>NC_057885.1:19631756-19968756 GCF_019740435.1 Gambusia affinis
AATTACAAGAACTCTGCATGGTTCTTGCATGTAGAGTATATTTGTCCTTTATTGAACTCATTCTAATTTACATATTGGTTTCAGCGCTTTCACAAATTACAAAATAAACAGCTTTGGGCTAATTTACTATAGAACTACTTATTATTTTTGAAATCATTGATCATTTATAATATTTGGTCATTCTATTCTTTCATTAACTTTTGTTTGCAAATTATCTTGTCTGAAAATATACATCTTGTTATAAATTGTTATAAATGTGCTACTACATTAGATGAATAACAAAAGAGTGTTAGTATAAATTAAATGTTTATTGTTATCAACTCAATGAAATCAACTCTCCACTACAGCAAAATAGCCAAATTACTAACAGAGAGCTTGATGAATGTCTTAATAAGATGTGGACTGAATCACTGAACATCTTGTCTTTTTCTGAATTCCAGATTTTAAATATCTTCACATGTGTGTTCCTTCAGAAAAGGGACACACCCAGAATAATAATGAAATACATAATACACGTATATAACATGCCAAATCTTTTAAAGTTAAAACAAGAACTCGCTGACAGCATTATGTCTGCTTGCATTGAGTGTATTAGTAACAAACTTAGTAGAAAAGCCAATTATCATGACACTTTTATCCAGGAGATCCTTCACATCATTGACGACAGGCTGAACAAAGCTGATGTTGACATAGACATTGAGTTTGAAGTGTCTCTGAAACAACATATCTGTGGATCTGCAGCCAGGGAGTTTCAGAAAATGCATGAAGATTTTATACAAGAAAATGATCCTTACAGATGTCTGCAGAAAAACAAGGAAATGTTTCGCACAAATTTCAAAGATGACTTCCACAAACGAGATCAATGCCAGAAGAAAGCTGAAGAATTCACAAACCAAAGTCTGAAAACTTCATCCATCGTTCTCTTGGTCCTGATATTGTTGATAAAATGATGACAAAAGAGGAGTTCAGCACACGAATGTCCTTCCAGTATTCAATCTTACTGGATCTGATTTCTGAAAATGACTTCTACAGTTTTAAGGATTACATTTGTTCATATGAATTTTATGTAAATTTATGGATATCTGGTAGAATTAAGGAGCATTTCTCCTCTGGGTTGACAGTTTGTGAGTTAGAGGACAAACATCTTAAGTCCTGCATCGACCGCATAAATGCTGCCATTAAAAAGGCAAACACAGAAAACACTGACAGTCTGAGAACATTTGTTGTCAAGATCTGCACAGAACTTGGTGATAAACTGGTAATTTCCCAAGATGCACTTGATGCCTTCATGGTTCTGAACAATGCTGACCAGGAACAGTTTGCTCACTGGCTCAACAAGTGTGTGGAGGAAATGACAGAATCTCTTAGAGAAAAGTTTAACAACACACAGTTTGAAACAAAACTCTCACGGCTCCACATAAAACCAGAGAATGAGCTTTTCAGCAGAGTGGTTGGTTGTGGCAAACAGTGTCCATTCTGCAAAATATCTTGTGAAGCAGGTGGAGAAGCCCACACTCATCACTTTGGTTCTTTGCATCGACCAAATGGTTTAGGTTTCATCAAGTCGAAAGACTCAAAAAGACTCACGACTGATGTCTGCACTTCTCTTGTGTGTTATCAGTAAAAAACGTTTTCGCTGCAGTGTCACAAACAATGAATGGTGTCCTTACACAGAATATAAGAATTTTTTCCCATACTGGAATATTCCTTCAGATGTGAGCCTTGAATCATCAGATTACTGGAAATATGTGATGAACAAGTACAACAAGGATTTTGCTGAAGCATATGATGCAAAGCCTGCTGACATTCCTGATGCTTGGAAGAAAATCACAAAGAAAAAGGCAAAGAAAAGTCTCAAGGAGTCGTTCAACATCAAGTGAAATATAACAAATGTTGAGTTTTAAGAACACAAGTGGTTTTAAAAACTAGAGCAGTTTTAAGAACTAGTTTCTATTCTATTAAACTAATAAAAACTGGTAACTCTTGCATGTAGAGTATTTCTATTATACTTTCCCCTTTTTTTGAAAGCCTGGATAATTTACACTTAGGGCTCATCCCTTTCACCGAAGACAAAATAAACCACTTAAAGCCTGTTTTACTATAGCTCCATGTATTTTTTAAATCAATAATCATTTCTAATTAATGCATTTTATTGTTCTGTTCTTTTAGAAAGTTTTGTTCATAAAAGACAAGTACTATAAGACAAGTATTTTGTCGTACAGTACAGCGTTGTTAGAAAATGGTCCAAATGTGCAACTACAATGGATGGATGATTTTCGGTGCTTTTCCAAAGCTACCTAAATCTTATTTTTCCCATTTCAACATTTGAACATTCCTTTTTAGATGTGTTTAGTGTTTGATAGATTTCATTTGTCTTATTTTTTATTGCATGAAAGAAATTACTCAGACCTGTAAGAGGTGTAGCATGTTACTTGTCCGATACAAACCCAGCTAATGTGTAACCATTATGACACAATAAATGGTAATAAAAAAGTTGCAATTTGTTTGCGCCTCTGTTCTTCTGAGTCATTTGAAAAGATTACTGGAAACACCTTCATTGATTATTCTGAATTTATTCTATAACAACATTTTCATTTATCAGGATAACAACATATTTATAACCTTTAAATAAATTAAAGCAGTGTGCCATACAATATGCCATGAATTAAAGCAGAATTTGTTGTCTGCATATTTGTCACAGAATAAAGAAGTAAAATCTGCATTTTTGCTTTGAGTGTTTAAATTTCTTTGATTTAAAAACCTGAGATGCAGATGCCCCAATCTGAAGGTCCAGGGGTCAAATCCGGCCTGCCATGAGTTTTATATTGCCCTCCAAAGTCACGTATAAATATGACTGTCAAGATAACAATTGTGGTTAAAACAAAAGTTTTTATTTGTTTTACTTCTGTTTATTTGTTTGAATCAGTCCCTTCAGTTTTTTGCAGAAATTCCTGCAGAATCAACAAATGAAGATGAAATAATCAATAATTGTGTTTCTTACTAATTGTTTTGCAGAAGTGGTCAAAACATTAACTAGTGAGTCTAACTCCCACCTCAGGTGATAACATTTATTTCCCCTACTTCTTTTCTGTGTCAGGTTTATTTGATGTCAAGTTTTGCTCCATGACTGATGTAGAGAACAAAAAGTTACATTTACTATCTTAAGCAAATATCTCAAAATTTCTTGCAAATATTTTAAAATTAGCTCTTCAAAATCTGTGATTTCTATTGCAAAAGGTTCCTAAGATTATGAAATCTTGGAAAGACTGATCAGTGTGAGAAAATGTTCAATATTTAATTTTAATATTTACTCATCCAACACAGCTGTTTATTAAAATTATAATAGTTTGTTCATGGCTTTATCAATATATTATGGGAAGATCGGCCCCTGAAGAACGTTTATCATCTATATGTGGCCCAAAATGATTACGGGTTTGACACCCCTATCCAATTAATCCCTAAATATCAGATCAGGGTCCTGATAAAGTCAATATTGGTATCTGCTTAATTTTAACTCTACATCCCTTTTGTTTATGTAATGTCTGTGCTTTTAAGTCCGCTGCACCCACAGTGTTAACCAGTCAGTTGTCTGGTCATATTTTGGATTATTTTAAAAACGTATAATTTCTCAATACATTACTTGCAGAACTGCTTGAAAGGCCATACACATTTTGTGGTTACTCTAATAAATTGTGATTTTCCCGTACAACCTTGGAGTGAAAAAGGCTAATGGATCCATTGTTTTGCTTTTATTCTTTACACCAATGTTTCTCAATTCCATTCGTTGGGGACCACAGAATGACATCCCTTCTACCACACACCTGACTTGAGTAAGTGAAGCTTCTGCAGCACTTGATTGCATGCAATCATTTGAATCAAGTGTTCTGAATCTGAATCCCTGAGGACTGGAACTGAGTAACACTTTACACCCAACAATGAAGACTAATTAGTAGACAAATACAAAATGCTTAGAAAATGGATGAAATCAATAATGCTTTCAAATCATGTTTCCTCCTGCAAAAACTTGCTCCATGCATCTGTTTTTGTTTCTGTTAGAATGTAGAACTTTTCTTGCTGCTGAGATCTTGTCATAGCCTGCTCCTTCCTCGCTACAGTTCCCACCCCACACATTTATTTTTTCAATCACAGTACACATGTCCTGTTTCAGGTCAGTTAGGATAACCAAAATTATTCCTACTGGCTACATACCAGAAAAATACAAGCCTTTCTTCAAATTAAGAAGTCTACATACCTTAAAATTTCTATACGTCTGAGCATTTTAAGCACAAGTTAATTCACAACATTCAAGTCAAATGGAGACACATCGGTGGATGTATTCCATGGCAAGCTGTACATTTACTGTCTTATTTTTGTGTTATATTTTGTATTTTCTTATTGTGTGCACTCTGTCCCATGATGGAGGTTTTAACCACTGCCACAAGATGCTCGCTCTCGATAGATTTCTGAGTTTTTAGTTTTCCAGGAAAATAAAAACCTTCCCATTTAAATTAGGATATTTCAGCAGTGCAGACCACAGATTTCATATTTTTAGAATCCAGTAACTTTAATGTAACTGCATGTCTTTAATGTAGTAGTTTAGGGCTACTGGACTAAGTGAAAAATACGGTATTTCCAATAAATCTGGTCATGCTCAGATATCCAAGCTTTTCTTCTGCCTTGAACGCAGCATTACAATTCTGATTCAAAGATTTCCCAGCTTTTCGCTAGCCTCATCTCTAGTGAATCCCATGTGGTAAAAAAGTATGGCTAAAATCATTAACACAGGCAAGTTGATTTGTCCACAGTTGTTGATCTGTATGCAGTCTATACCTCTGTAATGGACATCACAAATTAGATTAAATTAAACAGTATGTGGCACTAAAAATGGTCCAAAAATCAAAATGTAAAAAAAATAACCTTTTATTTAAGTCCATACATTTTAATTTATTTTTTTTTACAATTTACAATTTATCATCTGGTCTGTTTTGTGTTATACTCACTAAACCTATAAATGATCATTTCAAGTCAAATTTTTGCTTGAAGACACTCAGAAAATTATGAAACATAACACAGTTTTCCACTGCCTCTCAATCCCTTTGGGTCTGTAGTTAAGTTTCATTTTCTAACAGCCCAGTCACATTCATTTCTTGGTAAGAGTGATTCTGACTCCGCCCACCTGGATAAAAGGAGCAGCTGAGGCATTACTCCTCTATTTGCAAGTGGATTTGGTTCTCTGCTTTCACCTCGTTTCTATTCTGAAGAGTTTCCATTAAAAACTTTAAGAAGGAAGTCTTTAACAGGTAGGTCGCTTTTCCTTTATATGAACACAGTTTCACTTCATCAAGCTACAGCTCTGTGTACCTCATGGTGTGCTGCCCTAATTGCATGTTGTTTTCTTTTTACTGCTATTTCCCTAAAAGTAGGAACGTTCTGTAAGTGGTGTGAAGTGTTGATTAATGTTTCTACAACAATGGAAAACCCAGAGGAGGAAGAGGTAAGAAAGGATAAGAACCGAGCTCAGATGTTTAATAATAATACGTTATAATGATCTGATATAAATGGTGTTTATAAACTTTTATGTGATATTTTCTGCAACACCGTGATTTTTGTGATTATTTTCAGTGAAGGAATAATTTGATTGCAGCTCCTAGTTTATTATTTTCTCAAAGAAACAGTTGGGTAGAGTAAACTTTAGCATATGACCACAAAAATATTTGTGTCAGAGTTTGTTCACTCATTAACTAAAGCAAACAACAAAACTATTATGGAGCCTTTCAGGACATCTATCCTTGAAGTAAAACAATGACAGAGAGAATGAATCATTTAAACTGAAAGCTGTAAATTTAAAAACCAGTTAGGCCAGAAAAATTCATCTAACTGCAAAAAATACATTCTGGCCCGTTATGTACTTGATTATTTTAGTGATTTGTTTTTTTTCTTTTTAACTTTGTCCACTCAGATACAGCAAATCTGTAAAATATGATTTGGATGCAAATTCCTTTTTATGTATGCAAACACATATTTAATCCAAACTGTAATTTGACTATGGAAACCTTGAAATTATTCCTTTCTACTATGCATAAAATGATTATAGCTCACAACACTGTGTTCAGCCAGACTTCTTGGGTTGAGGAGTTAAGTTTCGTTTTCATGTTCTTTTCACAGGAAATGAAACTTTGTGTTCATTTCTGTTTTGTCAAACATTAATCTGGGTTAATGTTTGACAAGACAGTTTACACTTGTGTTACTAGCAGGTTGATGTTAGTGATTAAATATTCTCTCATTTAAATTACAGTTCTTTGATGCACCAGGTGCCTTTACTGAACCAGAGGGAGGCTCCAGTGTGTCACTGCAGACTGATGGTATGTATACATTTGTTTTTAAACTGTGGTCTTCATTCATTTAGTTATTTTTGCAATACTCATAAATCACAAATATTTCCTTTCTTTTCTGCCAGATGTTTCTCCACCTGTAGCTATTCACTGGGTTGGGACCAACATAGTTTCTTTTGGTTTAGCACCAATCGTTTCCCCAGTTATGTATAAATTGCTAATAAATTACACCAGTGACACACACTCAGGGAGCATGGAGACTAGAGACTGCAGCACTGTTGAAATTCTGGGACTCAAACCTGGGACAGAGTACACCTTCAGCGTCACAAGGATTGCAGAAAAAGAGGAAATAGCTACTCTGTCTGTAGTTACAGGTATGTTTGACTTTTACACAGTGAAGAATTGATCTTGTGTGGGAATGAATGAGATGAATATTTGCTCATTTTAAAATTACAACAGTCAAAACAGAAGAAAGTATCTATAAATATTGTGTTTTAAAAAAAATCAATTTTATAAAAGGATAAAATGCAGTGAAATATCTTCATTTCTTGCAAAATACACATTTGCTTATGTTTGTTCAACAGAGGCTGTTCCTCCCATGGCAATACAAGTCTCAGATGTCAGCAATGAGTCTCTCTCTCTCCAGTGGGACAAACCCTCTGGAGAAGTGGAGTCTTTCATTGTTACCTGCTGCAGTGATGGTGAACTTGTGCAAGAGTTAAAAACAGAGACAAACAGTGTGATGTTCAACAGCCTGAGGCCTGGAGTTAGTTACTCCCTCCATGTTTCAACACAACTAAGGAATGGAACAATCAGCAAGTCGGCTGCAATATCAGCCAAAACAAGTGAGTAAAAGAAATGTAATTGTAGATAATCCTAGATTAATACAGATATAAGTGAACCTCTGCTATGATATACAATAACCTTTACTTGTTTTCAAACCAAAAGAGGAGAAGTATTTCTGACTATTGATTTCATGCTACAAAAACTAAGAATAATGCATGTTATGGTCATTTTTATGTGATGATCCAAAACAAAGAAGTGATTGTGAATTACAAGGAAATGACAATGAGAAGCCAGTTTTTTTTTTCTTTGTTTTTGGCCATTAGGGCACACCTCTATCAGTTTTGGATCATCTAAAGATTAGCAAAACAAGCTAAACCCAGTCAGATTGATTGAATGGATATCATATGTGATCATAAGTTTTCCGATCAGATTTTTAATTTTTTCTTTGTAGTTTTTAAAACTCTATAGTTGTGTGTTCAAATATTCTCAATAATGTCTTCCAGCAACAAGTAATTTCACAATAATATTATTACACTTTCTATCTACAAAAAAACTCAATGGGCCACTGGTGGACTGCCCTGGTGCCACAACCACCTAGCTTAGCAGGGTTTCTGAAGAAAACCCAACAGAAACACTTAAATAGCTTAAATTTCTATAACAAACAACATTTACATGTTTACAGTTAACTTTATCAACTTTAGTAAAGATAACCAACAATATAAATCCAAACGTATTCCAAAGCATCTCTCCTCCCTCTCAGTCAGCAGCTGCTTTTCCATTACAAATGTGCACAAATCTTTGTGTATTTAGCTAATGTTGAAAAAAAATACACAATTTAACAATTGAGGTGTTTCCGTTAAATAAGAAATGAAATCACATGTGAATAAGTGTATTGTTCACACAAGTCAGTAAAACCCATGGCAATGACTGATGTAAACAAGTACATGAAATATATTTGTAATTCAACCATGACGTCAGCGCTCACCATCTTCATGGACCAGAAGAGACATGAGAGTCTTATTCTTATTCAGGTATTGGAAAGACAAACCTCTTATACTTGGAAGTAGCTATGTATGCGGCGTTTTGGGGAAATTGTAGCTGACCATTTTAGAGAAGAGCTATGGACTCGACATGTTCTTGTCAGGAAGCTCATGACCTGTGCTGACAAGGACCTATTGTTATCAATCATCCTCATTGGGAAAATCCACACTGACTGTGATTCCATTAACTATAGAATCATGTAATTTGAAATTATGAAAATAAATCACCAGGTCTTTAGCTTTCCCCAAATACAAACAAAAACACATTTATTAATTAAGTTCAGTCATTGTGTTGATGCATTTTGACGAGCTTCATGCCCTTGGTATAATTTTGTCACAATACGCAAACTTCCCCATTCACTCCCAGAGCATTTAAGTTCCACACAACATTGCTTATTTGCTGCCGCATGCCTGTGCAGTGTGAAGGAAAGGGGGTGATACATTACACACTGGCTTCTACAGGCTGCAAAGTATGAGATTGAGGTGATCAGTTTTTGTGATTGGCAACAACACTGCTTGGCTAACTAACCGGTTTCCTCAATATTCTTAACATTTGTCATGCTAGGTGCTCTCATAAGACCTTAGATGCTTTGTGAATCTGACAAAAATCCCAATAAAATGTATTGAAACACAATAGCTCTTAGAGAGTAAATACTATTTATGGAGTTGTTTTTTACAAAGGAGCTTTAGGCATCACTCTCAGGTCATCCTAACATGCTTCCCCCCCCCCCCAACCCCCCCACCCCCACCCCACCCACACACACACTTCCTTGTGTGCAAGTATTGCTGGACAGAACCCCATTATTTGGACAGAATGCTGTTTGGACAGATAAGAACAACAATCCTTGACTGTTATTTGGCACATCTGAAACGGAGCAGATGCTGATATCCAGGAGGTCCCAAATTATTTCTAGGAAATCCCAATACACATTCACTGCAAATGATGCCAGAAGTTCCTATATAAATTAAGGGTAATAATGCCTTTGGTCAAAACTTTCCAGTCAGCCCTGGCTTCAGACGAGTTTAACAGGGGGGGCATCGACTTATTTTGAATCTTCGTAGCTGAATGTAGACAACAACATCAGTAGTCTAAAGGTTACTTGTTAACAAGCTAAGGTGCTGTATTGTTATTAGCTAGTCATCATTTAGCCAACATTACCTGCATCCAACCGCATTACTCAACTCAGTTGATTAGTTTGGGGGAAAAACTGTACAAAGTTCTTTGCGTTTTGCTAGTTAGCTGCATGACTCTAACACACACCTGACTAGCTCTGCACAGCAGCAGCAGGTCGCAGTCGCTGCTGCACAGGTGTACACCTAGTGTGAGCGTTGTAGAGCTCATGTTGCGTTTAAAGGTGTCTGGAAAACAGGCTACGACGTGTCAACAACAGATTAAACAGTTTTCACTGCTGAAAACAGTGACAGAGGACAGAGATATGGAAAATGTGGAAGGCCCTACAAATTGATGTAGGAATCGCAGAAAGTTGGCCATTCTACTATAAAAACAACAAACAGCTTCCAGTCCAGGGGGCGCATGGCTGACTCTGTGGGCGGGCAATGCCCCCCAATGCCCGGGCCTGTTTTCAGCACACACCAGCAGAGATGAGACTCCATAAAAAAGTGTTGTCAGAGGCAGAAGTCCAGATATTTTGGATTTTGGAATGACTGCGAAGATGTGTGGTAATAAATCTCTCACCTGTCAGCCTAAACAGCAAAGAACCAAGTCTTGTGTGCGTTATTTCTTTTACTTATATATTTCAAGAGTTAGCTTCCTTTTTAATCCTCTATGCAGGTTGAAAATGTTTCGTGACATACAATGTTATGTCACATAACACAGGGTTATGACATTGTTAAAACGTTTACATTTATGAACTTACAGAAAAAACCTTTACAAGTATTGATGTCAAAATTTAAAAGAGAAATTATTTTTGGATTTAAGGTTAATAACTAAAGTAAACTATCTGGCTTTATTTTGAACAGGAACTCACCTGGAGGCGCTTTTGGTGGATCTGGGGTTGGAGCAGTTCATCAGGCAGAAGCTGTCACTCAGCAAAATACTGGAGATCAATGAGAAGACCATTCACGATGAGCCACCAAAGTGTAAATCAGATCTTCCATGGTATCTTTTCAAGAAAGTGATGATGGTGAATGTAACAGCTAGAAAGATAAAATGCACATCAGCTTCTGAGTCTAACTGTGAAAATGAAAGAGAAACTGATGACTTTGATTTTGATCTACTTGGCAATCCAAATGTGGACGACTCTCTAAATCCTCTTGATATAATCACTGCTCTCTTCCTGTGTTCTGATGGGTTTGTTCAACAAGAGTTGGTTCTAAAAATGTCCATGTGTCAGTTCTCTGTTCCTCTGCTGCTTCCTAACTGTGATACACAGCAGTGCACCCTCATGCTGTGGGCCATGAGAGACATTGTTAAGAAGTACAGACCTTCAAATCTTTCAGAAACAAAAGGCTTCATAGAAGAAAGAATAGTTCTTTCTGAACTACCAATGATCTCATTTGTGAGACTGGGTGAGTGCTCTCTGTCCAAATCAGAGATCCTCAATAAACTTTTGAGTAACTCTGAGCAATACCATGACACCTTTGTTCACCACAACATGGAGTCTGGAGACATTCAGAGAAGAATATCTAATGGACTGACTGAAATGACCTGGTACCTTCCCTGTGGAAACAAAAACATGGACATCTTCAGTGAACCAGTTGCTATAGCTAACCTTCGTGGAGACATTGCTTCATTTGAAACTCAATTCTCCTTCTTGTGTCAGACATCTGCTGCAGTTTTTGTTTTCTTTGACCAGCTGGACTCTGAGTGCAAACAGCTGATGAACAAAAACCACAAAGCTCAAATCATTTTGGTGGGAAACCAGCAGAGCAACAACTTTAAAGTTGATTCTATAAAAAAAATGTCAACCAGTCTGGCCTTGACTAAAAACAACATTCTAATAAAGACAAAACACACAAATGATGCAGACTT
Organism: Gambusia affinis; assembly: GCF_019740435.1. NCBI lineage: Eukaryota > Metazoa > Chordata > Actinopteri > Cyprinodontiformes > Poeciliidae > Gambusia > Gambusia affinis. The sequence continues at coordinate 19,642,907 of NC_057885.1, forward strand.
TGTCAAACTACTGAGAACCAGAGTTGGTGATGTAATTAATAAACAGAGGAAGATGTCTGTAGAGCAGATGACTGATGTTGCACATGAACTGGGAATCATAGTTGATGAATATTTTCCAGAGTGCCAGGATGGAAAGATGAAAGCAGATGAAATTACTGCAGAGATTGAAGACATACTGAAATTCAAAGAAGAACAACTTCCTTTACAAGGTCAAATATGGAAGGAACTGACTTGTTTGGAAAAGGAAGAATTTCGTCTTCGAAAAAATTATTCTGAAAACATAGAAAATTACAAATGTACACTTCGAGATAAAATATGTAAACTGAGGAAAAAGCAGAATGATAATTCAATGTCAAAAGCAATGACTTGCTTCATTAGTGCAATATCCAGCCAGGAAACAGAAAGGCGTTACTTCTTGAAATGGATGAGAATAAACCTTGATAACCACTCGCGCATAAAACTGTCTAACCTGAGGGAAATGTACAAAAAGAAGAGCAGGGAATCTGAGAACAAACAAGAGATCAAAGAAATCGACCAACAACTTTCCAGCAGCTCACTGGGAGTTGAGCACTTCTTCCGTGAAATGGGTCAGATCTACGAAGCTTCTCTTTACCTTCCAGAAACAGATCAATCACGTCAACAACTGCAACATCTGCCCAAACTCTGTGCTCAGTTGTTGCTGGATGGATTTCCTCTTGAGCTTGTAGATGGAGATGCTTCCAACATTCCTCTCAGTTGGGTGAGTGATGTTCTCTCTCAGCTCAATGACTTGGTGTCTCCAAAGAACAAGATCCTGGTCGTCACAGTTCTTGGAGTTCAGAGCACAGGGAAGTCCACTCTCCTTAACACCATGTTTGGAGTTCAGTTTGCAGTCAGCAGTGGTCGATGCACTAGAGGAGCCTTCATGCTGCTCATCAAAGTCAATGAAGACTTCAAGAAAGTTCTCAACTGTGACTTCATGATGATCATCGACACTGAAGGCTTAAAGTCACCAGAGCTAGCACAGCTGGACAACAGCCATGAGCACGACAATGAGCTGGCAACACTTGTTGTTGGTCTGAGTGACATCACCATTATCAATATTGCCATGGAGAATTCAACAGAGATGAAAGACATCCTGCAGATAGTGGTGCATGCTTTCCTCAGGATGAAGGAGGTCGGCAAAAAGCCTCAATGTCAGTTTGTTCACCAGAACGTTTCTGATGTTTCAGCTCATGAGAAGAACCTGAGAGACAGGAAGCTGCTGTTAGAACAGCTGAATGAGATGACCCAGGCAGCAGCTAGAATGGAGAAGAAAGAGAAGAACAAGAGCTTCACTGATGTGATGGAGTATAATCCAGACACTGGGAACTGCTACGTTCCTGGACTCTGGAATGGAAACCCACCAATGGCTCCAGTCAATGCAGGATACAGTGAGGCTGTCTATGAACTCAAGAAAAACATCATCCAACAGCTGGGAAAGTGTGAGTCAACTTCTAACAACATCTTGGAGTTCAGTGAGTGGATAACCAGCCTGTGGAACGCAGTAAAACATGAAAACTTCATCTTCAGCTTCAGAAACAGCCTGGTGGCTGATGCTTACATGAGGCTCTGCACAGAGTACAACCAATGGGAGTGGGAGTTCAAAAAGGAAATGTACACCTGGGTTACCACAGCAGAAACAAGAATTTCCAATTTTGGATCATTTACTGCAACATCTGAAATATCTGACATGAATGAATTCATCACTGAGTTGAAAAGTGAAGCAATAACAGAGCTGACCGAGTTGGAGACAAAGATCCTTGACAATCTGAAGAAATACTTTGAGCAGCCAGAAGGTCATGTTTATCTGATTGAAGGATACAGAGAGGATTTCTCCAACAGCATCAAGAGTCTTAGACGACAAACTGAAAGATCAGTGATCAACCAGATCACAGCAGCAGCTGATATTAAGAAGGGATTAAAAGAACTCGACAAAATCAGGGCCTCTTATACAGAAGAAATTGAGAAAGCAGTTTGTGATTTAATTAATGAATGTCGTGAGAAGAAACTTCAAATGACTGACCAAGAGCTTAATGAAAGTTTTGATAAGATGTGGACTGAAACACTGAACACCTTGTCTTTCTCTGAACAGCAGATTTCAAATATCTTCACTAGTGTGTCCCATCAGTTACAAACAAATATTTCTCCTAAGGGAAGCCATGCATGTGAACTACTGAGTAAAAAAAAAATCAAAGACTGTGGACTGCAGCCTTTCATTTACAGACCCAAAGGATTTAAAGACAACTTAAAAGGATGGTTTACAAATCATAAAAAAGAAAGACAAGAAATTGCTGACAGCATCATATCTGCTTGCAATGACTCTATTAGTGATAAAATCAAGAGAAAAACCAATTATCATGATACTTACATCCAGGAAATCCTTCACGTCATTGATGAGAAGCTGAAAAATGCTAAAATTGACAATGACATTGAGTTTGAAGTGTCTCTGAAACAACACATCTGTGGATCTGCAGCCAGAAAGTTTCAGAAAATGCATGAAGATTTTATACAAGAAAATGATCCTTACAGATGTCTGGAGAAAAACAAGGAAATGTTTCGCACAGATTTCAAAGATGTGTTTCACAAACGAGATCAATGCCAGAAGAAAGCTGAAGAATTCACAAACCAAAGTCTGAAACCTGCTGTTGAAAACTTCGTCTACCGTTCTCTTGGTCCTGATATTGTTGATAAAATGAAGAGTAGAGAAGAATTCAGCACACGAATGTCCTTCCAGTTTGAAATTTTAATGAATTTGATTTCAAAAAGTGACTTCAACACCTTTCAGAGCTACATTTGCTCATATGAAAAGTATGTAAAATCATGGATAACTGATAGAATTAGGGAGAGTTTCTCCTCTCAATCTACAATTTGTGAATTGGAGGACAAACATCTTAAGTCCTGCATCGACCACATAAATGCTGCCATTAAAAAGGCAAAAGCAGAAAACACTGACAGTCTGAAGACATTTGTTGAAAATATCTGCAAAGAACTTGGTGACAAACTGGTAATTTCCCAAGATTCTCTTGATGCCTTCATGGTTCTGAACAATGCTGACCAGGAACAGTTTGTTCACTGGCTCAACGAGTGTGTGGAGGAAATGACAGAATCTCTTAGAGAAAAGTTCAACAGCACAGAGTTTGACTCAAAACTCTCACAGCTCCACATGAAACCAGAGAATGAGCTTTTTAACACTGTGATTGGTTGTGGTCAACAGTGTCCATTCTGCAAAATATCTTGTGATGCAGGTGGAGAAGCCCACACTCAACACTTTGCTTCTCTGCATCGACCAGAGGGTTTAGGTCGGTTCAGGTGGGAGGAATCAAAAAAACTCACGACTGATATCTGCTCTTCTGCTGTTATCAGTGACGTACGTTTTCGCTGCAGTGACACAAAGGGTGAATGGCATCCTTACAAAAAATATAGGGAGATTTACCCCGACTGGAATATTCTTCCAGATGTGAGCCTTGAGGCATCAGATTACTGGAAATATGTGATGGCCAAGTACAACAAGGAATTTGCTAAAGCATATGATGCAAAGCCTGCTGACATTCCTGATGCTTGGAAGAAAATCACAAAGGAAGAGGCAGTGAAAAGCCTCAAGAAATCATTCAACATCAAATGAAACCATAATTCATGTTTAGTTGTAAGAACACAATTGATGCTTGCATGTAGAGTATTTTGTTCCTTTTTTGCTTTTTATTTTGAAAGCCTTTCTATTTGACACATTGACCTTATTCCTTCCACTGAAGACAAAATAAGTGGTTTCGGCTTACTTTACTGTAGCTCCTTATTTTTTTTTAATCATTGGTCATTTAGAATTTTATCATTCAATTCCCTTATGAACTGTTTTCAAATGATATTATGTGAACATATATACACTCGTCGAAAATTAATATGGATGTGCTACTACACCAGATATTTGGAGAGTTTCCATGTAAACTAATTGTTCAATGTTAACTCTATGCAATCAACTCTGCACCAGCATTACATCATTCAGTGCACTGATTGCTGCAAAGTCAATCACTGGATGTATTTTGCTCAGTTTCCTTAGACAGAAATCATTTCACTAAATGAAATGCCAACATGAATTATTAACTACAGTTAAATTACAATGTGTTTAACTTTATTTCTGTCTATATGATGTGGTTGAACTGATTATATGTTTCAATATATTCAATGCATCTGTATTGTATTCCAAAGTACCTTGAGATTACTATTCTTCAACCTCTAATTATTGCTAAAACAATAAACTTAATAAAGATTGATGTCAAATTATTTTTATTTTAGTTATTTTTGTTGTATGGGTGCATGAATGTTATGAAATAAATTTTCGTACATACATTTCCTTTGTGTGACTGATATATTTAATGTCACACTTTTTATGACATCAGTCATGTCCAGATATAATATTTTGTTTGCATAACAATGTAATTTTGTATGTATCATCTTGTCAAGATCATAAGGATTTGGAGTTTACCAATGTTTAGTTCTGGGTCTTATGTTGAGTTTATCTGTGATATTAACTTCACTGTTTTACTAAAATACAGTAACTTCTAAAGTAATTAAAAATATCACTTTTTTGCATAGTATACTCTAAAATACATGTCAATATTTAATAATTTGGTTTCTCTTGCATCTTTCTGAATCCAGAATAGAATATAAAAAGTTGCTGATTTGCACTAAAGGTCAAACTGAAGGTCTTTGTGGCTAAGCGTGCTCCATCATCATGCACCAGAAGAAAGGGTGTGATGGCTTTATGTAATTTTTAATAAAAATCTTTCTTTGCTTGGGGATCACATATTTAAATAACTTTTATTTAAATATGCATCTCACTTAAAGAAGACACAAACCACTTTTAAACTTTTATGTAATGTGTGGTTGGGTTTCTGTTTTATTAGTTGGTACTCTGTCTTTCCACATCCATCCATCCATCCATTTTCTGTTCACCTTTGTCCCTAATGGGGTCGGGAGGGTTGCTGGTTCCTCTCCAGCTACGTTCCAGGCGAGAGGCAGGTTCACCCTGGACAGGTCGCCAGTCTGTCTGTAACAGGACTACCTTTAGCGGTTGGATTTTTGTTCAGTGAGAATGAACCTTGAGCCAGAGTCAGGTGGAGAACAGCAGCAGTTTATTTTTCACTCAGCATCAACACTATTTCACAGCTGAAACTGCAGTCTTAAATAGTCCTAGCTGTGACGGACCAAACCATATTAAATTCACAGGGGAATCCCTTAATCAATCTCCACCTATTTACATAAAATACATTTTATTAAATACAATACTTCTATTTACTTTTTATAAATATTTTCCATTTTATCATTACACCCTAAATAAATACCACAAAACCCATAAACCATTCCCCCCTACTCCTTTCAATGGCCTCTCCCAGAAACTATATATGGCATCTGGACCCCCGGGGTAGAATTTATCCAAACACCCTGGAGAGGACACAGAAAAGAAAGGTGAGTCACTTTACCACAGCACTCCACACTCAACAATAGTGATGGTGAGATGAAGCCTCATGAGGCATTGTACCACTTGAGCCAAATGGTTCGAGAAAGGGTTCATTTCTTGAGGCTTCATGTGCACACGAAACCACCTACTGGCCAGGTGTACAATCACAGCCAGCTGTATCTTAACACATGTGATGCATTGAATTTTTGTCTATTATGGCTCTTGGGAATGACTTCACAAAAGGTGTAGGACGAAATCATTTGTCCACATAAATTATGTATACACATATGTGTATAATAAAATATTGTTTGAATGTATTCTCTGTGTGTAATTATTCCCAAAATAGTAGTGTCATGTGATATGGCATGTTGTGTAATGTTAAGAAAAATGATTATTTCTAATGCTTTAAACAGTTAATTTTATGTCATGTGTAAAAGGTATCTTGAACATTCTATGTTGTATAAATTTCTTAGTTTTAAACAGATATTCTGTGAAGAATTTACAGGAAATTATCCACCAGAGTAAATGTCAAAGGTCAGGAACTAGATGCAGATCAAAGGAGATCTTTTAGGATTGTTATCAGGGCTCAGGAAGCCACGAAATTAGCATCTAGTGCAGGGCAGAAGCCGATTGGGTTCACAGAACATCAAAAGGTTTTATAACCACATCTGGCAGGGTTTAAACTAAAATGCAACATAGAATGTTGAGATCATTAACATTTTTCTAAGTATTAATAGCAAGTTTGTAACCAAAGTGTATTATCTAAGTTTAGAATGGTGAATGCTGAATGTATTTGAAAATTGTACTGTCTATGATAATATCTGAATCAAATGGAAAGTGTTTCATTGAAAATGTGTTTAGTATTAGAAAATTGTTTGAATGTTATGTTTTATGGGTTAGAAAAGGGATTTTACCTCATTTTGTGCTGTTGATTTTATGTGATAAAGCAAGGACTTAAATCTTTGGAAAATGCTGAATGCAGTAGACCAGAATTAGGTCTTACATTAAATTACGGAGCTTAACTTTGTGAAGGAGACACTCCGAATTTCACAGGTATCTGTGAAGTCTTGTTTTATGCTTTTATTTGCCCAAATGGCCTTAGAGCCCAGAAGACCAGGATGCAGCTGCTTGCTCCATTGTTCTTCCAGAGAGCAAATGGCCTTTGATCTCTGGCGTGAAATTAGGGGAAGTTCTAAGTTTTATTGGCGTCCAAGGTAGCGTCTGATTGGTCATACAGAGCTACACCTCAATTGAATACATTAAAAAGTTAGGAAACACCTCCACTATAAAAGTTCGTGCACAGTAATAATAAATCAGATTGCTGTTATTTTCTGCCGTTTTGGCATCAGCCTTCTCCAAAGACATGTCTTTGCCTTTTCTTTCTCTGTCTTTGTTTTAATTCTTTTGTCTCAGGTAATGAATGTATGTCTCTGTAACTCTGCAGTTTTCTTGTTAACTCATACGTTGCTTGTTGTGAGATTAAACGCTGTAACTCTGTGACGTCATCACACATCGTTGCTCCTGATTGGCACACGCTGCTTGCTGGAAGAACTCGGGAAATAGGAAGGAAATAGAGAGAGCCAAGCTTTTCCAAATTAAGCTAACTTACTATTTCTTTCTTCAACAGTAATAATGTTTTTCTGTGACTCTAGAAAAATGGCAAGAGCTTAATCAGGCAGAGGACAGTGAAAGTGCTTGTGGAACTAGGGAGGGGGTAGTGAATAGGCTAATGCTTGTGTAACTTGGATGATTTCATTCATTTTTATTAAGAAACAACAATTTCTCCACAGTTTTAGGTTTCAAATGATTTCTCTTTTTTGACACTACTTCTCCAGCCTTTGAAAAGACACGCTCACATGGCACACATGATGCCGGGGTGCATAAATAAATAAGTGCAAGTTTGTACAGATTGGGGTACAGTGACCGATGATTAGCCCAGTATTCCAGGGGGTTCTCCAACCTGCTTATGTTTGCCTCTGACAGGTAGCGCTGGACCTAGGTAGGCATCCATGTTGATGGATGTCCACATATCTGATGTAAGGCTAACAGCAGCCACCTTCTCTACTTTAGCCTTAGCGTGCTCCTTAGCAGACTCATATTTGGCCTCCACCATGACCTTCAGAGCCTAAAGGAATAAATATAAATATATATATATATATATTGCTGAATTGTGACACATACAATAATGTAGTCATTCGTTTCATGTATGGACCCACACATACCTGCCTTGTAGGGAGAACATAATAGATACAAATGTCCTGAATCCAACGTCATCCACAATAGTGAAAGGCTGGGTATCCTTCACTATCATGGAGACTAGAGCTTCATCCAGCTCTTGTTTTCTGGTGGCGGGTTAAAAAGGAATAAATACAGTGTCTGTTACCTGTCTTTATTTGCACAACAAGCAAACATCAGCATGCAAAAAATTGTGATAGTGTGTTTGCAATATAGTAATGAAATACCTTGGCTGGGTGAAGCTCCAGTTTCCTCCCTATTCTCATGCAAGGCACGGAGGTGCCTTAGCATGGATGAGGTGTTATTATTGTACCTCAACTCCTTGGTGCACAATAAACACCTCACCTTTACAGAAAATAATAAACAGTGAAAAATACAGTTCCTCATAAGCAAACCTAATGCATCTGCAAATGTTCAATTCACCTTACCTTGTTAGGGCTTATCAAATCGAAATGTTCCCACATAGGGGAAATCCTCCTCTTTCTCGCTGGCTCCATCCTACTCCTATCCTGTCCTCGCGCTCCTAAACCTCCTATCTATCTCTCTCCTAAACTCTCCAAACATCAAACAAACTGTCTCAAACTAAATAACCACTATCCAAACTCTGCTATCCAAACTATCAAAACTCTATCCACTCTCTCAACTGACCGCAACTCGTCTACAACAACCCACATTTTGAATGGAGCCTGTGGGGTTTATAAAGCTGTCAAACCGCGCGACAAAATCTGAGCCACTTCCCGAAGCAGTCACGTGGTACAGCCGGGCAGCGAGGCCTCGGACGTCATCGTTTTCGGCTCCTCCCCTAAACGAAGCAAGTCTCGATACGCGCTTTACGGAAACGCCCCCTCCATTACTCGACACGCCTCGAAGCCTCGGCTCATCACGTAACATCACTAGTGCTTAGGTATCCATTGTTCAATCTGTGCTGGTGACAAAGACCTGTTCTTACACCCATGAAATTTTGAGAGACAGAGTAATCAGAGTACTTCTCTCATGCTGCAGTTTAATGCAGTGACAACGGTGCATTAAAGGATGGAGCCACTACCAATCAATCCCAGAATAGGCTTACTAGCTGATTGCTGATGGAGGACTAGTTACTTAAATAAGAGGACAGAAATATTGATGCTTGAAAAATAAACTTTCAACAATATTCTAACTCTATGTACATTGTTATTTTTGCTTTTATAAATTAATATGAATTAATATTTATTGTAAATGTTTTTGCTGTCAACTCCTGTAATAAGAAATCAAACAACTTAATAAAATCTTTTAGTTCTGTACTGGGGCTTTTACTGCTTCTGCACAAAATATGCAGTTTGACACAAAACCTAGTTCTGTTGTACAGGAGGAGGAGCAGCTGTATTTTATGCATACAATGTGTTGTTGGAGCGAGTCACTATGATACTTCAAACAAACCTGTAAGCCACTGATAAGTGAAGGAAGCCTGAACTTAAGTACTTGGAAATGTAGAAAATTCTTCATAATACAATAACTTTTTAGAGCAAAGTGTACTCTTACTCATAAAATGATGAGTAAATATTTTTTTTAAAATCACTTTAGGTTCATGGAATTATGATCAAGTGATGTAAAGTGTCAAGTTCACCATACTTGATACATACAATTGGGCATTACAGTATATTGTCCCATTTTTAAAAAAAACTCAGATTAAAGGAAAAGGAATAAATACTTAAAAGATGCCTCAAAGAAAATGGAAGCCAATGCAAAAAATGAGTAAAAACTTTAATTACAGAAGAAATTAATATACTCGAAGCATGAATTATGAGAATCACATCTGTCAAAACAAGTTATATAACATCTAAATAGTATTTTGTGACATTTGAATGTACATAATACACATTACACCAGGGCTCCCCAAACTCGGTCCTCGAGGGCCGGCCCCCTGCATGTTTTAGTTCTCTCTTTGGTTTAATGCACCTGAATCAGATGATGGCTCGTTAGAAGGCCTAAGAAGAACATTGACATGCTGAAAAGGTTGTTGGTGCCACCAGGGAGAGAACTAAAACGTGCTGGATGCCGGCCCTCCAGGACCGAGATTTTTCCTTTCTGTGAAAACAAGTTATATAACATCTAAATAGTATTTTGTGACATTTGAATGTACATAATACACATTACACCAATATCTACATGCAAAGATTATTCTGACTTACAAAGCTGGATCACCAATTATTCAGTATTAAAACGTGTCCAACAAACCAGTCATTCATATGTTTTTCAGTTCAGTTTCAAGACTTCATGAAACTTCTTCAGAAGTTGATCATCATCATCTTTGGCCAGCTGCTCTACAACGTGACGGACTCCGTTCTCCAAGGCAGAGTAGTAACGCTTCAACTCCTTCAGCTCAGCTTCCATCCTTTTCTCCAGCTTCTCTTTATCCTGTTGAGCTTCTCTTAGCAGCTGCTCGTACTCTGCCCTCACGGCTTCCACTTCCTCCTCCAGTCTTTTCTCATAGAACAGTTTGAGTTCACGCTCTTTCTGATCCAGCATATCTACTGTCTTTTCATATGTGTCATTAGAGTAAAACTTTCCTTCTTTCTTCTGCACCATGTCCTCAACCTTCTCTAGCAGACCAAGAACTTGTCGACGATCGTCAGCTCTGAGGTTATTGAAGACATGGTATCTATTTCCAGCCTTCTCTAAGATCTCCTTCAATTCGGGTCCAGCCTCCTTTAACATCTCGTCAAAGTCCGTCTTCTCCACCTCATCACCATGTGTGAAGAGGATCATGGAGTATTTCCAGGCTTCCTCTCCAAAAATTTCCTTCACCTTCATCACAGCATCTCTCTCCTCTTTAGAGAATACTCCGATTCTGATCACCAGCAGAAAGGCGTGGGGACCAGGAGCCGACATGTTGATGCATTTTGAGATTTCTCTCTTCACTTTTTCATCAGACTGATAGGTGTCAAAGAGACCGGGAGTGTCGACAACAGAAACCATCCGGTTGAACACTTCTTCTCGTTGTTTGGAGCATTCAGGGGTCTCTAAAGAACAAAAATTCAAATATAGTTTGTGAAGGTACATTGAGATTTACAAAGCAGATGTTATGGCACACACATAGCATGAAAGCAGTCTTTATGATGGCCCTGTGGCTTCTGATTGTTTTTGAACCAATAACATTATTTAACAATTCAGATAAACTAAAATTATGTTCCTGCTCCTTGGAGGATGAAGAGTCATATGTACAGCAAGAATGAGCTGTTTATTAAACACTGCAAATTAAAAATAATATTGTGAAGAAAATATAAGATTAATCACAAGGCAAACAAAGAGCAACAAGTCATCCAAACTGAAGAAAAGTTGCTTATGTGCTGCAAGAACTGTACAGTAATGTAGATTTGTGGCTTGTTTATTAAAATGAAGCACTTGGACAATATTGGTCCATCTGTGTGTTTCAGAGTTTTACCTGAGGAGTGTTTGGTCGCTGCTCTGAAGGCTTCTCTTCCTAATATGGTGTTTCCACTGGAACTCTTTCCTACACCAGTCTTCCCAACAAGCACCAGCCTTAAGTCAGAAACTGGAACACAGAAAAGGAGATTAAAATTGATACAACAAGCGTCCAGTCCCGTCCAGTATGGAGTAAGATTTGCTAGCAGTAGACAGTCTAAAACAGGACTTAATCTGTGTATGAAAGTGTTTTTTACTCATTCTGAATTGTTTCTGAACTGTCTGTGCCGTGTGCTGGAGCCTCTCTCCCCCATGGAGCTCAAAACTTTCAGCAGCCAGACGTGAAACTGTTCACCGCTATGTTTAAAGTCTGTCTGCATTCTAAAAAATGTCTCAATTAAAAGCAAATAGAGATTCTAGTTATGTTTTATTAAATTAAACCAACACAGCACACCTAAAACAAAGCTGCTTAAAAGCTTATCACAGGAGATTTTACTTGCATCACATGAGAGCGCCGCATCGTCTACTTTCCAAAGACACTGATTGCTAAGGGGATTGGTGCATTTGATTTAAAAGCCTGGTCCCAGTACTAAGTGCAGAAATACAACACTTAGTCAGACACAACCAGAGCCAGGAAGAGCATTTTACTGCCGTCAATCACTCATGCTCATTTTGCTACACCACTGCTTCCCCTGCCATGAATGCTAAGGCTAGTTAGCATATTTATCTGCTGATAAATAGTTTTCCTGTAACAGTAAATTGTTTTTCCACCATTAGCACACTGAGCAAAGAACAGGAGGCTGGTTGACACTGCGAAGACTCTCGTCCTGACTGATTAGGAGTTTTTGACAAGAAGCAGCACATTTTTAAAAACTACAATAGTAAGACAGGGAGGAGGTGGAAATTGATTTATCTCACAGATTATATGTCTCATGTATATCATCGTATATGTGTGCCCGTGTGTGTGAAGTACTTCTTTCTGCGTTATCTATACAGGTAGCCTTCATTACTGTATTGATATGTTTATATTTGTTTTGGTTTGGACTTTGCTTTTAGAGAGAGAGACAGAGCAATTATACAATAAGTCAATGGTCTCCTTATTAAGCACGTCTGTCTAAATGCTTGTTAATGTTAAGATTTGCATCACTAATAAACAGTCAGCAAATCTTCAGTAACAATGTAATGCATATGCATTGTACATTTTGTCAATACCCTGATTCAAAAATGCCACAAAGAATTACATTTATCAAAGTTAAAGTGAGCCTAACACTGAATGAGCTAGGGGCTTAATAACATTCATTACATATTAACTTAATTTTTTACAATAATGCACTGAGACTTCAGTATTTTGCCCCAGGACTCAAGAGACTCAGACTGGCAGGCAAGTTATGCAAATGTTGCTTTTAATACAGGGACTGTATAGAACTGCATTATAATAATAAGCTTAATATGTATAACTGATTTTCATAAGACAAGTATTAATTAGTTTGTAAGTATTCAAAGATTTCACATTTTGTTTCTTTAATGTTGCCTTTATTTTTCAAATTACCATTTAACTTCTTTCTCTAAATTTTGTTTTGTAATTTTTGTTTGTTCTTTTTCAGAGCTGCTGCAAAACACAGACTTATAATCAAAAATATAACAATAACTAATTAATTGTTTAAAATTTTCACTATATTAGCTGAACCTTTGTTTCAGAACAATCTGTTGGGAACACATGATTATGTTAGATTGGAAGAATGGAAAAGATTTGTGATTTTTAAAAGATATCAGCAAAATAATTGTAATGGGACTTTAATTTAGAAAGGCACATGTTTTAAAATGATGGGAAAGTTGTTTGAAATGATTTGAACCCAGATTTACATGAAGACAAAAACACACTGGTACTGAGATAGAAATCTCACATGCTGGAGGAATGTCCATGCTGCCTTTTCTGCCCCGTACTTTCTCTGCTCCTACACAGAGACAGGAGGACCAGAACAAATGTTGTAATTAATGCACAATAGAATAACTCTTATACATCACATTAGAGCCGAACAGTTAGCCAATGACATTTATTTAAGCCAGTTGTAACCACTGAATAATGAAAGTGAAAGGAACACTGAATGAAAGCTGCGTGAGAAGCAAATCGTTCGTTGAAAAGAACAATTTATTCACAAATGGCTCTAAAACTTAAACATACGTTTATTCTACGATTAATTGTCCTATAAATAAACAGATTTATAGCTACAAATCCAGTGGGAAACCTAGTTTAACCTTCCTATGGTGTTAGGGTCCCTACGGACCCGTTTTGAGTTTTAGCATGCATAAAAGTACTTCATACATTTGTTTTTTGCGTTGAAACTTTTTGACTTTGTCAGGGACTTCCATTTAAACAAAGTAAAATCAATTTTTTGTTTTTTAATAAATTATAAAGTGCTCTGGTGAAAAAAATGACTTTTGTGGTGTTCGGGTCATTTGTGACCCAGTTAAAATTTTTGATTATATTGAATCATTCCAATCCAAACGTGGCAACATCCGTTGGAGTACAGTTCCTCCTGATGTGCATGGAAGGTCAGCTGCTGCAAACATCATCAAAATGACCCCTGGGGTCAGGAGGTTTGCTGTGAGAAGAATAAGTGACATCAAGACGTGGTTTGATCTTTTTTTGCCATTGTCACTAAAAAAACAGTCAAAATTGCTATGACAAACCTTGAGGGGAAAAAAGTCCATGGCAACACATGGAAAGACATTGATGAGACGTACCTGGATGCCTACATTGGTGTTCTCCTGGCTGGAGTTTACAGATCCAGCAATGAGGTAACTGAGAGTTTCTGGGATGCATCAACGGGCAGAAATATTTTCAGGGCAACAATGTCTCTTCGGACCTTTCAGATGATCTCAAGAGTCCTCAGATTTGACAATCAAGACACCAGAGCAAAATCTGACAAGCTTGCTCCCATCAGGGATGTTTGGGAGAAATGGGTGCAACTCCTTCCACTGATGTTCAACCCAGGGCCAGAGGTGACAGTGGATGAACGTTTTCTCCCTTTCCGAGGAAGATGCCCGTTCTGGCAATACATGCCCAGCAAGCCAGGCAAATATGGCATAAAAATCTGGGCAGCCTGTGATGCTAAAACAAGCTATGCATGGAACCTACAGATTTACACAGGCAAATCTGCAAGCGGCAACCCTGAAAAAAAACAAGGAAAACGTGTAGTCCTCGATTTGATAATATTAAAATTAAAATCTTTTTTTTTTTGTTGAACATTTAAGAAATGTGTTTTAATATCTCTCAGTTACACTCAGGTAACAGAACAACTGATTATTTTGTTGCCTTCTTCTCTTAAGGTTCATTTGACCACTTTTTAGACATTGAAAACGAGGGGTATGCTGTTAAAACAAAGGCCCAGGGGGCCACAAAACAATATTAAAACCAATCTTTTCATGAATAAAGGAGCCCAACCAGCTAAACAAGAGTTAAGAAAAACATTGTTTTTCTGCAAAGATTGTTTTTAGGGTATTTTATGGCTGATTTAATACACGGGTCCAAAATGACCCGCTAACAGGCCGCTACAGATGGCAGCAGAAAGCTAACACCAGAGGAAGGTTAAGTGCGCCATGTTTTACTAAATGTTTAACAATCTAAACTCATAAAAAACCTTTAATAAACTCACCGAATACCTCGCTTTCTGCCATCCCGATGATCTGAGTCAACTTATGATCGTATAAATTAATGTTCCAGCATTAAATTATTAAAAAATTAGACCTTCAAACCGACGCCAAAGCGAAGCGACCGAATCTTGCAAATCATCGTCGAGGGCAGCAACACAGTTTTCATCCGGCTACTCCTTCAAAATAAAACATTTTTGCTTGTATTTAAAACAAAGTGAACAAGGCCTTTGTTCAGTTTAGACTGATTTCATCTCCATGATGACAGGATTCATGTCTAAATCTATTTCCTTAACTTATGCTACTAACTGTGGTTACATAATTAATAGCAGCTGCTGTACAAACTTCTTCTTCCCCTACTTTTTTTTTTTAATAAACGATTTTTATTATTGAAACGGAAATGTGGCTATAATCTGTAGTTATTTAATTAGATAATTATGGTTAGAAGAAATATTTAGCCCATCTAATCTTTTTGTGATTATATTCAATAATTATTGTTAGATTAGAACTCTGCTGTGCTTTTACTTTGAAAACGTGTTTCTGGATGAGTACTGGATTCGTCAGTGAACGACTACACCCTAAAACAACGGTTTGACGCAGCAGCGCAAAACCGAAAGTAAATGAAAGAAGCAGAACTTAATGTTCGGTCTCGTTTCTTCCAGTGAAAGTTAACGTTCCCCCGAAGAGGTGAGTCCAGCTGTCAGAGAACGAGTTTGATCACCCGAGAAAATAAACATCTATTTTATGATAGGCTACTAACACTTCGTAGCCTACTTGTTCACTTAGGAGCAAACAGGACGCAGGTTGGTGGATGTTGGTTCAGCCTCTGGGTGCATGAATTCATCTGGAGGCCTCAGTGTGGCGAGCTGTGCGGAGCGGTAAGTACTGTACTGAAAGCTCTTTACGTTTTGGTCGGAGGGCTGCCTGGGATTTAAAATAACAGGATCGGCTGTTATTTTTCTCCATTGGTCAAAGAGTTGGTAAATTTTCCACACTTGAAAGTTAAATTTGTACAAAAGAAGCAACGTAGGACCGAAGGCCAAATGTGTCAAACTGGAGTCCAGCAACCTTTAGCTGCTTCTCTGTAAGCGCACATGAATCACATAAGTTAGCACATTAGCAAGATCCTGAAGGAGGGGATTCAGTCTTTTCTTTCAGGTGTTTTGGACTTGGGGAAACAACAAATAGTTGCAGGACACCAGCCCTCCAGGGGTGTCAAACTGCAGTTTGGTACCCCTATGGGTCATAGGCTGCTGCATAGGGCAGGGGTTCCCAAAGTATAGGTTGCGAGACACAAGGTCTTGAAATTATTTTCTGCATCATAGTGATGTGACCTCTGAGCATAGGGTCCAGGGGGACATTGGCCCCCCAACTTTACGGCCCTGCCCTCCTCTGGTCCCGCTAGACATTTACACAGGCTGCACACAACTCTGACAATCTGTGACTGACATCCCTCTGTGTTTATATGCAGACAGAGGTACAGATAAAACCTACAGCACTGAGATCTGGACCAAATCTAAGGCTACAGAACAGTCACACAGCTCTGGGTCGGGTTGGGACCATGAACCGGTCTGACATCTGAAAAAGAGGCTTTGACTCTGTTCCGGTCCAGTTCTGAACCAATTCTGCTAAAAATTAAATGAGATTTCTGTATTTGACACCAATTATAGGACTGTGACAATGTTTTCTTTCTAATGGTGTTGGGATGAAAAAAAAGACATCGGGCCCATGTCCTTTTATGGGTCCGGACCAAATGCTCACCCACACTTTGCCCAGAGCAGATCATTTTTGCTCAGGTCGAAAAATAATTACGTGAATTTGTTTTGTTTTGTTTCCTCTTTGCTCTTTCAAAAGCTAGTCAGGCATCAGTAGCCATAAATATCGATGGCTACTGATGGTTTTCAGGTCTCTGTTGAAATTCATTTTTGTCTGCTAAATAACAAGCACATTAAAGTTTATTCATGGTGTTTTTCATTTTGTTTTTAATGCAAAAAGATTGTCAGCAGCCTGGCTGGTTATCTGTCCCACTCAGAAATCTCTTTCCTGCACAATTTGTGGAACGTGCAGCAAATATCTGCCCTACCTTTTGGTTTTAGACCCAGAGCATCCAGATAGAGCTGCTGTGTCGTAACATGATGATGAGCTGGAACCATTAGGTTGTCCTGCTGCTCTAAATTGGCATTTCTGGATGATATTTGACATCAATTTTTTTTTTCAATCTTCCAAATATTTGACCAGTCATGGTTTTTGTCAGATCTATCTATTCTTGGCATAGTTGTATTGTGCGTATTTTGGACTTGTAATAAGTAGCTGAGCACAGGGAGCCCGCAGCTGTAAAGCTGTATGCACTGCGTGTACCTTGAAATTTTCCTTAAAGTAAAACAGCAAAAAATAATTTTTGATTTTTTTTTTTTGTTATCTAACCCTCTTTACTATTAACAACATTTAGGAGAAAAAAAAGATCTATTGTGTCAAAACATCTTGTACATAGTGAGTCTGTGTGAGTCCGTTGAGGCTTGGCGCCGGTTTATGAGCTGTGTGTGTGTGTGTGTGTGTGTGTGTGCGCGTGTGTGTGTGTGGTTTGGCGAACTGAAGAGCTGACGGGTCACCCGGTTGGACAACTGAACTGTTTTTCCTGCTACTGGTGCGTTCACATCAATGACGTCATCAATGACAAACACTGTGTTTTAATACCATCGGTCTCTGTATTCTGCTGTTCGTAGGTCGGCTGCAGGCATTTATCCGTCTTTTACGTTTTTCCGGACTCCTGTTTTGAAAATGGAATAAAGTCCATTCCGCGATCTAAATGCTCTGTGTAAAGCTGCCATCTGCATGTTCCCCACTGACAACTTTTAAAAATTTTTTCTGATTATTTTCCACCAAATTTCTATGATCGCAGCGCATTTAATAGCAAACAATCATCAAATCTGGCCAGACTGCAGCGCATGGTAGACCCAAATATGTTGTCCTCCAGGTAAGGGATGTTTACTGCTTACTTCGGAACAGATTGCGACAAAGCCACTGAATTGAACCACTGAATTGATTGACTGGTGCCATTATCTCAATTGAACAAGTGCGCGCCTGAACAAAATTAAGATAAATAGATCATGAAATAAATGTCTCACTGGATAATATACATTAATATGCCCTTTAATCGTTTTTATAAAAGAAATTAATTTTAAAATATGTATAATTATTTGGCTATATATCTTTAAATAAATTGGAGAATTATATGTATTTTTAGCTGGCCACCAGGTTGCCAGTTGGGGTCGCTGGTCTCTGGCACTGTTATTTTGTGGGGTCACAGGCTGAAAAGTTTGGGAACCCCTGGCTTAGGGCACCATCTGCTGAGTTGCCACCGCTACTGCAGCTCAAATAAATAAATCACATAGAAAATAATAAATAATACCAACAATGTGCAACTCTAACTAGCATCGTTTTGTCAACCTCCATCTCAGTGGCAGTTCTTTAAACCTTTACATCGGGGGGGCAAGGGAGAGGCAAAAAGCAGGATGGCAATGTTGGACTGTGAAGTATGTGCAAAATCACTTGCATGTAAATCAAGTCATCAAAATACCAGAAGCTCAATATTAAGTGACTTTATCCACCCTAAAATAGTTTTTTAAGTGGTGCTTGGGGATCTTCATCTTGTTGAAATAACCAGTTACACTCAGGCTTTAACCATCTAACTGTTGTTATAAAGTTGGAGACACTTCTGCTTCTTTGTCATTCCACTTGGCTTGTGCACTGCACCAGCATCATTAGCAGAAAAACATTAAATTAAAACCAGAAAATGAAAAAGATTTTAAATATATGTTGAGTGACCACTGGGAACCCTTGGCGTAGGGCACCATCTGCTGAGTTGCCACTGCTGCTGCAGCTCAAATAAATAAATCACATAGAACATAATGAACAATACCATGAATGATGACCTCTCATTTTGATGTTTTATGCAGTTACTATTATGCATGAACTGTGTATCTTTAATCTCGGTTCTGAAATTGTTGTAATTCTTTCTGTTGCATTTCACAGGTTTCTAATGTTCCATCATGGATGATCGTCTCTCCATTGTCCTTCTGGGAAAAGCTGGAGTCGGCAAAAGTGCTTCAGCAAACACCATTTTAGGACGAGAAGCGTTTGAATCCAGAGCATCATTTGGAAGAGTCACCAAACATGTCTCAATGGAAACAGGAACTGTGTTTGAGAAATCTGTTACAGTCATTGACACTCCAGATATTTCAGGATCAGAGGAGCAGATTAAAAACTCAGTATTTCCTCCAGGAGTCCATCCCTACTCTTTTCCTACTGGTTTTTAAAATTGATCGGTTCACTGATGAAGACCAGGAGACTGTAGAGGCAACAACCAGAGTTCTTGGGCCTCAGAGGATGAAAAACTGTTTCCTGCTCTTTACAGGTGGAGATACTTTAAAGACATCGTTATCAAATTACATTTCAGACTATAAATCAAGCTTACTTCCAGAGGTAGTCAAAAGTTTTTCATCAAGAACTCATCTTTTCAACAATAAAGATGAGGGACGGAGACAGGTCAGGGAGCTACTGTTGAAGTCTAGACACATCACAACAGGTAAGGTTTGATTACTGTCATATCTTTAACTGTTCTAATGCATTACACCCCAAAAGTAAGATGGATAGACTTACTGAAGGCAAATTAAGGTACTAAAGGCTGACAAATAAAATTAGCAATTTCATTTAAAAACCCTAATCTGACTCTTTGCAGGATTCAATTTGATGACAATAGACTGAACTCATGAAGAGATTTTCTAGTCATATTGGCCTTTCTACGACAATTTTATACTTAAAAGCAAATAATTTAATTCCCATAAGTAGGCCTGTCACGATAAGCGATAAATCAATTAATCGTACATAATTAAAACTATCGACGTCATTTTAATTATCAGCTTTATCGTCTCTTCCAGCCTTTTTCTCTTTCTGTTGATGGCACTGAATGAAAAAAGGCTCAACTCCGGTGCTCTCCATTGACCCTCCCTTCCTCATTTCCTTAGTGTAATACCCAGCGCACACTACACCATCTTAGAGCTGTCGGTCGATTGTCGGCCCATTTTCAAAACCTGAGAGATCACATTAACTGACAGAAATCCTAGGTAAAACGGTTCGATCAGGTTCGATAGTGCCGTGTTGTGTCCAACAATGGGCACAAAATAATGGCTACAAGTAAAGTTAACTAATTTTAAACCAGGCATTAATCAATGCTTTACTACAATCTACCTGCAACTCATGTGGCTCTAGTGTCAGCGTAACGTCCTGACTGAATAAAATCATTATAACCTATTTATGTCACGTTAACAAAGAACAGCTGAAAAGTTACCGGGTTCATCAACGTAGCAATTTCGCTCCAACTCCTCCCCTCGTCATTTCTATATTCTTTGCATGAAATGTTTTATAACCATTAATATTGTTTCCACATATCATCTCCAATGTCCGCTGGACTTCAGGTTGCGCCGTGTCAACTGTTTGGGATTCCCCTCTGTAATTTCCCCTCAGAAAGCAGGAGGAGAATCCGGCTTTCTGATTGGCTACCTGTCACATTCAACAGGCTGCGTTAACGATCCCAGTGGGGAAAACCCCTGATTTAGATCGGAGCCCCACAACGATCTACCGTAACACACCACACACTACAAGATGATAGCAAGCGATAATCTTAGAACGATAAAAGTTCTAAGATTGTTGTAAGGGGAAAATGTAGGTGTGAACCAACATGTAGTGTGAACTATTGCATCAGGTAGTCGATGTACCCATCTTCTCTATTTAAATCTAATGATTACTGAAGGGCAATATGGTACACAGACTTCATAATTTTGGTTGAATACAGTATTTATTTACACTTTGGTGTTTTTTTTAGTACATCTTTGTTAATGAAGACTGAGAATCCATTTTATTTTTGTTTTTGGTTGTTTTGTTTATTTTATCAGTTCCAGTGTTGAATGTTCTTCTGAAAATAAAGTGTATCTATCTTTGGCAGGAAATTGCATGTATTATTATGTCATTTCCATTAAATCTGTGTACGAAGGTCTTCAAACAATATTATTGTCTATCGCAATAGTTTTTGAGACAATTAATCGTTCGGCAAAATTTGCTATTGTGACAGGCCTACCCATAAGCCTTTCTCTTTGAAGCTTAGCAATATGTATTAAAATTAATAACCCCATAAATACTCATTTAAATTTACAGTTAATTGAATAATATATAATTTTCTGATAATTTTAAACTACAGCTTGCTTACCTGGGCCAATTGATTTTTGAAAAAATCTAATAAATAAAAATAAATGACAGACCTTCTGTTTTGGAGCAAATTGGTGGAAGTAATGAAGGGGCATCGTGTGGCGCAGTGGTTAGAGGAAGGGCCAAAGACCTCGACATGGCTGTCCTGAGTTTGACTCTAGTCCTTGCTGCATGTCTGTCCCCTTTTCTCCTTGCCCTTTTCCTGTAAGATTACAATATAATAAAGGCCACTAGTATCTAAAAAAATCTCTAAAGAAACAAGAGAAGATTTTAAAACTGGTTTGAATAACAGAACATGAGACCATAAACAAAATGACTTTATATTGTTTGAAAATAGGAAGCTTGTGGACAAATCCAATTTCAAGCAAACACACAAAACCAGCAAATGTGTTAAATGACAAAAGTAGGAAGTGTGAAGATTTCCACACTTAAAATATTAATTGCTTTTGAATCTACATTAACACATTAATTGTATATTTTTGCTTTATATTATCTAATATGTATTTTTTTGTAAAACTACAAAAGAAAGCATTTTTACATATTTTTTTTCCATCATGCTTTAGAAACACTATTTTTAGTTTTAGCTTACAAAAAAGTCACAACCTGTTTTTTTTCCACAGGCACCAACCTGGAGACGCTTTTGGAGGATCTGGGATTGGATCAGTTCTACGAAGAGAAGCTGTCACTCAGCAAGATACTGGAGATCAATGAGAAGATCATCAGTGAAGAGCCTCCAAAGTGTAAATCTGATCTTTCATGGTATTTTCTCAAGAAACTGATGATGGTGAATGTAACAGCTAGAAAGATAAAATGCACCTCAGCCTCTGAATCCAACAGTGATGATTCATTGAGTGATGATTTTTATTTTGATGATCTTCTTGCTTGTCCAAATGTTGATGAGACACTAAATCCTCTTGATATAATCACTGCTCTCTTTCTGTGTTCTGATGGGTTTGTTCATCAAGAACTGGCTCTAAAAATGTCCATGTGTCAATTCTCTGTTCCTCTGCTGCTTCCTAACTGTGATACACAGCAGTGCACCCTCATGCTGTGGGCCATGAGAGACATTGTTAAGAAGTACAGACCTTCAGCTCTTGCAAAAACAAAAGGTTTCATAGAAGAAAGAATAGTTCTTTCTGAACTTCCAATGATCTCATTTGTGAGACTGGGTAAGTGCTCTCTGTCCAAATCAGAGATCCTCAATAAACTTTTAAACAACCCAGATGACACCTTTGTTCACCACAACATGGAGTGTGGAGACATTCAGAGAAGAATATCTAATGGACTGACTGAAATGACCTGGTACCTTCCCTGTGGAAACAAAAACATGGACATCTTCAGTGAACCAGTTGCTATAGCTAACCTTCGTGGAGACATTGCTTCATTTGAAACTCAATTCTCCTTTTTGTGTCAGACATCTGCTGCAGTTTTTGTTTTCTTTGACCAGCTGGACTCTGAGTGTGAACTGCTGATGAACAAAAAACACAAAGCTCAGATCTTCTTAGTGGGAAACCAACAGAACAAAAACATCAGAGATGATTCTGTTAAAAAATTGGTAGCCAGTCTGGCCTTGACTAAAAATAACATTCTAATAAAGCCAAAACAAACAAGTGATGCAGATTTTGTTAAACTATTGAGGAAAAGAGTCAGTGATGTAATTAATAACCCACAGTTGAAGATGTCAGTACAGCAGATGGCTGGTGTTGCTCATGAATTGGGAATCACAGTTGATGAAGATTCTCCAGAGTGTCAGGATGGAAATAAAAATGCAGATGCCATCACTGCAGAGATAAAATATACTTTTCTATTCAAAGAAAATCAGTTTCCTTTACAAGGTCAAATATGGAAGGAACTGACATTTTTGGAAAAGGAAGAATTTCGTCTCCGAAAAGTTGGTTCTGAAGACATAGAAAACTATAAGAGCACTCTTATAAAGAAAAGAGAAGAGCAACGTCAAAAACAAAACTCCTATGCAATGTCAAGTGTAATGACTTGCTTCATTAGTGCAATATCCAGGCCACATAGAGAAAGGTGTTACTTTCTGAAATGGATGAGAATGAATCTCGACAATTTGTCTCGAATCAAACTTTCTGGCCTCAGGGAGCTTTACAAGGAAAAATGCAAAGATTCTGAAAACAAACAAGAGATCAAAGAAATTGACCAACAACTTTCCAGCAGCTCACTGGGAGTTGAGCACTTCTTCCGTGAAATGGGTCAGATCTACGAAGCTTCTCTTTGCCTTCCAGAAACAGAACCATCACGTCAACAACTGCAACATCTGCCCAGACTCTGTGCTCAGTTGTTGCTGGATGGATTTCCTCTTGAGCTTGTAGATGGAGATGCTTCCAACATTCCTCTCAGTTGGGTGAGTGATGTTCTCTCTCAGCTCAATGACTTGGTGTCTCCAAAGAACAAGATCCTGGTTGTCACAGTTCTTGGAGTTCAGAGCACAGGGAAGTCCACTCTCCTTAACACCATGTTTGGAGTCCAGTTTGCAGTCAGCAGTGGTCGATGCACTAGAGGAGCCTTCATGCTGCTCATCAAAGTCAATGAAGACTTCAAGAAAGTTCTCAACTGTGACTTCATGATGATCATCGACACTGAAGGCTTAAAGTCACCAGAGCTAGCACAGCTGGACAACAGCCATGAGCACGACAATGAGCTGGCAACACTTGTTGTTGGTCTGAGTGACATCACCATTATCAATATTGCAATGGAGAATTCAACAGAGATGAAAGACATCCTGCAGATAGTGGTGCATGCTTTCCTCAGGATGAAGGAGGTCGGCAAAAAGCCTCGATGTCAGTTTGTTCACCAGAACGTTTCTGATGTTTCAGCCCATGACAAGAACCTGAGAGACAGGAAGCTGCTGTTAGAACAGCTGAATGAGATGACCCAGGCAGCAGCTAAAATGGAGAAGAAAGAAGAGAACAAGAAATTCACTGATGTGATGGAGTATAATCCAGACACTGGGAACTGCTACGTTCCTGGACTCTGGAATGGAAACCCACCAATGGCTCCAGTCAATGCAGGATACAGTGAGACCGTCTATGAACTCAAGAAAAACATCATCCAACAGCTGGGAAAGTGTGAGTCAACTTCTAACAACATCTTGGAGTTCAGTGAGTGGATAACCAGCCTGTGGAACGCAGTAAAACATGAAAACTTCATCTTCAGCTTCAGAAACAGCCTGGTGGCTGATGCTTACATGAGGCTCTGCACAGAGTACAACCAATGGGAGTGGGAGTTCAAAAAGGAAATGTACAAATGGGTTACCACAGCAGAAACTAGAATTTCCAATTTTGGTTCATTTATTGAAACATCTGAAGTATCTGATATGAATGAATTCATCACTGAGTTAAAAGCAGATTTCAAATATCTTCACCAGTGTGTCCCATCAGTTGCGTTCAAATCTTTCTCCTAAGGGAAGCCATGCATGTGAACTACTGAGTAAAAAAAAAACTGTGGACGGGAACCTTTTACATACAAACCTGAAGGAGTGAAGGAAAACATCAAAACTTTTTTCAAAGGACTTTTTACCTGGACGGATCTAATAAAGGCAAGACAAAATATTGCTGACAGCATCATCTTTGCTTGCAATGAATTTATTAGTGATAAAATCAAGAGAAAAACTAATTATCATGATACTTACATCCAGGAGATCCTTCACATCGATGAGAAGCTGAAAAATGCTAAAATTGATAATGACATTGAGTTTGAGGTTTCTCTGAAACAACACATCTGTGGATCTGCAGCCAGAAAGTTTCAGAAAATGCATGAAGAATTTATCGAAGAAAATGATCCTCATAAATGTCTGCAGAAAAACAAGGAAAGGTTTTGCACAGATTTCAAAGACGTGTTTCAAGAAAAAGACCAATGCCAGAAGAAAGCTGAAGAATTCACAAACCAATGTCGGAAACCTGCTGTTGAAAACTTCATCTATCGTTCTCTTGGTCCTGATATTGTTGATAAAATGATGACAAGAAAAGAGTTCAGCACACGAATGTCCTTCCAGTATTCAATTTTACTGGATCTGATTTCAAAGGGTACATTTGAAAGCTTTAAGAGCTACACTTGTTCATATGAAGATTACGTGAAATCCTGGATATCTGGTAGAATAAAGGAGACATTCTCGTCTGAATCTACTCTATGTGAGTTAGAGGACAAACATCTCAAGTCCTGCATCGACCACATAAATGCTGCCATTAAAAAGGCAAAAGCAGAAAAGACTGACAGTCTGAAGACATTTGTTGTCAAGATCTGCACTGAACTTGGTGATAAACTGGTAATTTCCCAAGATGCTCTTGATGCCTTCATGGTTCTAAACAAGTCTGACCAGGAACAGTTTGGTCACTGGCTCAACAAGTTTGTGGAGGAAATGACAGAATCTCTTAGAGAAAAGTTTAAAAACACAAAGTTTGAAACAAAACTCTCTCTTCTCCATATAAAACCAGAGAATGAGCTTTTCACCAGAGTGATTGGTTGTGGCAAACAGTGTCCATTCTGCAAAATACCCTGTGATGCAGGTGGAGAAGCTCACAATCAACACTTTGCTGCTCTGCATCGACCAAATGGTTTAGGTGAGTACAGGAATACGTTCTCTGGGAAACTCATTACTGACATCTGCTCTTCTCTTGTTATCAGTGACAAAAGTTTCGGGTGCAAAGATGTTGCATTCCATCTTTACAAAGAATATAGGCAGATTTACCCCGACTGGAGTATTCCTCCAGATTTGAGCCTTGAGGCGTCAGACTATTGGAAATATGTGATGAACAAGTACAACAAGGAATTTGCTGAAGCATATAATGCAAACCCTGCTGACATTCCTGATGCTTGGAAGAAAATCACAAAGGAAGAGGCAGTGGAAAGCCTCAAGAAATCATTCAACATCAAGTGAAACCATAGTTCATGTTTAGTTGTAAGAACACAATTGATTCTTGAATGTAGAGTATTTGTTTCCTTTTTTTGAAAGGCCCAGTTTAAAGAAAAAAGGGATGAGCCCAATTTACATGTTGGGTTCACCCCTTTCACGAAAGCCAAAATAAACAGCTTTGGCCTAATTTTAAATCTGTCGATTTGATGTGGTTGAACTGATTATGTATTTCTGTATATTAAATTTATCTGTTTTGTATTCCAAATTATCTTGAGATTACATTTGCTATGAATTAATGCTAAAACAATAAACTTTATTGGATTAAGAATGATGTCAAATTATTTTTGTTTTGGTTATTTTTGCTGTATGGGTGCAGGAATGTTATTAAATAATTGTTCTTATAAATATTTAATTTGTTTGATTATTCAGTGTCATTTCCAGATTGTGTTTTGTTTGCATAAAAATGTCATTTATTTTTTCCCTTTTTATCATTTTGTCACATTCATAAGGATTTAGGGTTTACAAACATCTAGTTCTGGGTTTTATCTTGAGTTTATCTCAGACTTCATTCAAATGTATTTAGGTTTTTATCCTCAGCATTTATGATCAAATGTAGCAGATGACTTGCTTTTTGTCAGATCTCTCTACTGTGCTGACTTGATGTGTCGTGCTAATTATGTTAAATGATTTTATTTCTAAATAAATGTCATAGCAGCTGATGCTCTTTTCTTCTGTAAACAAATGGAAAGCTGCTCATTTTTGCTTAAAATAAATAATATTCTACAAATAAAGAAATAGGACATTTTGTTTATGACATGCTTAATAAAATATACTGTTGTGGATCTACAAAACTCTTTATTAAAAGAGTTTCAGAATTTACTAAAAATCACTTTATAATATTTGTTGCTTATTTAAAAATTATCTCGGATTTAAATCAGGTGCCAAATAACAGTTTCACCAGTCTGATATTTTTCTACTTTATGTAATTTCATAGAATACTTTAGTTAAAACAATGCACCTGTTGCACATTAAAGACTAATAGTACAGAAAACTAAGCTGGACATTAACAGCCTTACCTAATCTCTGGCTGTGAGGGTCAACAACAAACTCTTGAATCTGGCATGAGCCCATGAATCCTTAAGAGAAGAGTTACAACTCCTCCTCAAGACAATTAAGGGTTAATTCTGGCACTGGGTGCAACACAAAATCAGTAAACAGTTGATGACAGTTCAGTTAAAACCTCAATCACAGAAGGCAGAAAACACAGAGAAGCTTTCAGCTTCAGGGTCTCCAAGGCCAAAACTATAAACAAAACACCCCATTTTTAACTATAAAATAAAATAAACACTTGGTAGAAGAGAACTGAGAAAGGTACAACACCTAAACTCCCTGGCTAACCACAAAACAACAGAATAAAAATGGCAGAGAACCTCTACCAGCTTTCTCTGTGAATAGAAACACACTACTTTAGTTAGACACTTGATTCTTCCCAATGTAGCTCACAGCAAAATCACCTAAGTCCCACAAACAGTCAGCAGACAGACAAGATCACTTCAGATCAAGTCCCAGGAAAAAAGGAACCTGACAGATCTGGCATGAAGCTCTTTGTGGAACAGCTGATGAGCTCCAATAAAAGCTCAGCTGATGAGCTTTACCTGTGGCAGCCAGATAGAACTGAAACACAAAGAGAGAGAGAGAGAGAGAGAGAAAGCTACATCATGAAGAGTGCCCCTAGAGGTCAGTGACTGTAACAGGGAGACACCCATCCATCCATCCATCCATTTTCTTTACACCCTTCTTCCCTAATGGGGTCGGGAGGTTTCCATCTTATATTGCAGCAGCAGGCAGATGTTAAACTTTACTGTTCATCTGATAAAAGTCTTACTGTGGTCAGTGTTAGAGGTGTTGTTTAACAAATGTTTAATTGTTATTCATAGTTAGATCAAACGCCAAGGTAAACTATTAATGAAGTCAGTGATTTTTAATCAAAATGACCAGGACAGAGCACCAGATGATTATCAGATAGTAATAGCCCAACAGCTCCAAGTCTCTGTCTGTCTTACCTGCTGTGGCTTTAGACAACAGTAGGAGTGAATCCACACACTGGCCTTGTCAAACATCAACCACTGCACACATTTACAGAATTAACACAAACAACGTCTCTCCAAAGCTCTAGAATTTAACACAATACTTTAACTTGTGTACACTTTAAAGTTCCACTATTCTAATATGTATTTAAGCATGGCCAATGTATTACAGCTGATAGTGGTGCGAGTAGAACAACAGTGTACCAAACAGAGCTAGGGGTTGCTAATGCTAGCTTTAGCAGCTGGAAGAAACGACAACCATTTAGTATGACTCTGGATCTTTTCGAGATTATCACTAAAGAGGAAGAATCCTCTATCTATGGGTATGAATGGCTCAGCCTTGTAGAAATTCCTCCCTCCATAGGATCTCATCTTAACCAGTGGTTTAATAGTTTGTATTTTGGGATTTATGAGTTTGTTCCAGTTCCTTTGTTCTGTGTTCAGTTCATTCCTTTTCCCCCTTGTGCCTATGATAAATCCCCACACAGGAAATCTTATGCTCTTTCTTCTTCGCAGGTGTCCAGACTTGAGAAGGCAGTTTATTTCCTCATTGAGATCATTCTACTGTTTCATAACTTTGTTTTCCAGTACTTGTCAGTTGAATTCTGGTTGGACCGGTCTTTACACCTGGAGCCTGTTGCTGCAGAGCAGGAAACCTGCCTCAGTCCAATACATTCAACTCCAGCTTCTGGTTTTTGTTGCCTCAAAGCAGTTTGACTCTTAATCCGAGTTTATAGTCAAAGTACTTTAGAACGGAAACTGGCAAACCTGCTTTAATTACAACCGGGGTGTCCTGTCCATTTGTATGATGTTGCTAGTTAAAAGTCAGTGGTCACCTGCATAATATAATAAACCAGGTCAAATCCCAACCAGTTATGATAAAATGCTTTATTTCAGTGCTTTTGATTTAACTCATTCCAATGCATCAGATTTGTTGCAATCCCCAATATTCACCTACAGAATTATATGTGGTTGGCTACATATTTGTACGGTGCTTTAGAGATTAATTCAATCATAACTAATAATTTCTTGTCTGCATGTTTTGTTACAGAATAAAGAAGTAAACCCTACTATTTAAATTTCTGTGGTTTAAGCAGTTTACTAATAAACCCAACTAGTAGATGTTCAAAACTCACCCAAAATATCAGATCCTGATAAAGTCTTTGTTAGTCCAAACTTAACTCTTTCCTCAAAAGCTGCCCTATGGATGAATATCAGAAAACACAGTGGCAGTTTCTGATATGGGCACCATAAGCAACCGCCCAGGGCATCATCGTGAGGAGGGTGGCATGTTATGTAGCTTTCTGAAATGGGTAAGAGAGTATCATTAATCAATTTACAATTATTTCATTTTCTTTATTTATCCAGGTTAAAATGAGATCAAGATCTAATATGCAATGAGACCTTTGCAGTACATTTTATAGAGCACAAATTCTAGAGCTGAATCAATGATAAAAAAGGAATGAATAGGAAGTTCAAAATCTGTGTATGCCATTTGTTCTTCAGTTCAGATTCAGGGTTTCTTTAAACCTCTTGCACAGTTTGTCAAAAAGTTTGCTCTACAAACTGACAGACTCCACTCTGTATGAGACACAGTGAAACATTTGTTGAGATACAGATTAGATATAGAAACCAAGGAATCAAGGTGTGGAGTTAAGGCAGAGTACCTGTGATACAAAGGAAAAAAACAAAACAAGTGCTGGTCTAACCAGTAATAAGTGAAAACAAAGGCAAACACAAGTGGTTTGCATGAAATGTGGATGGTCGATGCTTCGGATGCTCCATCTTATATTGCAGCAGCAGGCAGATGTTAAACTTTACTGTTCATCTGATAAAAGTCTTACTGTGGTCAGTGTTAGAGGTGTTGTTTAACAAATGTTTAATTGTTATTCATAGTTAGATCAAACGCCAAGGTAAACTATTAATGAAGTCAGTGATTTTTAATCAAAATGACCAGGACAGAGCACCCGATGATCATCTGATAGTAATAGCCCAACAGCTCCAAGTCTCTGTCTGTCTTACCTGCTGTCGCTTTAGACAACAGTAGGAGTGAATCCACACACTGGCCTTGTCAAACATCAACCACTGCACACATTTACAGAATTAACACAAACAACGTCTCTCCAAAGCTCTAGAATTTAACACAATACTTTAACTTGTGTACACCTTAAAGGTCCACTATTCTAATATGTATTTAAGCATGGCCAATGTATTACAGCTGATAGTGGTGCGAGTAGAACAACAGTGTACCAAACAGAGCTAGGGGTTGCTAATGCTAGCTTTAGCAGCTGGAAGAAACGACAACCATTTAGTATGACTCTGGATCTTTTCGAGATTATCACTAAAGAGGAAGAATCCTCTATCTATGGGTATGAGTGGCTCAGCCTTGTAGAAATTCCTCCCTCCATAGGATCTCATCTTAACCAGTGTTTTAATAGTTTGGATTTTGGGATTTATGAGTTTGTTCCAGTTCCTTTGTTCTGTGTTCAGTTCATTCCTTTTCCCCCTTGTGCCTATGATAAATCCCCACACAGGAAATCTTATGCTCTTTCTTCTTCGCAGGTGTCCAGACTTGAGAAGGCAGTTTATTTCCTCATTGAGATCATTCTACTGTTTCATAACTTTGTTTTCCAGTACTTGTCAGTTGAATTCTGGTTGGACCGGTCTTTACACCTGGAGCCTGTTGCTGCAGAGCAGGAAACCTGCCTCAGTCCAATACATTCAACTCCAGCTTCTGGTTTTTGTTGCCTCAAAGCAGTTTGACTCTTAATCCGAGTTTATAGTCAAAGTACTTTAGAACGGAAACTGGCAAACCTGCTTTAATTACAACCGGGGTGTCCTGTCCATTTGTATGTTGTTGCTAGTTAAAAGTCAGTGGTCACAATAAAACTTTCAACTCCCTTCATGCATTATGTCCTTCTTAAACGGGTATTATCATAACAGAAATCTATGAAATAAAAAAAATAAATTAGCTGGAGCACATTTTTAGTCATAAACCAAATGAATTGTTCTAACTAAATACTAAATCAAATAAAAGCTAGCCCAATAAGATTATACCTATTAATCACGTTTTTAACATATTTTCAGGGCTCTACACCCTCCCCTACTAAAATAATAAAATGTTTTCAAAACATTTTACACTTTAAAACTTAAAGAATGTATCCTAGCTTCTAACACTGAATTCTTCCAGGTACCATTTAGTTACATGTTGCTGTTCAAAAACAATCTACTACTCATTAAATGACTACAAATGCATATATACAGGATAAGTACATTTACTTATACTCCCGTTTCAGTGTATTGACTTAAATCATCGATACATTGGTAGGCCTCCCAAGTCCATTAAGTCAGATATGGCTAAATCTACCATTCCACCTTATTAAATGTGTCCACATTAAACATACTTTGAATGTAGTACAGCTTCTTACAGACTACTTTTGTGTTACCTTATTTAGGTTTATTTGGTAGGGACAGACACACATCGACAGACAAACTGAACAAAACAGCAGTCCCATGTTTGTGTCATACTGCAATAGCAGCAGCTAATTCGCAGCACTTGTCTCTAGACGGGCTTTTAAAAAGTACCTCTAAAAGTTGAAGGTACTTACAAAACACACACTTCCTTCAGTAAATGCATCAATAACATTCAAGTGTAGCTGTAGTCACTAGAAATACATTTCTGCAAAATGACTCTTACTTGTAACTGAATATTTTGTACCAAATGAATAATAAAACATCTTCAATAAACTTTAGCTGTAACTGGAACTATATATATGGTTCAAAAATACAATTCCTATTTCTTCAAAGGTATGACACTAGGTTTCCCTAACTGATCATATGTAAAAATGGATTTTGGTCGATGTGTTCTTGAGGAACGTCGCTCCTGCTCCACCTCCTGATCACCCTCCAAAGAAGCATTGATGTCTTCCTCAGGCGTTTCAAGTTCAAATGCTTGATCTTCAGTATCCATGTCCGGATTTTGATTTGTTTCGTGGTTCTGCATGTCTCCTTCCTCGTGTCTCTCATCCACTTGATTACTGACGTCAGCAGAATCGTTCTCACCCTGAAACTGGTTTTGTACAAGTCTCTGAGTTTGGGTTACTTCTGCAGTAGATGAACTTGGTCTCTGGTTTGGTATGTTTGTCTGTTTACTTGTCTCTTTTGGTTCTCTAGTGTCTTGTCCATCAATAAGATAAGGACAGGGTATTAAGACATTCCTATGACAGGTTTTTTCCTTTGCTTCACTGTCCAATGGTGTCGCCACATAAACTGGACTGACTTTCCCTCTTTTTTGTTTTATAACATGCGTTTGGTTTTCTCAGTAAACACTTATTTTTCCAGGTCCTCCTCTTTCAGATAGATTTTTGACAGTACATTGACATTGCATGTAATAGCTGAAATCCAGTCAGTATCACCACTGTGATCCGCTTTGATTCCTTGCTGTAGTGCTGTTATGTCATCAGCTTTACATTCCTCCTTACATGTTGATATTATTTTGTACATTTCTGCAAGTTTGCGAGACAGAAAATCAGCATCTCAGTTGACTTTACCACGTCTGTACTTCAGAGTAAAATGGAAATCAGCTAATTCTGATTTCCAGCGATGTCCTACCGCATTCAGTTTAGCACTTTTCATCACATATGTCAAGGGATTGTTATCACTGTACACTGTAAAGTGTGGGGCATGGAAGAGGTAATCTCGAAATCGCTCAGTGACAGCCCAGTTCAGAGCTAAAAATTCAAGCTTCCCTGAGTGAAGTTTGTAGTTTTTCTCAGTTGGATGAATGTACGTGAACCATAGCCGATTACTCTTCATGCTCCCTCCTGCCTTTGATACAGGACAGCCCCAAGACATTCCTCTGATATAAAAGCCAGGCAAGAAACTGCTGACAGCATCATATCCTCCTGCAATGACTCTATTGATGATAAAATCAAGAGAAAAACAAATTATCATGACACTTACATTCAGGAGATTCTTCACATCATTGATGAGAAGCTGAGCAATGCTAAAATTGATGCTGACATAGAGTTTGAGGTGTCTCTGAAACAACACATCTGTGGATCTGCAGCCAGGGAATTTCAGAAGATGCATGAAGAATTTATACAAGAAAATGATCCTTACAGACGTCTGCAGAAAAACAAAAACAAATTTTGTGCGAGTTTCAAAGATGTGTTCTATAAACGAGATCAATGCCAGAAGAAAGCTGAAGAGTTCACCAATCAGTGTCTGAAACCTGCTGTGGAAGATTTTATTTATCGTTCCTTGGGCCTCAACATAATCGATGAAATGCTGACAGGAGAAGAGTTCAGCACACGAATGTCTTTTCAATATTCAGTTTTAATGGATCTTATTTCAAGGAATGAATTTGAACTTTATCTTTACTACATCTGTTCCTATGAAGATTATTTAAAATCCCAGATATCTGACAGAATAAAGAAGCATTTTTCTGATGGGTCTATTTTAGGTGAAATTGAAGACAGACATCTTGAGTCGAGCATTAGCAACATCAATGGTGCCATCAAAAAGGCTGTAGCAACTGATAGCCTGAAGACATTTGATGAAGAGATCTGCAAAGAACTTGGTGACAAACTGGTGATATCCCAGGATGCTCTTGGTGCCTTCCTGGTCCTAAACAATGCTGATCAGAAACAGTTCGCTCACTGGCTCACAGTGTCTGTGAAGGACATGGCAGAAGCTCTGAGGACAGATATTCAGAACAGACCCTTTGAAACCAAACTCAGTCATCTCCATGTAAAACCTCATGTTGAGCTTTTCAACAGAGTGATCGGTTGTGGCCAGCAGTGCCCATTCTGTGCAGTACCCTGTGATGCAGGAGGAAAACTCCACACTGAACATTTTGCTTCATTGCATCGTCCACAGGGCTTGGGTGAGCATAGATGGGAGGGAACAGAGCAGCTTATGACTGACATCTGCTCTTCTCTGATTGTCAGTGGAAAGACGTTTTGTTGCAGTGCCACAAAGGATGAATGGCACCTTTACAAAAACTATAAGGAAATCTACCCAAACTGGGACATTCGTCCAGATATCAGCCTAGAGGCATCAGACTACTGGAAATATGTGATGGCCAAGTACAACCAGGAATTTGCCAAAACATACATGGCAAAACCAGCAGACATTCCTCCTGCTTGGAACAATATCACAGAACAGCAAGCAAAAGAAAGCCTTAAAGAGTCATTTAACATCAAGTGAGACTAGAGTTTTCTAGTCAGGCATTTCTATTCTTGAGAAGATCCATTAGGATTAAATTTAATTTTTTCCTCCGGGGGTCTTTTGTGGGCTCTAGTGACCCTTATATGACAGTAGGCTTACAGGAAAGGGGAAGGAGAGAGTGGAAGACATGCGGCAAACGTCGGTCGGGTCCGGGAATCGAACCCGTGGCGGCTGCGTCGAGGACTCAAGGCCTCCAAATGTGCATCATGCTATCCCCTACACCACCACAGCACGCCCCTCAATTTTGTTTTAAAACAGATGAAAATAACTATTTAATATTCTCAAAAGTTAGTGCTAACTTGTCACGCAAAGTTTGTTCCTAATTCTTAAAAATTGTTGTTTAACTTTTTTTTATAAACAATAATAAATACTCACTTCTAGTCTATGTAGAAAAAATATATTTCATGTATCTTACTCAACAATCTGTGTATGTACTTTGGCTCTATGAAGTTTTTAGCATGTTTTTGCTTAATACACCCTTATTAAGCAAAATAGTGTCAAGTTGTAACAATGTTTGGATTTATGATTCCTTTACTTTGCTTCTTCAATATTTTGATTATGATTTTATAACTATATAGTCTCTAGGACTGATGTTTATGAAGTGGTCAACAGAAATGACCCCACTGATGTCCCACCAATAAGCCTAGAAGCATGTTTCCATGGAGATGGATTATATTTGAATCCCAGGTACAAAATCATTTAATGTGTTATAAAATTTGATGTTAAAGAACTGTTATTGTGATGTATTTTGTAGTCTATGCTTAAACTGTGCTGGGACCTTTGAGAGATGAATTGGTTTTGTTGGGAAAATGTTAAAAAGATGAAGTTTGTTTTATGGTCAAAGAAAGTTTAAACTGTAAAGCAATTTAAAAATGTATTAATTTTTAAAGTTGTTAAACAACTTGAATATGTAAACTTAAAATGCTTTATGATTTTTTTGACTATAGTAAAAGTATATAATAAATGTTTGTTTTCCTTCAAGAGGAGTTCATTTAATTTAATTTAACTACATTTCAATTCAGTACAACTGCTGTGCTAAAATTATTCTTCACAATAATTGTTTTAAAGGAACACATAAATACATCTGTTTTAAGAGTGTAAAATAAATACAGCAAATACAGTTGGTCCTTCTTTTCTCATTTTACCTGATTTAATATTTAGCAACTCAAGTAGAGTAATTTTCTTGATCAACTTGACACCATAAATCAAGTGAAGCATTTGACTTGATTTACAGTGTGATTTACTAGTATTGATCCTAGCATAGCGGCGGTGACATTTCTGCTCCGGGAAACGACCAAACTATCAGAGAAATCCAATGACTTGGAGTCGAGGATGAGGCGCAACAATATAAGAATCCATGACATTCCTGAGGGCGCAGAAAAAAACAACACCATTAGCTTCATAGCACAATTTATTAAATCACAGATTCAAATCACAGACAGGATGGAATTGTGTATTGAAAGAGCACACAGCTCACTGGTGAATAAACCAAAAGACTGCATGGCTCCCGAAAACGATCATCGTACCCTTCTTGGATTATAAGACGAAGGAACAAGTGATAAAACAGGCCTGGAAACAGAAGATCTGCTTTGAAGGACTGACTGTTTATT
Source organism: Gambusia affinis (assembly GCF_019740435.1). Lineage (NCBI taxonomy): Eukaryota > Metazoa > Chordata > Actinopteri > Cyprinodontiformes > Poeciliidae > Gambusia > Gambusia affinis. The sequence goes on from NC_057885.1 coordinate 19,678,730, forward strand.
TCAACCAACGCTACACAACAGTGATCCAAAAGAAAAGAAAGCAGGTGAGGGAAGACATCTAACAACTGAAGGAAAGGAATGTGAAGGCGCAGTCCTCCTATCCGGCCCAACTCAAATACTGGGACTCATGGAAGACCTTTGTTCATGTTCCGGTCATTGTTTTGGGGTTCCTGTCCCAATAAGTGTGTTTATATTTCATTTTTGTTTCTCCTTTTCAGTTGAGGTTATGTCTTGTGTAACATACTTTTCTTTTCAAAGAGGTGTCAGGTACAGCGCAGCTCTGAAGGATTTAAAAGGAAATATAAACAAAATAACAAACCAAAAGAAAGAGCAAAATTTAAAAAAACTAATAATGTTGATCCAAAGTAAATGAACTAGATACTCATATTCAGGGTTGCTAGATAAGTATAAATAAGTATCCTCTGGTCTAATTCCTTTCTGGGTTGGGAGAATAGTAGTCTAAAAAGGTAAAAAGTTGCTAAGGTAGTTTTTCTGGATTCTAAGTTTGTTCAAATCCCTGTTCTGAGTTGCTAAATAAGTATGAGTAAGTAAGTATCCTCTGAACTTCTGGGTTGAATGATAAGTATAAGTGTTTTCTGGACTTTCTAAGTGTGTTCGAAATTTGTAAAAGTAATGAGTACTCCACAGTTTCTAAGTAATAATAAAAACTAAATGTTCCTGTTCTGGAAGATTTTTTTTTGGATTCTAAGTTTGTTCTAATTCCTTTTCTGGGTTGCAATAATAGGAGTCTCTCTACAACTAAATAGTGAGTACTCCACAGTTTCTAATAAAATAAAATAAAAAGAGGAAAGGACACATTAGGGCACATGGCAACATTCAGACAAAGACATGGGTGAAGGCAGTGACATCACAGGGACGTGAAACCACATTGCTCAGCCTCCCGGCAGAAGTCCGATAAGATGTTGGTATCAAGGAACATTCTTGGGAACGCTCAGCTTCATAGCTGCATGGATAACAGGAAGGGGTGAGGTGGGAAGGAGCATTATGTTTACAAATCTTCAAGGAGATTGGAAATGTGCAGCACGGGAAAAGTCGTTTCAGATATAGAATGTCTTGGGTCGGGTAGATTATAAATTTCAATCTTACCTAAAGTCTCTCCGATGCATCTCAGTTCCCAATCATCCAAATAAGTTTGGTCGTTCCACTGAACCGAAACTAGCAACTTCTCCAAGATCGATTCCATCCTGTTAGTGAGTTTTAGAGTCCTCAGCTGGGCTGCGAGTCTCAGCAAGACTCACATCCAACTTGCATCTCTGTCCACACCAACAGTTCACTAGTTCGGCCAAGTCCGTCACAAATTTGTGATAAGTCAGGTATCCACAAGCTCCAAACAGCAGAAATTCTGTTATCATGAATAAATCCAGGGTGTATCCTGCCCGGTGTGTCCCCGCAGGACAACAGGGCTCTTCTGTGCCCAGTCTTGTCGTCAAGAAAATTTGATCAATTGCATTGAGAGACCAGTTGACCAGATCCATAATTTCTAGATTTGGAGGATGTACAAATAAAGGCTCCAAAAATATAGAAAAAACAAGACAGATACAGAGCAAGCAGGGCAGGGAGGGAGCAAAGGAAAAAAGTGTCCACCTTCATTGAGAGCAAGAGAGGAAAAGTCACGCTGAAAATACATTCTAAATATATTTTAAATGTAATTCAATCCCAAATATAGTACACTCAAAATATACTAATCAAGCATGTTTATACTACATAAAAAGCAATATACTTAAAGTATACTAAGTGTAACTTAAGTTGTTCCAAAAAAGTACATGACAGTACACTAAGTACACTTTAAATTTTGCTTTAATACAATTTAAATACTATTAAAATACATTAAGCACACAATTAGTTGTTCCAAAACCACACTTTAAATTAACTAATCCTAAATGAACTTGAAGTATACTCATGATTAGTCTGACTTAAAGTATGCTCAAGTATATTAATATTTAACATACTTTGTATATTTATTTTTCACCAGCAAAGCAAAGCAAAAAACAACACCTCTGCTACTCAAAACCCAAGTTACTAAAGTTTAACCAGGGTGAATTCCAAGAGCACATTGTGAAAAAGAGGAGAGTGACTGTGAATGAGTGTGGTCTGTGGGCGTTAACTTCGCTCCGGCCGCTAGTAAATTAGCCTATGGAATGAAGCAAGGTTTGTCACTCGGATAAAGATCATTCATCCCAGGTGAATCTCGTCATATAAATCCAGCTAAAACTCTGCTGAACTCTGTTGTGGGCTGCAGTTGTATTGAGTATTAACTCTCCTCTCACAAGAGGCAAGGTGTTACCTGTGATAACGACTCACGCATCAAGTAGAGGAGCAACCACGTAGGGACAGAAATCGTTCACAACGTGATCTGACATAACTTGGGCTGATCAATCAATCAATCAAACTTTATTTGTATAGCACATTTCAGCAGCAAGGCATTTCAAAGTGCTTTACATCAAATCAAACACAAAAATACAATGCAACATAGAATCAACAATAAAAACACAACATAGTCAGATTCTGTCAATAAATTTGCGATTGATTACGTTTCGAATACAACTGTAAACAAGTGGGTTTTTAGTTGAGATTTAAAGGAAGTCAGTGTTTCAGCAGTTTTACAGTTTTCTGGAAGTTTGTTCCAAATTTGTGGTGCATAGATGCTAAATGACGCTTCTCCTCATGCACTGACTCTAAATCGTTCCTCTTTAGGTCCAAAAATAATAACTTCAATTTTGTTTTTGTTCAGCTGGAGGAAGTTTTGGCACATCCACACATTTATCTGTTCTAAGCATCTGTTAAGTGATTGGAAAATCAATAAAATCAATAAAAATTAGCTGTGAACCTCGATAGTTACTATATATCTTGATCTTCTTGGTGGGATGGGGCGGCCCCTCTTGATAATAGTAGATGAAAAGCTGGTCTGACAAGTAGTTAGCATGATGAGTTAAGCAGACTCAAAGCTCCACCAGGTGTTTACTAATTACTGCTGACACCAGACCAGAGGAGCTAGGTGTGCTTCGTGAAGCAGAAGCTCAGCTGGAGACTGATGCTCTGAGGAGGAGCTTTGTGGAAATACGCAGGGCTTTGTGTGAGTATGTGCTTAGGTATCCATTGTTCAATCTGTGCTGGTGACAAAGACCTGTTCTTAAACCCACGAAAATGTGAGAGACAGAATAATCAGAGTACTTCTCTCATGCTGCAGTTTAATGCAGTGACAATGGTGCATTAAAGGATGGAGCCTCTACCAATCAATCCCAGAATAGGCTTACTAGCTGATTGCTGATGGAGGACTAGTTACTTAAATAAGAGGACAGAAACATTGATGCTTGAAAAATAAACTTTCAACAATATTCTAACTCTATGTACATTGTTATTTTTGCTTTTATAAATTAATATGAATTAATATTTATTGTAAATGTTTTTGCTGTCAACTCTTGTAATAAGAAATCAAACAACTTAATAAAATCTTTTAGTTCTGTACTGGGGCTATTACTGCTTCTCCACAAAATATGCAGTTTGACACAAAAACTAGTTCTGTTGTACAGGAGGAGGAGCAGCTGTATTTTATGCATACAATGTGTTGTTGGAGCGAGTCACTATGATACTTCCAACAAACCTGTAAGCCACTGATAAGTGAAGGAAGCCTGAACTTAAGTACTTGGAAATGTAGAAAATTCTTCTTAATAATACAAAGTTAACAACAAGAACTTTTTAGAGCAAAGTGTACTCTTACTCATAAAATGATGAGTAAATATTTAAAAAAAATCACTTTAGGTTCATGGAATTATGATCAAGTGATGTAAAGTGTCAAGTTCACCATACTTGATACATACAATTGGGCATTACAGTATATTGTCCCGTCAAAACAAGTTATATAACATCTAAATAGTATTTTGTGACATTTGAATGTACATAATACACATTACACCAGGGGTCCCCAAACTCGGTCCTAGAGTGCCGGCCCCCTGCATGTTTTAATTCTCTCCTTGGTTTATTGCACCTGAATCAGATGATGGCTCGTTAGAAGGCCTAAGAAGAACATTGACATGCTGAAAAGGTTGTTGGTGCCACCAGGGAGAGAACTAAAACGTGCTGGATGCCGGCCTACAGGACCGAGATTTTTCCTTTCTGTGAAAACAAGTTATATAACATCTAAATAGTATTTTGTGACATTTGAATGTACATAATACACATTACACCAATATCTACATGCAAAGATTATTCTGACTTACAAAGCTGGATCACCAATAATTCAGTATTAAAAGGTGTCCAACAAACCAGTCATTCATATGTTTTTCAGTTCAGTTTCAAGACTTCATGAAACTTCTTCAGAAGTTGATCATCATCATCTTTGGCCAGCTGCTCTACAACGTGACGCACTCCGTTCTCCAAGGCAGAGTAGTAACGCTTCAACTCCTTCAGCTCAGCTTCCATCCTTTTCTCCAGCTTCTCTTTATCCTGTTGAGCTTCTCTTAGCAGCTGCTTGTACTCTGCCCTCACGGCTTTCACTTCCTCCTTCAGTCTTTTCTCATAGAACCGTTTGAGTTCACGCTCTTTCTGATCCAGCATATCTACTGTCTTTTCATATGTGTCATTAGAGTAAAACTTTCCTCCTGTCTTCTGCACCATGTCCTCAACCTTCTCTAGCAGACCAAGAACTTGTCGACGATCGTTAGCTCTGAGGTTATTGAAGACATGGTATCTATTTCCAGCCTTCTCTAAGATCTCCTTCAATTCGGGTCCAGCCTCCTTTAACATCTCGTCAAAGCTCGACTCCACCTTATCACCATGTGTGAAGAGGATCATGGAGTATTTCCAGGCTTCCTCTCCAAAAATTTCCTTCACCTTCATCACAGCATCTCTCTCCTCTTTAGAGAATGGTCCGATTCTGATCACCAGCAGAAAGGCGTGGGGACCAGGAGCCGACATGTTGATGCATTTTGAGATTTCTCTCTTCACTTTTTTATCAGACTGAGAGGTGTCAAAGAGGCCGGGAGTGTCGACAACAGAAACCATCCAGTTGAACACTTCTTCTCGTTGTTTGGAGCATTCAGCGGTCTCTAAAGAACAAAAATTCAAATACAGTTTGTGAAGGTACATTGAGATTTACAAAGCAGATGTTATGGTACACACACATAGCATGAAAGCAGTCTTTATGATGGCCCTGTGGCTTTTGATTGTTTTTGAACCAATAACATTATTTAACAATTCAGATAAACTAAAACTATGTCCCTGCTCCTTGGAGGATGAAGAGTCACATGTACAGCAAGAATGAGCTGTTTATTAAACACTGCAAATTAAAAATAATATTGTGAAGAAAATATAAGATTAACCACAAGGCAAACAAAGAGCAACAAGTCATCCAAACTGAAAAAAAGTAGCTAATGTGCTGCAAGAACTGTACAGTAATGTAGATTTGTGGCTTGTTTATTAAAATAAAGCACTTGGACAATATTGGTCCATCTGTGTGTTTCAGAGTTTTACCTGAGGAGTGTTTGGTTGCTGCTCTGAAAGCTTCTCTTCCTAATATGGTGTTTCCACTGGAACTCTTTCCTACACCAGTCTTCCCAACAAGCACCAGCCTTAAGTCAGAAACTGGAACACAGAAAAGGAGATAAAAATTGATACAACAAGCGTCCAGTCCCGTCCAGTATGGACGTAGATTTGCTAGCAGCAGACGGTCTAAAACAGGACTTAATCTGTGTATGAATGTGTTTTTTACTCATTCTGAACTGTTTCTGAACTGTCTGTGCCGTGTGCTGGAGCCTCTCTCCCCCATGGAGCTCAAAACTTTCAACAGCCAGACGTCAAACTGTTCACCGCTATGTTTAAAGTCTGTCTGCATTCTAAAAAATGTCTCAATTAAAAGCAAATAGAGATTCTAGTTGTGTTTTATTAACTTAAACCAACATAGCACACCTAAAAAAAAGCTGCTTAAAAGCTTATCACAGGAGATTTTACTTGCATCACATGAGAGCGCCGCATCGTCTACTTTCCAAAGACACTGATTGCTAAGGGGATTGGTGCATTTGATTTAAAAGCCTGGTCCCAGTACTAAGTGCAGAAATACAACACTTAGTCAGACACAACCTGTCAGGAAGAGCATTTTACTGCCGTCAATCACTCATGCTCATTTTGCTACACCACTGCTTCCCCTGCCATGAATGCTAAGGCTAGTTAGCATATTTATCTGCTGATGACAGCAGATAAATAGTTTTCCTGTAACAGTAAGTTGTTTTTCCACTGTTGGCACACTGAGCAAAGAACAGGAGGCTGGTTGACACTGCGAAGACTCTCGTCCTGACTGATTAGGAGTTTTTGACAAGAAGCAGCACATTTTTAAAAACTACAATAGTAGGACAGGGAGGAGGTGGAGGAGATTGATTTATCTCACAGATTATCTGTCTCATGTATATTGCCATATATGTGTGCCCATGTGTGTGAAGTACTTTTTTCTGCATTATCTATACAGGTAGCCTTCATTACTGTATTGATATGTTAATATTTGTTTAGGTTTGGACTTTGCTTTTAGAGAGAGAGACAGAGCAATTATACAATAAGTCAATGGTCTCCTTATTAAGCACGTCTGTCTAAATGCTTGTTAATGTTAAGATTGGCATCACTAATAAACAGTCAGCAAATCTGCAGTAACAATGTAATGCATATGCATTGTACATTTTTGTCAATACCTTGATACCTTGATTCAAAAATGCCACAAAGAATTACATTTATCAAAGTTAAAGTGAGCCTAACACTGAATGAGCTAGGGGCTTAATAACATTCATTACATATTAACTTAATTTTTTACAATAATGCACTGAGACTTCAGTATTTTGCCCCAGGACTCAAGAGACTCAGACTGGCAGGCAAGTTATGCAAATATTGCTTTTAATACAGGGACTGTATAGAACTGCATTATAATAATAAGTTTGATATGTACAACTGATTTTCATAAGACAAGTATTAATTAGTTTGTAAGTATTCAAAGATTTCACATTTTGTTTCTTTAATGTTGCTTTTATTTTTCAAATTACCATTTAACTTCTTTCTCTAAATTTTGTTTTGTAATTTTTGTTTGTTCTTTTTTTCAGAGCTGCTGCAAAACACAGACTTACAATAAAAAATATAACATTAACTAATTAATTGTTCAAAATTTTCATTATATTAGCTGAACCTTTGTTTCAGAACTATCTGTTGGGAACACATGATTATGTTAGACTGGAAGAATGGAAAAGATTTATTATGATTTTTAAAAGATATCAGCAACATAATTGTAATGGGACTTTAATTTAGAAAGGCACATGTTTTAAAATGATGGGAAAGTTGTTTGAAATGATTTGAACCCAGATTTACATGAAGACAAAAACACACTGGTACTGGGATAGAAATCTCACTTGTTGGAGGAATCTCCATGCTGTCTTTTCTGCCTCGTACTTTCTCTGCTCCTACACATAGACAGGAGGACCAGAACAAATGTTATAATTAACGCACAATAAAATAACTCTTATACATCACATTAGAGCCGAACAGTTAGCCAATGACATTTATTTAAGCCAGTTGTAACCATTGAATAATGAAAGGGAAAGGAACACTGAATAAAAGCTGCGTGAGAAGCAAATCGTTCGTTGAAAAGAACAATTTATTCACAAATGGCTCTAAAACTTAAACATACGTTTATTCTACGATTAATTGTCCTATAAATAAACAGATTTATGGCTACAAATCTGGTGGGAAACTTAGTTTAGGTGCGCCATGTTTTACTAAATGTTTAACACCTAAACTCATTAAAAAAAAAACTTTAATAAACTCACCGACTTCCTCGCTTTCCGCCATCCCGATGAAGTGAGTCAACTTATGATCCTATAAATTAACGTGCCGCATTAAATTATTAAAAAATTAGAACTTCAAACCGAAGTCAAACCGAAGTCAAACCGAAGTGACCGAATCTTGCAAATCATCGTCGAGGGCAGCAACACAGTTTTTATCCGGCTACACCTTCAAAATAAAACATTTCTGCTAGTATTTAAAACAAAGTGAACAAGGCCTTTGTTTGGTTTAGACTGATTTCATCTCCATGATGACAGGATTCATGTCTAAATCTCTTTCCTTAACTTAGGCTACTAACTGTGGTTAGAATAAATATTTAGCCCATCAAATTATATTCAATAATTATTGTTAGATTAGAACTCTGCTGTGCTTTTACTTTGAAAACGTGTTTCTGGATGAGTACTGGATTCGTCAGTGAACGGCTACACCCTAAAACAACTGTTTGACGCAGCAGCGCAAAACCGAAAGTAAATGAAAGAAGCAGAACTTAATGTTCGGTCTCGTTTCTTCCAGTGAAAGTTAACGTTCCCCCGAAGAGGTGAGTCCAGCTGTCAGAGAACGAGTTTGATCACCCGAGAAAATAAACATCTATTTTATGATAGGCTACTAACACTTCGTACTTGTTCACTTAGGAGCAGACAGGTCGCAGGATGGTGGATCTCATGTTCAGCGTCGGGGTGCATGAATTCATCTGGAGGCCTCAGTGTGGCGAGCTGTGCGGAGCAGTAAGTAATGTACCGAAAACTTCTCACGTTTTGATCGGAGCATCGGCTGTTATTTTTCTCCATTGGTCAAAGAGTTGGTAAATTTTCCACACTTAGAAGTTAAATTTGTACAAAAGAAGCAACGTAGGACCGTAGGCCAAATGTGTCAAACTGGAGTCCAGCAACTTTTAGCTGTTTCTCTGTAAGCGCACATGAATCACATAAGTTAGCACATTAGCAAGATCCTCAAGGAGGGGATTCAGTTCTTTCATTCTCAGGTCGGCTGCAGGCATTTATCCTCTTTTACGTTTTTCCAGACTCCAGTTTTGAAAATGGAATAAAGTTCATTCCACCATCTAAATGCTCTATTTAAAGCTGCCTTCTGCATGTTCCCCACTGACAACTTTTATCATTTTCCCCCCTTTTTTATGTTATTTTGTGGGGGTCACAGGTTGAAAAGTTTGGGAACCCTTGGTGTAGGGCACCATCTGCTGAGTTGCCACCGCTACTGCAGCTCAAATAAATAAATCACATAGAACATAATGAATAATACCAACAATCTGCAACTCTAACGAGCATCCCTTTTTGAACGTTTTCAGTGGCAGTTCTTGAAACCTTTACATCGGGGGACAAGGGAGAGGCAAAAAGCAGGGTGGCAATGTTGGACTGTGAAGTATGTGCAAAATCACTTTTATGTATATCAAGGTATCAAAATACCAGAAGCTCAAAGATAGGTGACTTCCTAAAATAGTTTTCTAAGTGGTGCTTGGGGCTGCGACAGACTGGCGACCTGTCCAGGTTGTACCCCGCCTCTCGCCCAGAACCTAGCTGGAAATAGGCACCAGCAACCCTCCCGACCCCATTAGAGACAAGGGTGAAAAGAAAATGGATGAATGGATGGATGGTGGTGCTTGGGGATCTTCATCTTGTTGAAATAACTCGTTACACCCAGGATTTAACCATCTAACTGTTGTTATAAAGTTGAAAAGTTGGAGACACTCCTCCTTCTTTGTCATTCCACTTGGCTTGTGCACTGCACCAGTATCGTTGGCACCAAAACATGCCCTCAGCACGATGCTACCAGTACCATCCCTAGCATTTTGCTTAGCTAGTGTCCATAGATTTGACAGCCTCATCTTGACTCTTCCAAACACTCTGTCAAATTTAAATGTGTGGATTTTGAAGTGATAACTGGTTTCTTGGCCAGCAGCCTCTCAGCCCTAGTTGGTGTTATACAGGTTTCACTGTGGGTTGTGGAGTTCTAGTATCTTCCACTTTATGATACACAGTGTTGGCATAGTTACTTTGAAAAAGTAACTTTAATCGGACTACTGATTACTCCTTGAAAAAGTAACTTAGTTATATTACTGACTACTTGACTTGCAAGTTACTAAATTACATTAAAAGTAACTTTTTAGTTACTTTCAGCAGCTGTTAACAACAACGCTCCGCCTCCTGTGAAAATCACATTGAGCTTTGCCAAAACTTAATTGTAAGCTATTTTATAATGGTAACATCAACAATGTGTCTCCACTAATAAGGTTGAACTGAAGAGGAGATTGTAGAAAAAAATTAAAAACGTGAGTAATTTGTGTGGTCCAAGTGTTGTTTGGAAAACTCTAAGAAGGATTTTAAAGCCCCCCCCCTAAATCCCCCCAGCCTCCAGGTTCTGCGTTACGGCCCTGCGTTTGGTCTCAAAGCTCAGCGCACAGAGCTCCTCCTGCAGCTCCACAACTCAGATGGCTGCACAGATTTGTGACACTTATCATAATATTAATAATTATAATGGCGTTAAGTTTCCATTATAATTATTGGCAACTACGGACACGTTTATTCGTGGCTGTTTTCACGTTTATTGTGCTGTTCATATTGGTCTCGTTGTTTGCCGTTTTCTGGAGCGCAACGCGAAGCTCGACGTCATTCAGAGGTAATATATTAACTTGACATTAACAAAGACACAGCGGGACGGATCATCGGGGAAATGATGGACAGGGAGAAACTGAGTAAAACTACCTTAATGACGGACAAATTCTTGGATTTATTGAGTCTCTGCTTATTTCCAAGCCCAAATGAGCAACTTCACGTTCAAAAACGAGCACAAAAAGGTGCAACCCGCCACTCATTACATTTGCAAGCGACTTAAAAAAAATGAAGCCCAAAGCCGCTTATAATAATCGGACTTGGAGACAGAACCTGAAAATAGTTCCAGTTTTTCCACCAACAAAATCTTCCTCCATTGTTTACATTTCTGTCGCATAGAGACGTCGGTCACTCGACAAGACGAGTAGAGGAAATACGATTACGGTAAATAACAAAAGAAGATAGTAACGCACAGTGATTTTGATAAGTAACTGTAGTCTGACTACTCGATTTGAAACAGCAACGCGTTAGATTACTCGTTACTGAAAAAAGTGGTCCGACGTCAGTAACGCGTTACAAATTAACGCGTTACTGACATCACTGATGATACAATGGCGCCTTAGCAATTGTTCCTGAACATATCAAGAGATTTTATTTCTTCTGACTATGGCGATTTGGGTTTCAGTGATTTACCAACTTACACAGTCCTTCCTTCTGAACAATGTGTATCAACACTGGACAGTTGGTTCCATTTAGTTAAACATTTTGAAGTAATTCCTCATATTGAGCCTGTATCCATGTGGTGATAGTAGAAAGGAAAATGTCCCTTTTAACAAGAAAACACCTTAAGTAGATCTCAGGGTTAACAGTCATCTGCTGTGACTTACTGGGGCTTTCAGAACACAAAGCATATACATAAAACATGGAAGCATTGATGAATGCTATGTTAAATAAAAGATAAGGATACTTATATATAGGCCTGTCACGATAGCAAATTTTGCTGAACAATTAATTGTCTCAAAAAACTATTGCGATAGACGATAGTATTGTTTGAAAACCTTTTTGCACTGATTTAATGGAAATGACATAATAATGCATGCGATTTCCTGCCAAAGATAGATACACTTTATTTTAAAAAGAACACCCAACACTGGAACTGATAAACAAAACAACCAAAAATAAAAATAAAATTGATTCTCAGTCTCCATTAACAAAAATGGACGGTACTTGAATAAAAACGAAATAACATAAAGCCAATATGTTATTTCCAATACATAAATACTGCATTCAACCAAAAGAGTGCAGATTATAAAGTTTGTTTACCATATTGCCCTCCAGTAATCATTAGATTTAAATAGAGAAGATGGGCACATCGACTACCTGATGCAATAGTTTACACTACACGTTAGTTCACACCTACATTTTCCCCTTATGACAATCTTAGAACTTTGATCGTACTAAGATTGTCTCTTGTGATCATCCTGTAGTGTGTGGTGTGTTTCGCTAGATCGTTGTGGGGCTCCGATCTAAATCAGGGATTTTCCCCCAACTGGGATCGTTAACGCAGCCTGTTGAATGTGACAGGTAGCCAATCAGAAAGCGCAGATTCTCCTCCTGCTTTCTGAGGGGAAATTACCAGGGGAATCCCAAACAGCAACCCGAAGTCCAGCGGACATTGGAGATGGTATGTGGAAACAACATTAATGTTTATAAAACATTTGGTGCAAAGAATATAGAAATGACGAGGGGAGGAGTTGGAGAGAAATCGCTACGTTGATGAACCCGGTAACTTTTCAGCTGTTCTTCGTTAACGTGACATAAATCGGTTCTAATGATTTTCATTCAGTCAGGACGTTACGCTGACACTAGAGCCAAATGCGTTGCAGATAGATTGTAGTAAAGCATTGATCAATCCCTGGTTTTAAAATTAGTTAGCTGGACTTGTAGCCATTATGTTGTGCCCACTGTTGGACATCACACGTCACATCAAACCCGATGGAACCGTTATACCTAGGATTTCTGTTGGCAAATGTGTGGTCTCAGATTTTGAAAATGGGCCGACAATCGACTGACAGCACTAAGATGGTGTCGTGTGCGCTGGACATTACACTAAGGAAATGAGGAAGGGAGGGTCAGTGGAAAGCACCGGAGTTGAACCTTTTTTCATTTAGCGTCATCAACAGAAAGAGATAACGGCGATAATTAAAATGACGTAGATAGTTTTAATTTATTGTACGATTAATCGATTTCTCGTTTATCGCGACAGGCCTACTTATATATTGTTAAACACGAACACTGGAATTTTTATCCTCAATAGAGAAAATACACAGAGTTCTTGGCAGCAACTTCGTGACTCATGAACCCAATCAGAAAGAAGTTGCTTCTTCACAGACATGCCGCACTAGATGAAATGTGGGGGGAGGAATTGTTTATGGGTTTTGTGGTGTTTCATTATGGTGTAATGATAAAACATAAAATATTTCTGAAAAGTAAATGCAAATGTTTGTCTTTAGTAAAAGGTATTTTATTTAAATAGGTGGAGATTGGTGAATTGAGATCCCCCTGTGAATTAAATGTGGTTTGGTTTGTCACACCTGGGACTATTTAAGACTGCAGTTTCACCTGTGAAATGATTGTTGATGCTGTGTGAAGAATAAACCACTGCTGTTTCCACTTGACTGCCTCAGATTTCATCCTCACTGTAAAATCCAGCTTCAAAAGACCGCCTTGTTACCCACCTACAGTGACTCATCTGAATAACTCCTTCTCAAAATACAAACAGTGAGCTGCTACTCACTAACAGAACAAGTATGAGCTCTATCACAACTACAGCGTCATATATTTATTATTTCCATGTGGAATGAGCAGAAAACAAAACAAATTTCTCAAATATTGCACATGAATTTTTGCAGGTTAATCAAATAAATAGCTATCCTGCCATTTTATTTAATAATGCCTCATTATTGGGTGGGTGCCTGTTTCTTCCAAGGTGACACAAGGATCTCTGTGTATTTGGGTTAAGATTGAAGTTTAGAGTGTCTGCTAGAAATATTTCATAATTATGCTACATGGCTGAAGTGTAACCAACCTCCCTGACATGCTGGTAAATTCCAGCAAAGTGAGTGGAGCCAAGAGAAACTGAGGGGCAGAGCTGAGTAGGCATGTCACAATAAACAATAAATCAATTAATCGAATGATAAATGACAAATTATCAACCTTATTTTTGTTATTGGTTGTTTTGTTTGTTTACCAGTTCCAGTGTTAAGTGTTCTTTTGAAAATACAGTGTATTTATTTTTGGCAGGATGTGCTTGCATTATTATGTCATTACCATTACATCAGTTTAAAATGGTCTTCAAACAATATTATCGTTTATTGCAATAATTTTTGAGACAATTAATTGTTGTTATTATGACAGGTCTACACTGTCATAATGGGTTTGGAAGAAGGGGAAAAACAGGGTTATTGTGGTCAGTGCTGACTTCTAAACCTGATCACTATTTAGCTTATTTTCTGACACCTCTAGTGACTTTTTAGTCACAAAAACTAACAAGTGACAAATCAAGTGACTTTTTCTGTGTTGGTAGTAGAGACTTTTATGGTGACAAACCCCTGCAGTACAGCTGCAGGTTCTTAATCTGCACTACAAATCAAGCATTTATGATGCAGACTAATGACATCAATCAATACTCTCAATGGTCCCTATTTCAATTCATGAGTTGACACTGGGTGGGTGGAGCTGTGTCTTTGAGTGAGATACTTTTATATCAGAACATAGGATTGTGTGATGAAAAGCTGTACTATTTTAAACAAATAGGAGAATCCAACTGCCTAAGCTATGTTTTACCAAAGGAGGGCAGCAGTGAGAGGATTTAGGCCAAATAATATGGAATTAAACTATTTTATGCTAGATTTGAGCAGAAACATAAAGATAGAACCGTAAACAAACGATTGAGTTACTTTTACTTGATAGATGTATAAAGATATACAATAATTGTTTATAGGTCTTTTAATACAAGTTTTCCTTTCCAAGAATCCAAGCTCAACATTTGCATCATCTCTTTTAAACCAATAACAAGCAAGAGAGATGGAGTGGTCTCAAATGCCAGAAAGGGAATAAGTGACTTAATTTTATTTTTAAATAGCCATGTTCGAAATTAAAAATGATTCTTACTAAATATTGTGCACATTTACTGTAACAACAATTCAAAGAGACTTTATCAGTCAATCAATCAAACTTTATTTGTATAGCACATTTCAGCAGCAAGGCATTTCAAAGTGCTTTACATCAAATCAAACACAAAAACACAATGCAACATAGAATCAACATTAAAAACACAACATCAAGTCAGATTCCGTCAATAAATTTGCAATTGATTACGTTTCAAATACAACTCTAAACAAGTGGGTTTTTAGTTGAGATTTAAAGGAAGTCAGTGTTTCAGCTGTTTTACAGTTTTCTGGAAGTTTGTTCCAGATTTTTGGTTCACTTTTTTAGTAATTGAAAGAATTAAAACCAGAAAATGAAAAAGATTTTAAATGTATGTTGAGTGACCATAAGTTACCTCTGATTTTGATTTTTTATGCAGTTACTATTATGCATGAACTGTGTATCTTGAATCTCGGTTCTGAAAATTTTATAATTCTTTCTGTTGCATTTCACAGGTTTCTAATGTTCCATCATGGACGATCGTCTCTCCATTGTCCTTCTGGGAAAAGCTGGAGTCGGCAAAAGTGCTTCAGCAAACACCATTTTAGGACGAGCAGCGTTTGAATCCAGAGCATCATTTGGAAGAGTCACTAAACACGTCTCAATGGAAACAGGAACTGTGTTTGAGAAATATGTTACAGTCATTGACACTCCAGATATTTCAGGATCAGAGGAGCAGATTAAACACTTCTGTCAGTATTTCCTCCAGGAGTCCATCCCTACTCTTTTCCTACTGGTTTTTAAAATTGATCGGTTCACTGATGAAGACCAAAAGACTGTAGAGGCAACAACCAGAGTTCTTGGGCCTCAGAGGATGAAAAACTGTTTCCTGCTCTTTACAGGTGGAGATACTTTAAGGACGTCGTTATCAAATTACATTTCAGACTATAAATCAAGCTTACTTCCAGAGGTAGTCAAAAGTTTTTCATCAAGAACTCATCTTTTCAACAATGAAGATGAGGGACGGAGACAGGTCAGGGAGCTACTGTTGAAGTCTGGACACATCACAACAGGTAAGGTTTGATTACTGTCATATCTTTAACTGTTCTAATGCATTACACCCTAAAAGAACCAAAAAGTAAGATGGATAGACTTAATGAAGACAAATTAAGATGCTAAAGGCTGGCAAATTAAATTTGCAATTTCATTTGAAAGCCCTAATCTGACTCTTTGCAGGATTCAATTTGATGACAATAGACTGAACTCATGAAAAGCTTTTTTTAGTCATATTGGGCTTTCTACCACGATTTTATACTTGAAAGCAAATAATTTATTTCCCATAAGTTTTTCTCTTCGAAGGTTAGCAATATGTATTAATATTAATAACCCCATAAATACTCATTTAAATTTACAGTTAATTGAATTATATATAATTTTCTGATGATTTTAAACTATAGTTTGCTTACCTGGGCCAATTTACTTTTAAAAAATTATTATGATTATGACATCTGATCAAATCAAAATAAATGACAACCTTCTGCTTTTGGAGCAAATTGGTGGAAGTAACGTAACATTTGCATCAAATAAACCATGAAGGGGCATCGTGTGGCGCAGTGGTTAGAGGAAATGCCAAAGACCTCGACATGGCTGTCCTGAGTTTGACTCTAGTCCTCACTGCATGTCTGTCCCCTTTTTTCCATGCCCTTTTCCTGTAAGATTACAATACAATAAAGGCTACTAGTATCTAAAAAAATCTCTAAAGAAACAAGAGGAGATTTTAAAACTGGTTTGAATAACAGAACATGAGACCATAAACAAAATGACTTTATATTGTTTGAAAATAGGAAGCTTGTGGACAAATCCAATTTCAAGCAAACCCACAAAACCAGAAAATGTGTTAAAAGACAAAAGTAGGAAGTGTGAAGATTTCCACACTTAAAATTACAATAATAAAGAACAATGATAATCTGATGAACAAATATAAATAATAACAACTTAAAATACTAGACTATAAAATATTAGTACAGGTCTAAAATATTAAATGCTATTGAATCTACGTTAATACATTCCTTTTATATTTTTGCTTTACGTTATGTAATACGTATTTTTTTTTGTAAAACTACGAACGAAAGCATTTTTACATATTTTTTTTCATTGTGATTTAGAAACACTATTTTTAGTTTTAGCTTACAAAAAAGTCAACCTGTTTTTATTTCACAGGAACCGACCTGGAGACGCTTTTGGAGGATCTGGGATTGGATCCGTTCTACAGGAAGAAGCTGTCACTCAGCAAGATACTGGAGATCAATGAGAAAATCATCAATGAAGAGCCTCTGAAGTGTAAATCTGATCTTTCATGGTATTTTCTTAAGAAACTGATGATGGTGAATGTAACAGCTAGAAAGATAAAATGCACATCAGCTTCTGAGTCAAACAGTGATGATTCATTGAGTGATGATTTTGATTTTAATTATCTATTTGCAAGTCTTAATGATGATGAATCACTAAATCCTCTTGATATAATCACTGCTCTCTTCCTGTGTTCTGATGGGTTTGTTCATCAAGAGTTAGCTCTAAAAATGTCCATGTGTCAGTTCTCTGTTCCTCTGCTGCTTCCTAACTGTGATACACAGCAGTGCACCCTCATGCTGTGGGCCATGAGAGACATTGTTAAGAAGTACAGACCTTCAAAACTTTCAGAATCAAGAGGCTTCATAGAAGAAAGAATAGTTCTTTCTGAACTTCCAATGATCTCATTTGTGAGACTGGGTGAGTGCTCTCTGTCCAAATCAGAGATCCTCAATAAACTTTTGAGTAACTCTGAGCAATACCATTACACCTTTGTTCACCACAACATGGAGTGTGGAGACAGTCCAAGAAGAATATCCAATGGACTGACTGAAATGACCTGGTACCTTCCCTGTGGAAACAAAAACATGGACATCTTCAGTGAACCAGTTGCTATAGCTAACCTTCGTGGAGACATTGCTTCATTTGAAACTCAATTCTCCTTTTTGTGTCGGACATCTGCTGCAGTTTTTGTTTTCTTTGACCAGCTGGACTCTGAGTGTGAACTGCTGATGAACAAAAACCACAAAGCTCAAATCTTCTTAGTGGGAAACCAGCAGAACAAGAACCTTACTCCAGATAGTCTAAAGAAAGTAGCAACCAGGCTGAACTTGACAAAGAACAATATAATTATAAAATCAAAACAGACAAATGATGCAGATTTTGTCAAATCTTTGAAGAAAGTTGTGAGCAGTGTACTTACCAACCCACAGTTGAAGATGTCAGTAGAGCAGATGGCTGATGTTGCTCATGAATTAGGAATCACAGTTGATGAAGATTCTCCAGAGTGCCAGGATGGAAAGAAAAATGCAGATGCCATCACTGCAGAGATAGAAGATACTTTTCAATTCAAAGAAAATCAGTTTCCTTTACAAGGTCAAATATGGAAGGAACTGACTTTTTTGGAAAAGGAAGAATTTCGTCTCCGAAAAGTTGGTTCTGAAGACATAGAGAGCTATAAGAGCAACCTCAAAAAGATTAAAGAAGAGCAACGTAAAAAACAAAACTCCTATGCAATGTCAAGTGTAATGACTTGCTTCATTAGTGCAATATCCAGCCCACATAGAGAAAGGTGTTACTTTCTGAAATGGATGAGAATGAACATTGACAATTTGTCTCGATCAAAACTTTCTGGCCTCAGGGAGCTTTACAAGGAAAAATGCAAAGATTCTGAAAATAAACAAGAAATCAAAGAAATCGACCAAAAACTTTCCAGCAGCTCACTGGGAGTTGAGCACTTCTTCCGTGAAATGGGTCAGATCTACGAAGCTTCTCTTTACCTTGAAGAAACAGATCCATCACGTCAACAACTGAAACATCTGCCCAGACTCTGTGCTCAGTTGTTGTTGGATGGATTTCCTCTTGAGCTTGTAGATGGAGATGCTTCCAACATTCCTCTCAGTTGGGTGAGTGATGTTCTCTCTCAGCTCAATGACTTGGTGTCTCCAAAGAACAAGATCCTGGTCGTCACAGTTCTTGGAGTTCAGAGCACAGGGAAGTCCACTCTCCTTAACACCATGTTTGGAGTTCAGTTTGCAGTCAGCAGTGGTCGATGCACTAGAGGAGCCTTCATGCTGCTCATTAAAGTCAATGAAGACTTCAAGAAAGTTCTCAACTGTGACTTCATGATGATCATCGACACTGAAGGCTTAAAGTCACCAGAGCTAGCACAGCTGGACAACAGCCATGAACATGACAATGAGCTGGCAACACTTGTTGTTGGTCTGAGTGACATCACCATTATCAATATTGCTATGGAGAATTCAACAGAGATGAAAGACATCCTGCAGATAGTGGTGCATGCTTTCCTCAGGATGAAGGAGGTCGGCAAAAAGCCTCAATGTCAGTTTGTTCACCAGAACGTTTCTGATGTTTCAGCTCATGAGAAGAACCTGAGAGACAGGAAGCTGCTGTTAGAACAGCTGAATGAGATGACCCAGGCAGCAGCTAAAATGGAGAAAAGAGAAGAGAAGAACTTCACTGATGTGATGGAGTATAATCCAGACACTGGGAACTGCTACGTTCCTGGACTCTGGAATGGAAACCCACCAATGGCTCCAGTCAATGCAGGATACAGTGAGACTGTCTATGAACTCAAGAAAAACATCATTCAACAGCTGGGAGAGTGTGAGTCAACTTCTAACAACATCTTGGAGTTCAGTGAGTGGATAACCAGCCTGTGGAACGCAGTAAAACATGAAAACTTCATCTTCAGCTTCAGAAACAGCCTGGTGGCTGATGCTTACATGAGGCTCTGCACAGAGTACAACCAATGGGAGTGGGAGTTCAAAAAGGAAATGTACAAATGGGTCACCACAGCAGAAACAAGAATTTCCAATTTTGGTTCATTTGCTGCAACGTCTGAAATATCTGACATGAATGAATTCATCACTGAGTTGGAAAGTGAAGCAATAACAGAGCTGACCAAGTGGGAGACAAAGATCCTTGAAAACCTGAAGAAATACTTTGATCAGTCAGAAGGTCATGTTTATCTGATTGAAGGACACAGAGAGGAATTCTCCAACAGCATAAAGAGTCTTAGACGACAAACTGAAAGATCAGTGTTGAACCAGATCACAGCAGCAGCTGATATTAAGAAGGGATTAAAAGAACTTGATAAAATCAGGGCCACTTATAGAGAAGAAACTGAAAAAGCAGTTTGTGATTTAATTGATGAATGTCGCAAGAAAAAAGTTCAAATGACAGACAGAGAGCTTGATGAAAGTTTTGACAAGATGTGGCCTGAAACACTGAGGACTTTTTCTTTCTCTGAACAGCAGATTTCAAATATCATCACCAATGTGTCCCATCAGTTGCGATCAAATCTTTCACACAAAGGAAGCCATGCATGTGAACTTCTGAATAAAAAAAACCTCAAAGACTGTGGACTGGAGCTTTTTATATACAAACCTAAAGTTGCGATGGATAAATATAAAGATACTGTTAAAAGATTTTTTACCTGGACAGGTCTAATAAAGACGAGACAAAATATCGCTGACAGAATTATTTCAGACTGTGATTACTATATTAGTGATAAAGTCAAGAGAAAAACTAATTATCGTGATACTTACATCGAGGAGATCCTTCACATCATTGATGAGAAGCTGAACAAAGCTGATGTTAATGACATTGAGTTTGAAGTGTCTCTGAAACAACACATCTGTGGATCTGCAGCCAGAAAGTTTCAGAAAATGCATGAAGAATTTATCCAAGAAAAGGATTCTTACAAATCTATGCAGAAAAACAAAGAAAGGTTTCGCACAGATTTCAAAGATGTCTTCCACAAACTAGAATGCCAGAAGAAAGCTGAAGAATTCACTAATCAGTGTCTGAAACCTGCTGTGGAAAACTTCATCTATCGTTCTCTTGGTCCTGATATTGTTGATAAAATGATGACAAAAGAGGAGTTCAGCACACGAATGTCCTTCCAGTATTCAATTTTACTGGATCTGATTTCTAAAAGTGTCTTTGAAAGATTTAAGAGTTACAATCAGTCATATGAAGATTATGTTAAATGGTGGATATCTGAGAGAATTAGGGAGTATTTCTCCTTTGAGTTTACAGTTTGTGAGTTAGAGGACAAACATCTTAAGTGCTGCATCAAACACATAAATGCTGCCATTAAAAAGGCAAAAGCAGAAAAGACTGACAGTCTGAGAACATTTGTTGTTAAGATCTGCACAGAACTTGGTGATAAACTGGTAATTTCCCAGGATGCTCTTGATGCCTTCATGGTTCTGAACAATGCTGACCAGGAACAGTTTGCTCACTGGCTCAATATGTTTGTGGAGGAAATGACAGAATATCTTAGAGAAAAGTTTAAAAACACACAGTTTGAAACAAAACTCTCACAGCTCCACATAAAACCAGAGAATGAGCTTTTCAACAAAGTGGTTGGTTGTGGCAAACAGTGTCCATTCTGCAAAACACCCTGTGATGCAGGTGGAGAAAACCACACTCAACACTTTGCTTCTCTGCATCGACCACGGGGTTTAGGTCAGTTCAGTTGGGAAAACTCAAAAAGACTCACGACTAATGTCTGCACTTCTCTTGTTATCAGTGATGGATATTTTCGCTGCAGAGACACAAGGAATGAATGGCATCCTTACAAAAGATATAGGGAGATTTACCCCAACTGGAATATTCCTCCAGATGTGAGCCTTGATGCGTCAGATTATTGGAAATATGTGATGAACCAGTACAACAAGGAATTTGCCGAAGAATATAATGCAGAACCTGCTGACATTCCTGATGCTTGGAAGAGAATCACAAAAGAAGAGGCAGTGAAAAGCCTCAAGAAATTATTCAACATCAAGTGAAGTTATAATACTTTTAGTTGTTTGAACATAACTGTTCTTTGCATGTAGAGTTTTTTGATCCTTTTTCCTTCTTTGTTTTTTTTTTTGTTTTTTTTTTTTACCTCATTTACACATGTATTTAGTCTTGTAGTAAAGACAAAATAAACTGCTTAGGCCTCTTTTGTTATAGCTTCTTATTTTTTTTAATTGTCCATTTATAATAGCATTTAACATTATTGTTCTATTTTTTATGTTTTGTTTGCAAATTATTTTTTCTGAAAATTTTTACACTCTTGTTTGAAAAATTGTCAGAATATGCTGTGCTATATTAGATGAATAGATGCTGAGTTGTAGGATAAACATAATCGTTAGACATTAATGATTCGCTGCTATGATGTTCACTGTCATGATCATTCAGCACAGAGATTGCTGCATAGTTGTTTATCATAGCAACTAGAAAACTTTCACCAAAAATACTAAACTGAACGTTGCTGCAGTTATTTATAAACTTATATTAATTAGAATGCATTTATGTGACTTAAAATCAGGCTTTCTGATGTTGTTGAACCTCCACTTCATTAAGCTCTCAGACTTCTTTGTTCATTGCTGTGGGTATTGCTCAGCATTCATCCTCTAATGGGGCAGAAAAATCCAGCACAACTCAAAGTATTCACATATCTCTTTTTTTCATATTCAAATTCAAAAATACTTTATTACTCCCAAATGAAAATTAAATGTTGTTGTAGCTCATTAATTTAGATTCTTCAAAGAATTATTGAAAATTATGATGCCTGTTGGAAGAAAATATCTCCTGTAGCAGTCTGTGCTGCACTAAATCAGAAGAAGCCTCTGACTGAAGATTCTCTGCCTTCCCTAGACAGTCTCATGAAGAAGATGGTCAGGGTTGTCCATAATTTTCTTGATCCTATGAAGAATCCTCTGAGGATTTGGATTTTGTGTCTTTTAAGTTAATTGACTCTCTTTGTTGTTACGTCTTCCCCTTTGTTGTTTCCAGCTGTCCCTCGTTTTTCTCGATTACCCTCTGTGTATTTAACCCTACTTGTGTCACCTGCCCCTTGTCGAATCTTTGTCTTGTGTATCCCATGTATCTACCTGTTTCTTTGTTCCCTGCTTATCCAGGCTCCCTGGATTTCATGTACTTCATCATTAAATCATCATTTCATACTACAACTTGGGTCCACCGCGTCATTCCTCATCACCACAACTCCACAATTCATGACACCTTCTTTGCAAAATTGTCTCCAGTACAGAACCAGCCTTCATTATCAGGCTTTTGAGCTCTTTAAGGTTTCTGGCTCTGATGCTGCTATAGACCTCTGTTGCATCAATTCATTGTTATGCTAATCGCGGTAAATGTCTTCTTATGTTTTTGTATTGATAAAGTACACTGACTTTTATAGCAGTTGATCTCTGCTTTTTACTTAAATAAATGAAATGAAATGAAATGAAATTTATTCGAACATGATACAAATATAAAAATAAAATAGTGCACAGTAACAAGAAGTGCATAAGAAAGAAGAGAAAATACAGATTTTTTGTTTCAGTTAACATATCATGCTCAAAATGGGGTAGGAAGAAGTGAGAACTTATAAACTCCTACCCTTAAACACTTGAGACTTTAGAGTCCTACTGTCATTAAAAAAAATCAAAATCAAAGTGGCAGTCAGAAGTAACAGTTACTAATATTTACCTATACATTTTCCCATTTTATGCTGGTTTATCTTTCTAAACCCTTACACCAAGTTGTTATCTTCAATACACACCTTATTGCTTTCTGTCCCCATGTGTGTATCTATTGAAAATTACCTCTTTGTACTTTCTTTTGAATTGTGTTAAACTATTGCTTTGTTTTAAATCTTCATGTAACTTATTCCATAACTTTACACCTTTAATTGAAATACAGAAGCTTTTTCTTGTTGTTCTAAAATTGCGGATCTTGAAGTTTGAGTGACCCCTTAAGTTATACCCCCCTTCTCTTTCAGAAAACGCGTTCTGTATGTGCTCAGGTAACAACTTTTTAGATACCTTGAACATAAATTGAGCCATTTTAAATTCTACAAGCTCGTCAAATTTTAGAATTCTGGATATTATGAAGAGCGGGTTTGTATGCTCATAATAACCGACATTATGGATGATTCTAATGGCTCGTTTCTGTAGGACGGTTACCGGATGTAAAGAGCTCTTGTAATTAACTCCCACACTTCACAGCAATATGATAGATATGGTAAAATCAGAGAGTTATATAGAATATGAAGTGATTTAGCATTCAATACATGTCTAGCTCTAGCCAATATGGATATACTTCTACTGAGTTTACTCTGTAAATGTTGAATATGAGGTTTCCAACTGATTTTGTCATCTATTATTAAACCGAGGAACTTATTAGCAAAAACCCTTTCTAGAGTTACGTCCTCTATTTGAATTTGGATTTCAGTATTTTTATAACAGTTCCCAAAGACCATGAATTTCGTCTTGTCCAAATTTAGGGATAATTTGTTATGGTCAAACCATATCTTTAACTTACTAATCTCTGAAGTGACTGTTGAGAGAAGATGCTCTAAATTGTCTCCTGAGGCTAGAATATTTGTGTCAGAATAAGATAAATTTTAATACATTGGACACTTTACTGATATCATTTATATAAAGATTAAATAAAACTGGTCCCAATACTGATCCTTGTGGTACTCCACAGACAATCTCCTGCCAATCAGATTCCACATCTCCCAATTTCACAAATTGTTTCCGGCTCTTTAAATAACTCCTCATCCAATCAGAAACTACTCCCCTAATTCCATAGCATTCTAATTTTCTAAGTAGGATTTCATGATTTATTGTATCAAAAGCTTTCTTTAAATCTATAAATATCCCTACTGCCAGTTTCTTACTATCTGTTGCGTTGGTTATTTCTTCTATTAAGTCAGTTACGGCCAGCGATGTTGACCGGTTTGCTCTGAATCCATATTGACTGCTGATAAGTAGCGAATGTTTTTCTATGAATTGTTCCAGTCTTTTCTTAAAGAGTTTTTCCAGGATTTTAGAAAATTGTGGGAGAAGAGAAACAGGCCTGTAGTTAGTGAAGAGGTGTTTGTTGCCAGTTTTATACATTGGTTTGACCTTCGCTATTTTCATTTTGTTGGGAAATGATCTTGTTTGAAATGATAAATTGCAAATATAAGTTAGTGGTTTAGAGATTCCTTTAATTACTATTTTAATAGTTTTCATGTCCAGATCATCACAGTCAGTGGAAGTCTTATTTTTACAGTTATTCACGATGTTTATGATTTCTTCTTCTAGTACAGGGTTGAGATATAAGGAGCTGGGATTATTCTCAATTAGATATTGCTGAGTTGCAGTTTTTGTAGTCTGTATTTTTTCTGCTAATTGAGGTCCTATATTAACAAAAAATCTATTGAATTTATTGACGACACTTTTCAAATCAGTAATATTCTGTTCATTATCTATAAAATAGTCTGGATATTTGTTATTGTTAGCTTTTCTAATAACTCTATTTAAAATATTCCATGTTTCCTTAATGTTGTTTTTATTCCTATCCAGTAATTTATGATAATAGTCCTTTTTACATGTTTTTATAATATTAGTTAACTTATTTTTATATTTCTTATATTTGTTTTCTGATTCAGACGTTCTATGTTTTAGAAATTCTCTATAAAGTTGTTTTTCTTTTTACATGCCTTTTGTATTCCTTTTGTGATCCACTGTTCATTTTTTGATTGCTTTTCCTGTTATATTGTTTGATTGGGCAGTGCTTGTTATATAATATTTTAAATATTTTAAAAAATTCTTCATATGCTAAATTCACATCATTCATTTTATATATTAATCTCCAATCATGGGCCAACAACTCAGCTTCTAGAGCTTTTAGTGTCTCTTCAGACGTAACCCGTCTGTAATGCGTCTCTATTTTTTGATCGTCTGTTTTGCACTTACAGTCGTAGACTATGAACACTGGTAAGGATCCATAAGGTAAGTTATGGATCTTAACACTTAAATACAGTAACTTCTAAAGTGATAGAAATATCATTACCTTTCATATACTCTTCTATATATTTCAATATTTATCAGTTTGGTTAATTTCAAGTCTTCAATATTTCTTTCTCTTGTATTTCTAAAAAGTATTTTACAACAGTAAGCCATCCATCCATCCATTTTCTAACACCCTTGTCCCTTGTGGGGTCAGGAGGTGCTGGTTTCTATCTCCAGCTACGTTCCGGGCGAGAGGCAGGGTCACCCTGGACAGGTCGGTCTGTCACAGGGCAACACAGAGACAGACAGGACAAACACACTCATACCTCAGGAGAATTTAGAGAGACCAATTAACCTAATATTAATGTTTTTGGAATGTGGGAGGAAGCCAGAGAACCCAGAGAGAACCCACCATGCACAGGGAGAACATGCAAACACTGTGCAGAAAGACCCGGGACCTTTGTACAACAGTGCTACCAACTGTGCCACTGTGCAGCCAGGGTTGTAAACACTTTAAATAAAAAACAATTAAAACTATCAAACCACAAATGACTCTCAAAAGAGTAATAAAATTTAAAAAAAAATGTCCTACACAATTGTTAAGCTGAATATTTTTAAAATATTTTGTTTATTTAATTCATTATATTATAAAGTGTAAAGTTTGGAACATTATTTTGATATTTGATTTTGTTTCTCTTATATGCTGGTAGGTTTTGTAGTCATCGTGGAATACAAAATGGATCTTCAAAATGTATGGCAATCCCGCCCCCTAGTGGTAACTTAAGATACATCCAAATCCATTTCGACATAGGAAATGTTAAAAACACAAAAGTTTCATGTTGAGACTAACAAAAGATTTCTATGTTATATATTGTCAATACAAACACAGTCACGTCTAGAATGGCTTCTTTCATTTAGAGTTTTATTTTCTTACTCCAGTTTCTACATTTAATCTTGACCAATTATGTCAAAGCCTCAGAACCAGACAGTCTGCACACCATTATGTTGCGGGTCAAAATTGACCCGTTTTATTAACAATTTTTTTAAATAGTTGCAAGTATTTTCGTTTGTATGAAACTTTTTCTATTTGTCGTAATAGGTGCACTCTAGATATAAATTGAACATTTATTCATTTTACACATTTGCAGCCCCTCCTGCGTCAACATTTTACATAGAACATTATTGCTGTACTTCAGAAACGAACATAACAGGAAAATTAATTTTTCTAAGGTTAAAGGGCACAGCTCAGCAAAGAAGGTAGGAAAACATACTTAGCAAATTGTTTTCATACAACTTGTATTCCTCTCAAATCGCATAATTTATTTTTGTCTTTTTATATTTTTTAAATAATTGAATGAGAAATTAAGCAGGAAAATCTAAATTTGTGATGCTAAAACATGAGGGAGATCTCTGCATTTTTTATGTGGTTAACTACATATTTAGAAACCAAGGAATCAAGGTGTGGAGTTAAGGCAGAGTACCTCTGATACAAAGAAAAACAACAAAACAAGTGCTGGTCTAACCAGTAATAAGTGAAATTAAAGGCAAGAGGAAGAATCCTCTATCTATGGGTATGAGTGGCTCAGCCTTGTAGAAATTCCTCCCTCCATAGGATCTCATCTTAACCAGTGGTTTAATAGTTTGGATTTTGGGATTTATGAGTTTGTTCCAGTTCCTTTGTTCTGTGTTCAGTTCATTCCTTTTCCCCCTTGTGCCTATGATAAATCCCCACACAGGAAATCTTATGCTCTATCTTCTTCACAGGTGTCCAGACTTGAGAAGGCAGTTTATTTCCTCATTGAGATCATGCTACTGTTTCATAACTTTGTTTTCCAGTACTTGTCAGTTGAATTCTGGTTGGACCGGTCTTTACACCTGGAGCCTGTTGCTGCAGAGCAGGAAACCTGCCTCAGTCCAATACAATCAACTCCAGCTTCTGGTTTTTGTTGCCTCAAAGCAGTTTGGCTCTTAATCCGAGTTTATAGTCAAAGTACTTTAGAACGGAAACTGGCAAACCTGCTTTAATTACAACCAGGGTGTCCTGTCCATTTGTATGATGTTGCTAGTTAAAAGTTAGTGGTCACCTGCATAATATAATAAACCAGGTCAAATCCAAACCAGTTATGATAAAATGCTTTATTTCTGTGCTTTTGATTTAACTCATTCCAATGCATCAGATTTGTTGCAATCCCCAATATTCACCTACAGAATTATATGTGGTTGGCTACATATTTGTACGGTGCTTTAGAGATTAATTCAATCATAACTAATAATTTCTTGTCTGCATGTTTTGTTACAGAATAAAGAAGTAAACCCTACTATTTAAATTTCTGTGGTTTAAGCAGTTTACTAATAAACCCAACTAGTAGATGTTCAAAACTCACCCAAAATATCAGATCCTGATAAAGTCTTTGTTAGTCATTGGTAGTGTCCAAACTTAACTCTTTCCTCAAAAGCTGTCCTATGGATGAATATCAGAAAACACAGTGGCAGTTTCTGATATGGGCACCATGAGCAACCGCCCAGGGCATCATCGTGAGGAGGGTGGCATGTTATGTAGCTTTCTGAAATGGGTAAGAGTGTATCATTAATCAATTTATAATTATTTCATTTTCTTTATTTATCCAGGTTAAAATGAGATCAAGATCTAATATGTAATGAGACCTTAGATAGAAATTTGCAGTACATTTTATAGAGCTCAAATTCTAGAGCTGAATCAATGATAAAAAAAGAATGAATAGGAAGTTCAAAATCTGTGTATGCCATTTGTTCTTCAGTTCAGATTCAGGGTTTCTTTAAACCTCTTGCACAGTTTGTCAAAAAGTTTGCTCTACAAACTGACAGACTCCACTCTGTATGAGACACAGTGAAACATTTGTTGAGATACAGATTAGATATAGAAACCAAGGAATCAAGGTGTGGAGTTAAGACAGAGTACCTGTGATACAAAGGAAAAAAACAAAACAAGTGCTGGTCTAACCAGTAATAAGTGAAAACAAAGGCAAACACAAGTGGTTTGCATGAAATGTGGATGGTCGATGCTTCGGATGCTCCATCTTATATTGCAGTAGCAGGCAGATGTTAAACTTTACTGTTCATCTGATAAAAGTCTTACTGTGGTCAGTGTTAGAGGTGTTGTTTAACAAATGTTTGTTATTCATAGTTAGATCAAACGCCAAGGTAAACTATTAATGAAGTCAGTGATTTTTAATCAAAATGACCAGGACAGAGCACCAGATGATCATCTGATAGTAATAGCCCAACAGCTCCAAGTCTCTGTCTGTCTTACCTGCTGTGGCTTTAGACAACAGTAGGAGTGAATCCACACACTGGCCTTGTCAAACATCAACCACTGCACACATTTACAGAATTAACACAAACAACGTCTCTCCAAAGCTCTAGAATTTAACACAATACTTTAACTTGTGTACACCTTAAAGTTCCACTATTCTAATATGTATTTAAGCATGGCCAATGTATTACAGCTGATAGTGGTGCGAGTAGAACAACAGTGTACCAAACAAAGCTAGGGGTTGCTAATGCTAGCTTTAGCAGCTGGAAGAAACGACAACCATTTAGTATGACTCTGGATATTTTCGAGATTATCACTAAAGAGGAAGAATCCTCTATCTATGGGTATGAATGGCTCAGCCTTGTAGAAATTCCTCCCTCCATAGGATCTCATCTTAACCAGTGGTTTAATAGTTTGGATTTTGGGATTTATGAGTTTGTTCCAGTTCCTTTGTTCTGTGTTCAGTTCATTCCTTTTCCCCCTTGTGCCTATGATAAATCCCCACACAGGAAATCTTATGCTCTTTCTTCTTTACAGGTGTCCAGACTTGAGAAGGCAGTTTATTTCCTCATTGAGATCATTCTACTGTTTCATAACTTTGTTTTCCAGTACTTGTCAGTTGAATTCTGGTTGGACCGGTCTTTACACCTGGAGCCTGTTGCTGCAGAGCAGGAAACCTGCCTCAGTCCAATACATTCAACTCCAGCTTCTGGTTTTTGTTGCCTCAAAGCAGTTTGACTCTTAATCCGAGTTTATAGTCAAAGTACTTTAGAACGGAAACTGGCAAACCTGCTTTAATTACAACCAGGGTGTCCTGTCCATTTGTATGTTGTTGCTAGTTAAAAGTTAGTGGTCACCTGCATAATATAATAAACCAGGTCAAATCCAAACCAGTTATGATAAAATGCTTTATTTCTGTGCTTTTGATTTATCTCATTCCAATGCATCAGATTTTTTGCAATCCCCAATATTCACCTACAGAATTATATGTGGTTGGCTACATATTTGTACAGTGCTTTAGAGATTAATTCAATCATAACTAATAATTTCTTGTCTGCATGTTTTGTTACAGAATAAAGAAGTAAACCCTACTATTTAAATTTCTGTGGTTTAAGCAGTTTACTAATAAACCCAACTAGTAGATGTTCAAAACTCACCCAAAATATCAGATCCTGATAAAGTCTTTGTTAGTCCAAACTTAACTCTTTCCTCAAAAGCTGCCCTATGGATGAATATCAGAAAACACAGTGGCAGTTTCTGATATGGGCACCATGAGCAACCGCCCAGGGCGTCATCCTGAGGAGGGTGGCATGTTATGTAGCTTTCTGAAATGGGTAAGACAGTATCTTCAGTTCAGATTCAGGGTTTCTTTAAACCTCTTGCACAGTTTGTCAAAAAGTTTGCTCTACAAACTGACAGACTCCACTCTGTATGAGACACAGTGAAACATTTGTTGAGATACAGATTAGATATAGAAACCAAGGAATCAAGGTGTGGAGTTAAGGCAGAGTACCTGTGATACAAAGGAAAAAAACAAAACAAGTGCTGGTCTAACCAGTAATAAGTGAAAACAAAGGCAAACACAAGTGGTTTGCATGAAATGTGGATGGTCGATGCTTCGGATGCTCCATCTTATATTGCAGCAGCAATATAAGATGGAACAATATAAGATGACTCTTGCTTGTAACTGAATATTTTGTACCAAATGAATAATAAAACATTTTCAATTAACTTTAGCTGTAACTGGAACTATATATATGGTTCAAAAATACAATTCCTATTTCTTCAAAGATATGACACTAGGTTTCCCTTACTGATCATATGTAAAAATGGATTTTGGTCGATGTGTTCTTGAGGAACGTCGCTCCTGCTCCACCTCCTGATCACCCTCCAAAGAAGCATTGATGTCTTTCTCAGGCGTTTCAAGTTCAAATGCTTGATCTTCAGTATCCATGTCCGGATTTTGATTTGTGTCGCTGTTCTGCATGTCTCCTTCCTCGTGTCTCTCATCCACTTGATTACTGACGTCAGCAGAATCGTTCTCATCCTGAAACTGGTTTTGTACAAGTCTCTGAGTTTGGGTTACTTCTGCAGGTTGGCTTGATCTGGACTGAAAAACTGGGGCTTTTGGGTTGAGACTGGTAGTCTGGCTTGGATGGGCAATTCACACAGAATACTCGTCCTCTCTACAGGTGTCAGAATCCTCATGAACTTGGTCTCTGGTTTGGTATGTTTGTCTGTTTACTTGTCTCTTTTGGTTCTCTAGTGTCTTGTCCATCAATAAGATAAGGACAGGGTATTAAGACATTCCTATGACAGGTTTTTTCCTTTGCTTCACCATCCAATGGTGTCCCCACATAAACTGGACTGTCTTTCCCTCTTTTTTGTTTTATAACATGCGTTTGGTTTTCCCAGTAAACACTTATTTTTCCAGTTCCTCCTCTTTCAGACAAGTTTTTTGACAGTACATTGACATTGCATGTAATAGCTGAAATCCAGTCAGTATCACCACTGTGATCCGCTTTGATTCCTTGCTGTAGTGCTGTTATATCATCAGCTTTACATTCCTCCTTACATGTTGATATTATTTTGTACATTTCTGCAAGTTTGTGAGACAGAAAAGCAGCATCTCAGTTGACTTCACCAGGTCTGTACTTCAGAGTAAAATGGAAATCAGCTAATTCTGATTTCCAGCGATGTCCTACCGCATTCAGTTTAGCACTTTTCATCACATATGTCAAGGGATTGTTATCACTGTACACTGTAAAGTGTGGGGCATGGAAGAGGTAATCTCGAAATCGCTCAGTGACAGCCCAGTTCAGAGCTAGAAATTCAAGCTTCCCTGAGTGAAGTTTGTAGTTTTTCTCAGTTGGATGAATGTACGTGAACCATAGCCGATTACTCTTCATGCTCCCTCCTGCCTTTGATACAGGACAGCCCCAAGACATTCCTCTGATGCGTCCACCTGTAACACAAATGGTTTTTCAAGGTCTGGGTGTAGGCCATTACTGGTGGATCCAATAAAGCATCTACAAGCCTTTCAAGTGCCTCCTGCTGTAATGTTGCCCATTCCACAGACTGAGATGGTGGCAACTGTGAAGAACCTTTCTTTGAGGATTTGTTCTTTGTCTTTGGATGTGACTGACAACAGATCGTAAAGCAGTTTTGCTATCTTTCAGAACTCGGCTATGAATGATCTGTAGTAGCCTAGGAAGCCTACAAGGGATCTTCCTTCTCTGACTGTTTTAGGACTTGACTTTTTCAAAGATTGCACAGCTTCATCCGGTATCCATCTTTTGAAATGACACGGCCGGTGTAACATACTTCCCTTTTAAAAAAAATCAAATGTCTTTGTTTTGAGTTTGATTCCACATTCTTTTGGTCTTTGTAAAAGTTTTCTCACATCTTCCAAATGTTGATCAAAATTTTTGCTAAAAACTAAAACATCATCGAGGTAGGGCACACATATCTCATCCCTGAGATCTCCAAGACAACCTTCCATATACCTCTGAAAGGCAGATGGGGCATTTGCTAGTCCGAAGGGAATCCTCAGCCATTCACAAAGTCCCCATGGCGAGATGAAAGCAGTGCATGCTCGGCTCTCTGGACTAACAAAGCCTTGGTGGTAGGCTTTTCCTTGGTAAACCAGGAATTTCCGCCAAGATTTTCCAAAAGTTCCTGAATTCTTGAAATGGGATGTCTGTCAGGATGTCTTTTTGTTTAATTAATTAAATATTCTAATTAAAAATCTGTATTATCACAGTGAATACAGAAAATAACAAAAATGATCAATATAAAAAAAAAACTTTATTCCATTTTGGAAATCTGGATTTGGTTTCATGTTCACAATAAAATTTTAAAATAACATGACAGATTGATTCAGTTAATATCCCTCAGTCTAAATGAGGCTCAGTAGTGTGTGTGGCCTCCATGTGTGTGTATGACCTCCAGACAAGCTTTTTACATACAAACCCAAAGGACGGAGAGAAAAACTCAAACACAAAGTAACAGGATGGTTGACCTGGACAGATCCTGTAAAGGCCAGGCAAGAAACTGCTGACAGCATCATATCCTCCTGCAATGACTCTATTAATGATAAAATCAAGAGAAAAACGAATTATCATGACACTTACATCCAGGAGATTCTTCACATCATTGATGAGAAGCTGAGCAATGCTAAGGTTGATGCTGACATAGAGTTTGAGGTGTCTCTGAAACAACACATCTGTGGATTTGCAGCCAGGGAATTTCAGAAGATGCATGAAGATTTTATACAAGAAAATGATCCTTACAGATGTCTGCAGAAAGACAAAAACAAATTTTGTGCAGGTTTCAAAGATGTGTTCTATAAACGAGATCAATGCCAGAAGAAAGCTGAAGAGTTCACCAATCAGTGTCTGAAACCTGCTGTGGAGGATTTCATCTATCGTTCCTTGGGTCTCAACATAATCGATGAAATGCTGACAGGAGAAGAGTTCAGCACACGAATGTCTTTTCAATATTCAGTGTTAATGGATCTTATTTCAAGAAATGAATTTGAACTTTATCTTTACTACATCTGTTCCTATGAAGATTATTTAAAATCCCAGATATCTGACAGAATAAAGAAGCATTTTTCTGATGGGTCTATTTTAGGTGAAATTGAAGACAGACATCTTGAGTCGAGCATTAGCAACATCAATGGTGCCATCAAAAAGGCTGTAGCAACTGATAGCCTGAAGACATTTGTTGAAGAGATCTGCAAAGAACTTGGTGACAAACTGGTCATATCCCAGGATGCTCTTGGTGCCTTTCTGGTCCTAAACAATGCTGATCAGAAACAGTTCGCTCACTGGCTCACAGTGTCTGTGAAGGACATGGCAGAAGCTCTGAGGACAGATATTCAGAACAGACCCTTTGAAACCAAACTCAGTCATCTCCATGTAAAACCTCATGTTGAGCTTTTCAACAGAGTGATCGGTTGTGGCCAGCAGTGCCCATTCTGTGCCGTACCCTGTGATGCAGGAGGAAAACTCCACACTGAACATTTTGCTTCATTGCATCGTCCACAGGGCTTGGGTGAGCATAGATGGAAGAGGACAGAGCAGCTTATGACTGACATCTGCTCTTCTCTGATTGTCAGTGGAAAGACGTTTTGTTGCAGTGCCACAAAGGATAAATGGCACCTTTACAAAAACTATAAGGAAATCTACCCAAACTGGGACATTTGTCCAGATGTCAGCCTAGAGGCATCAGACTACTGGAAATATGTGATGGCCAAGTACAACCAGGAATTTGCCAAAGCATACATGGCAAAACCAGCAGACATTCCTCCTGCTTGGAACAATATCACAGAACAACAAGCAAAAGAAAGCCTTAAAGAGTCATTTAACATCAAGTGAGACTAGAGTTTTCTAGTCAGGCATTTCTATTCTTGAGAAGGTCCATTAGGATTCAATTTTATTTTTCCCTCCGGGGGTTTTTTGTGGGCTCTAATGTCCCTTATATGACAGTAGGCTTACAGGAAAGGGGGAAGGAGAGAGGGGAAGACATGCGGCAAATGTCGGTCGGGTCCGAGAATCGAACCCACGGCGGCCGCGTCGAGGACTCAAGGCCTCCAAATGTGGGTCATGCTATCCCCTACACCACCACAGCACGCCCCTCAATTTTGTTTTAAAACAGATGAAAATAACTATTTAATATTTTCAAAAGTTAGTGCTAACTTGTCACGCAAAGTTTGTTCCTAATTCTTAAAAATTGTTGTTTAACTTTTTTATAAACAATAATAAATACTCACTTCTAGTCTATGTAGAAAAAATATATTTCATGTATCTTACTCAACAATCTGTGTATGTACTTTGGCTCTATGAAGTGTTGAGCATGTTTTTGCTTAATACACCCTTATTAAGCAAAACAGTGTCAAGTTGTAACAATGTTTAGATTTATGATTCCTTTACTTTGCTTCTTCAATATTTTGATTATGATTTTATGACTATATAGTCTCTAGGACTGATGTTTATGAAGTGGTCAACAGAAATGACCCCACTGATGTCCCACCAATCAGCCTAGAGCCATGTTTCCATGGAGATAGATTATATTTGAATCCCAGGTACAAAATCGTTTAATGTGTTCTAAAATGAGATGTTAAAGAACTGTTATTGTGATGTATTTTGTAGTCTATGCTTAAACTGTGCTGGGACCTTTGAGAGATGAATTGGTTTTGTTGGGAAAATGTTAAAAATATGAAGTTTGTTTTATGGTCAAAGAAAGTTTAAACTGTAAAGCAATTTAAAAATATATTAATTTTTAAAGTGGTTAAACAACTTGAATATGTAAACATAAAATGCTTTATGATTTTTTTGACTATAGTAATGTTAAAAGTATATAATAAATGTTTGTTTTCCTTCAAGAGGAGTTCATTTAATTTAATTTAACTACATTTCAATTCAGTACAACTGCTGTGCTAAAATTATTCTTCACAATAATTGTTTTAAAGGAACACATATATACATCTGTTTTAAGAGTGTAAAATAAATACAGCAAATACAGTTGGTCCTTCTTTTCTCATTTTACCTGATTTAACATTTAGCAACTCAAGTAGAGTAATTTTCTTGATCAACTTGACACCATAAATCAAGTGAAGCATTTGACTTGATTTACAGTGTCGATATACTATACTAGTATTGATCCTAGCATAGCGGCGGTGACATTTCTGCTCCGGGAAACGACCAAACTATCAGAGAAATCCAATGACTTGGAGTCGAGGATGAGGCGCAACAATATAAGAATCCATGACATTCCTGAGGGCGCAGAAAAAAACAACACCATTAGCTTCATAGCACAATTTATTAAATCTCAGATTCAAATCACAGACAGGATGGAATTGTGTATTGAAAGAGCACACAGCTCACTGGTGAATAAACCAAAAGACTGCATGGCTCCCGAAAACGATCATCGTACCCTTCTTGGATTATAAGACGAAGGAACAAGTGATAAAACAGGCCTGGAAACAGAAGATCTGCTATGAAGGACTGACTGTTTATTTCAACCAACGCTACACAACAGTGATCCAAAAGAAAAGAAAGCAGGTGAGGGAAGACATCTAACAACTGAAGGAAAGGAATGTGAAGGCGCAGTCCTCCTATCCGGCCCAACTCAAATACTGGGACTCATGGAAGACTTTTGTTCATGTTCCGGTCATTGTTTTGGGGTTCCTGTCCCAATAAGTGTGTTTATATTTCATTTTTGTTTCTCCTTTTCAGTTGAGGTTATGTCTTGTGTAACATACTTTTCTTTTCAAAGAGGTGTCAGGTACAGCGCAGCTCTGAAGGATTTAAAAGGAAATATAAACAAAATAACAAACCAAAAGAAAGAGCAAAATAAGAAAAAGCTAATAATATTGATCCAAAGTAAATGAACTAGATACTCATATTCAGGGTTGCTAGATAAGTATAAGTAAGTATCCTCTGGTCTAATTCCTTTCTGGGTTGGGAGAATAGTAGTCTAAAAAGGTAAAAAGTTGCTAAGGTAGTTTTTCTGGATTCTAAGTTTGTTCAAATCCCTGTTCTGAGTTGCTAAATAAGTATGAGTAAGTAAGTATCCTCTGAACTTCTGGGTTGAATGATAAGTATAAGTGTTTTCTGGACTTTCTAAGTGTGTTCGAAATTTGTAAAAGTAATGAGTACTCCACAGTTTCTAAGTAATAATAAAAACTAAATGTTCCTGTTCTGGAAGATTTTTTTCTGGATTCTAAGTTTGTTCTAATTCCTTTTCTGGGTTGCAATAATAAGAGTCTCTCTACAACTAAATAGTGAGTACTCCACAGTTTCTAATAAAATAAAATAAAAAGAGGAAAGGACACATTAGGACACATGGCAACATTCAGACAAAGACATGGGTGAAGGCAGTGACATCACAGGGACGTGAAACCACATTGCTCAGCCTCCCGGCAGAAGTCCGATAAGATTTTGGTATCAAGGAACGTTCTTGGGAACGCTCAGCTTCATAGCTGCATGGATAACAGGAAGGGGTGAGGTGGGAAGGAGCATTATGTTTACAAATCTTCAAGGAGATTGGAAATATGCAGCACGGGAAAAGTCGTTTCAGATATAGAATGTCTTGGGTCGGGTAGATTATAAATTTCAATCTTACCTAAAGTCTCTCTGATGCATCTCAGTTCCCAATCATCCAAATAAGTTTGGTTGTTCCACTGAACCGAAACTAGCAACTTCTCCAAGATCGATTCCATCCTGTTAGTGAGTTTTAGAGTCCTCAGCTGGGCTGCGAGTCTCAGCAAGACTCACATCCAACTTGCATCTCTGTCCACACCAACAGTTCACTAGTTCGGCCAAGTCCATCACAAATTTGTCGATAAGTCAGGTATCCACAAGCTCCAAACATCAGAAATTCTGTTATCATGAATAAATCCAGGGTGTATTCTGCCCGGTGTGTCCCCGCAGGACAACAGGGCTCTTCTGTGCCCAATCTTGTCGTCAAGAAAATTTGATCAATTGCATTGAGAGACCAGTTGACCAGATCCATAATTTCTAGATTTGGAGGATGTGCAAATAAAGGCTCCAAAAATATAGAAAAAACACAAGACAGAAACAGAGCAAGCAGGGCAGGGAGGGAGCAAAGGAAAAAAGTGTCCACCTTCATTGAGAGCAAGAGAGGAAAAGTCATGCTGAAAATACATTCTAAATATATTTTAAATGTAATTCAATCCCAAAAATAGTACACTCAAAATATACTAATCAAGCATGTTTATACTACATAAAAAGCAATATACTTAAAGTATACTAAGTGTAACTTAAGTTGTTCCAAAAAAGTATGTGAAAGTACACTAAGTACACTTTAAATTTTGCTTTAATACAATTTAAATACTATTAAAATACATTAAGCACACAATTAGTTGTTCCAAAACCACACTTTAAATTAACTAATCCTAAATGAACTTGAAGTATACTCATGATTAGTCTGACTTAAAGTATGCTCAAGTATATTAATATTTAACATACTTTGTATATTTATTTTTCACCAGCAAAGCAAAGCAAAAAACAACACCTCTGCTACTCAAAACCCAAGTTACTAAAGTTTAACCAGGGTGAATTCCAAGAGCACGTTGTGAAAAAGAGGAGAGTGGTCTGTGAATGAGTGTGGTCTGTGGGAGGTAACTTCGCTCCGGCCGCTAGTAAATTAGCCTATGGAATGAAGCAAGGTTTGTCACTCGGATAAAGGTCATTCATCCCAGGTG
The DNA here is from genome assembly GCF_019740435.1 of Gambusia affinis. Lineage (NCBI taxonomy): Eukaryota > Metazoa > Chordata > Actinopteri > Cyprinodontiformes > Poeciliidae > Gambusia > Gambusia affinis. The sequence goes on from NC_057885.1 coordinate 19,716,671, forward strand.
AATCTCGTCATATAAATCCAGCTAAAACTCTGCTGAACTCTGTTGTGGGCTGCAGTTGTATTGAGTATTAACTCTCCTCTCACAAGAGGCAAGGTGTTACCTGTGATAACGACTCACGCATCAAGTAGAGGAGCAACCACGTAGGGACAGAAATCGTTCACAACGTGATCTGACATAACTTGGGCTGATCAATCAATCAATCAATCAATCAATCAATCAAACTTTATTTGTATAGCACATTTCAGCAGCAAGGCATTTCAAAGTGCTTTACATCAAATCAAACACAAAAATACAATGTAACATAGAATCAACAATAAAAACACAACATAGTCAGATTCTGTCAATAAATTTGCGATTGATTACGTTTCGAATACAACTCTAAACAAGTGGGTTTTTAGTTGAGATTTAAAGGAAGTCAGTGTTTCAGCAGTTTTACAGTTTTCTGGAAGTTTGTTCCAAATTTGTGGTGCATAGATGCTAAATGACGCTTCTCCTCATGCACTGACTCTAGATCGTTCCTCTTTAGGTCCAAAAATAATAACTTCAGTTTTGTTTTTGTTCAGCTGGAGGAAGTTTTGGCACATCCACACATTTATCTGTTCTAAGCATCTGTTCAGTGATTGGAAAATCAATAAAATCAATAAAAATTAGCTGTGAACCTCGATAGTTACTATATATCTTGATCTTCTTGGTGGGATGGGGCGGCCCCTCTTGATAATAGTAGATGAAAAGCTGGTCTGACAAGTAGTTAGCATGATGAGTTAAGCAGACTCAAAGCTCCACCAGGTGTTTACTAATTACTGCTGACACCAGACCAGAGGAGCTAGGTGTGCTTCGTGAAGCAGAAGCTCAGCTGGAGACTGATGCTCTGAGGAGGAGCTTTGTGGAAATACGCAGGGCTTTGTGTGAGTATGTGCTTAGGTATCCATTGTTCAATCTGTGCTGGTGACAAAGACCTGTTCTTAAACCCACGAAAATGTGAGAGACAGAATAATCAGAGTACTTCTCTCATGCTGCAGTTTAATGCAGTGACAATGGTGCATTAAAGGATGGAGCCTCTACCAATCAATCCCAGAATAGGCTTACTAGCTGATTGCTGATGGAGGACTAGTTACTTAAATAAGAGGACAGAAACATTGATGCTTGAAAAATAAACTTTCAACAATATTCTAACTCTATGTACATTGTTATTTTTGCTTTTATAAATTAATATGAATTAATATTTATTGTAAATGTTTTTGCTGTCAACTCTTGTAATAAGAAATCAAACAACTTAATAAAATCTTTTAGTTCTGTACTGGGGCTTTTACTGCTTCTCCACAAAATATGCAGTTTGACACAAAAACTAGTTCTGTTGTACAGGAGGAGGAGCAGCTGTATTTTATGCATACAATGTGTTGTTGGAGCGAGTCACTATGATACTTCCAACAAACCTGTAAGCCACTGATAAGTGAAGGAAGCCTGAACTTAAGTACTTGGAAATGTAGAAAATTCTTCTTAATAATACAAAGTTAACAACAAGAACTTTTTAGAGCAAAGTGTACTCTTACTCATAAAATGATGAGTAAATATAAAAAAAAATCACTTTAGGTTCATGGAATTATGATCAAGTGATGTAAAGTGTCAAGTTCACCATACTTGATACATACAATTGGGCATTACAGTATATTGTCCCGTCAAAACAAGTTATATAAAATCTAAATAGTATTTTGTGACATTTGAATGTACATAATACACATTACACCAGGGGTCCCCAAACTCGGTCCTAGAGTGCCGGCCCCCTGCATGTTTTAATTCTCTCCTTGGTTTATTGCACCTGAATCAGATGATGGCTCGTTAGAAGGCCTAAGAAGAACATTGACATGCTGAAAAGGTTGTTGGTGCCACCAGGGAGAGAACTAAAACGTGCTGGATGCCGGCCCTCCAGGACCGAGATTTTTCCTTTCTGTGAAAACAAGTTATATAACATCTAAATAGTATTTTGTGACATTTGAATGTACATAATACACATTACACCAATATCTGCATGCAAAGATTATTCTGACTTACAAAGCTGGATCACCAATAATTCAGTATTAAAAGGTGTCCAACAAACCAGTCATTCATATGTTTTTCAGTTCAGTTTCAAGACTTCATGAAACTTCTTCAGAAGTTGATCATCATCATCTTTGGCCAGCTGCTCTACAACGTGACGCACTCCGTTCTCCAAGGCAGAGTAGTAACGCTTCAACTCCTTCAGCTCAGCTTCCATCCTTTTCTCCAGCTTCTCTTTATCCTGTTGAGCTTCTCTTAGCAGCTGCTTGTACTCTGCCCTCACGGCTTTCACTTCCTCCTTCAGTCTTTTCTCATAGAACCGTTTGAGTTCACGCTCTTTCTGATCCAGCATATCTACTGTCTTTTCATATGTGTCATTAGAGTAAAACTTTCCTTCTTTCTTCTGCACCATGTCCTCAACCTTCTCTAGCAGACCAAGAACTTGTCGACGATCGTTAGCTCTGAGGTTATTGAAGACATGGTATCTATTTCCAGCCTTCTCTAAGATCTCCTTCAATTCGGGTCCAGCCTCCTTTAACATCTCGTCAAAGCTCGACTTCACCTTATCACCATGTGTGAAGAGGATCATGGAGTATTTCCAGGCTTCCTCTCCAAAAATTTCCTTCACCTTTATCACAGCATCTCTCTCCTCTTTAGAGAATGGTCCGATTCTGATCACCAGCAGAAAGGCGTGGGGACCAGGAGCCGACATGTTGATGCATTTTGAGATTTCTCTCTTCACTTTTTCATCAGACTGAGAGGTGTCAAAGAGGCCGGGAGTGTCGACAACAGAAACCATCCGGTTGAACACTTCTTCTCGTTGTTTGGAGCATTCAGCGGTCTCTAAAGGACAAAAATTCAAATATAGTTTGTGAAGGTACATTGAGATTTACAAAGCAGATGTTATGGTACACACACATAGCATGAAAGCAGTCTTTATGATGGCCCTGTGGCTTTTGATTGTTTTTGAACCAATAACATTATTTAACAATTCAGATAAACTAAAACTATGTCCCTGCTCCTTGGAGGATGAAGAGTCATATGTACACCAATAATGAGCTGTTTATTAAACACTGCAAATTAAAAATAATATTGTGAAGAAAATATAAGATTAATCACAAGGCAAACAAAGAGCAACAAGTCATCCAAACTGAAAAAAAGTAGCTAATGTGCTGCAAGAACTGTACAGTAATGTAGATTTGTGGCTTGTTTATTAAAATAAAGCACTTGGACAATATTGGTCCATCTGTGTGTTTCAGAGTTTTACCTGAGGAGTGTTTGGTTGCTGCTCTGAAGGCTTCTCTTCCTAATATGGTGTTTCCACTGGAACTCTTTCCTACACCAGTCTTCCCAACAAGCACCAGCCTTAAGTCAGAAACTGGAACACAGAAAAGGAGATAAAAATTGATACAACAAGCGTCCAGTCCCGTCCAGTATGGACGTAGATTTGCTAGCAGTAGACGGTCTAAAACAGGACTTAATCTGTGTATGAATGTGTTTTTTACTCATTCTGAACTGTTTCTGAACTGTCTGTGCCGTGTGCTGGAGCCTCTCTCCCCCACGGAGCTCAAAACTTTCAACAGCCAGACGTCAAACTGTTCACCGCTATGTTTAAAGTCTGTCTGCTTTCTAAAAAATGTCTCAATTAAAAGCAAATAGAGATTCTAGTTATGTTTTATTAAATTAAACCAACACAGCACACTTAAAAAAAAGCTGCTTAAAAGCTTATCACAGGAGATTTTACTTGCATTACATGAGAGCGCCGCATCGTCTACTTTCCAAAGACACTGATTGCTAAGGGGATTGGTGCATTTGATTTATGCAGAAATACAACACTTAGTCAGACACAACCTTCCAGGAAGAGCATTTTACTGCCGTCATTCACTCATGCTCATTTTGCTACACCACTGCTTCCCCTGCCATGAATGCTAAGGCTAGTTAGCATATTTATTTTTTGAGCATGATATGTCAACTGAAACAAAAAATCTGTATTTTCTCTTCTTTCTTATGCACTTCTTGTTACTGTGCACTATTTTATTTTTATATTTGTATCATGTTCGAATAAATTTTATTTCATTTCATTTCATTTCATTTATCTGCTGATGACAGCAGATAAATAGTTTTCCTGTAACAGTAAGTTGTTTTTCCACTGTTGGCACACTGAGCAAAGAACAGGAGGCTGGTTGACACTGCGAAGACTCTCGTCCTGACTGATTAGGAGTTTTTGACAAGAAGCAGCACATTTTTAAAAACTACAATAGTAGGACAGGGAGGAGGTGGAGGAGATTGATTTATCTCACAGATTATATGTCTCATGTATATCGTTGTATATGTGTGCCCATGTGTGTGAAGTACTTTTTTCTGCATTATCTATACAGGTAGCCTTCATTACTGTATTGATATGTTAATATTTGTTTAGGTTTGGACTTTGCTTTTAGAGAGAGAGACAGAGCAATTATACAATAAGTCAATGGTCTCCTTATTAAGCACGTCTGTCTAAATGCTTGTTAATGTTAAGATTGGCATCACTAATAAACAGTCAGCAAATCTGCAGTAACAATGTAATGCATATGCATTGTACATTTTTGTCAATACCTTGATACCTTGATTCAAAAATGCCACAAAGAATTACATTTATCAAAGTTAAAGTGAGCCTAACACTGAATGAGCTAGGGGCTTAATAACATTCATTACATATTAACTTAATTTTTTACAATAATGCACTGAGACTTCAGTATTTTGCCCCAGGACTCAAGAGACTCAGACTGGCAGGCAAGTTATGCAAATATTGCTTTTAATACAGGGACTGTATAGAACTGCATTATAATAATAAGTTTGATATGTACAACTGATTTTCATAAGACAAGTATTAATTAGTTTGTAAGTATTCAAAGATTTCACATTTTGTTTCTTTAATGTTGCTTTTATTTTTCAAATTACCATTTAACTTCTTTCTCTAAATTTTGTTTTGTAATTTTTGCTTGTTCTTTTTTTCAGAGCTGCTGCAAAACACAGACTTATAATAAAAAATATAACATTAACTAATTAATTGTTCAAAATTTTGACTATATTAACTGAACCTTTGTTTCAGAACAATCTGTTGGAAACACATGATTATGTTAGACTGGAAGAATGGAAAAGATTTATTATGATTTTTAAAAGATATCAGCAAAATAATTGTAATGGGACTTTAATTTAGAAAGGCACATGTTTTAAAATGATGGGAAAGTTGTTTGAAATGATTTGAACCCAGATTTACATGAAGACAAAAACACACTGGTACTGAGATAGAAATCTCACTTGTTGGAGGAACATCCATGCTGCCTTTTCTGCCCCGTACTTTCTCTGCTCCTACACAGAGACAGGAGGACCAGAACAAATGTTATAATTAATGCACAATAAAATAACTCTTATACATCACATTAGAGCCGAACAGTTAGCCAATGACATTTATTTAAGCCAGTTGTAACCACTGAATAATGAAAGTGAAAGGAACACTGAATGAAAGCTGCGTCAGAAGCAAATCGTTCGTTGAAAAGAACAATTTATTCACAAATGGCTCTAAAACTTAAACATACGTTTATTCTACGATTAATTGTCCTATAAATAAACAACAGATTTATGGCTACAAATCCGGTGGGAAACCTAGTTTAAGTGCGCCATGTTTTACTAAATGTTTAACATCTAAACTCATTTAAAAAAAACCTTTAATAAACTCACCGACTTCCTCGCTTTCTGCCATCCCGATGATCTGAGTCAACTTATGATCCTATAAATTAATGTTCCAGCATTAAATTATTAAAAAATTAGAACTTCAAACCGAAGTCAAACCAAAGTGACCGAATCTTACAAATCATCGTCGAGGGCAGCAACACAGTTTTCATCCGGCTACACCTTCAAAATAAAACATTTCTGCTTGTATTTAAAACAAAGTGAACAAGGCCTTTGTTCAGTTTAGGCTGATTTCATCTCCATGATGACAGGATTCATGTCTAAATCTATTTCCTTAACTTATGCTACTAACTGTGGTTACATAATTAATAGCAGCTGCTGTACAAACTTCTTCTTCCCCTACTTTTTTTTTAATAAACGATTTTTATTATTGAAACGGAAATATGGCTATAATCTGTAGTTATCTAATTAGATAATTATGGTTAGAATAAATATTTAGCCCATCAAATTATATTCAATAATTATTGTTAGATTAGAACTCTGCTGTGCTTTTACTTTGAAAACGTGTTTCTGGATGAGTACTGGATTCGTCAGTGAACGACTACACCCTAAAACAACGGTTTGACGCAGCAGCGCAAAACCGAAAGTAAATGAAAGAAGCAGAACTTAATGTTCGGTCTCGTTTCTTCCAGTGAAAGTTAACGTTCCCCCGAAGAGGTGAGTCCAGCTGTCAGAGAACGAGTTTGATCACCCGAGAAAATAAACATCTATTTTATGATACTAACACTTCGTACTTGTTCACTTAGGAGCAAACAGGTCGCAGGATGGTGGATCTCATGTTCAGCGTCGGGGTGCATGAATTCATCTGGAGGCCTCAGTGTGGCGAGCTGTGCGGAGCAGTAAGTAATGTACCGAAAACTTCTCACGTTTTGATCGGAGCATCGGCTGTTATTTCTCTCCATTGGTCAAAGAGTTGGTAAATTTTCCACACTTGAAAGTTAAATTTGTACAAAAGAAGCAACGTAGCGCCGTAGGCCAAAAGTATCAAATTGGAGTCCAGCAACTTTTAGCTGCTTCTCTGTAAGCGCACATGAATCAGATAAGTGAGAAACACCCCAGGGCCCCCCCACCTCAAAAATGAATCCGCGCTGCTGCCTCTGAGGTGTATGTAGGGTGAAACTGAACAAAATTAAGATAAATATATCATGAAATAAATGTATCACTGCATAATATACATTAATATACATATTAATGTATATTATGTAATATACTTTAATCGTTTCTATAAAATAAATTCATTTTAAAATATGTCTAATTATTTGGCTATATATCTTTGAATAAATTGGAGAATTATATGTATTTTTAGCTGGCCACCAGGTTGCCAGTTGGGGTCGCTGGTCTCTGGCACTGTTATTTTGTGGGGTCACTGGCTGAAAAGTTTGGAAACCCCTGGCTTAGGGCACCATCTGCTGAGTTGCCACCGCTACTGCAGCTCAAATAAATAAATCGCATAGAACATAATAAATAATACCAACAATGTGCAACTCTAACTAGCATCCTTTTCTCAACCTCCGTCTCAGTAGCAGTTCTTGAAACCTTTACATCGGGGGGGCAAGGGAGAGGCAAAAAGCAGGATGGCAATGTTGGACTGTGAAGTATGTGCAAAATCACCTGTATGTAAATCAAGTCATCAAAATGCCAGAAGCTCAATATTAAGTGACTTTATCCACCCTAAAATAGTTTTTTAAGTGGTGCTTGGGGATCTTCATCTTGTTGAAATAACCAGTTACACTCAGGCTTTAACCATCTAACTGTTGTTATAAAGTTGGAGACACTTCTGCTTCTTTGTCATTCCACTTGGCTTGTGCACTGCACCAGCATCATTAGCAGAAAAACATTAAATTAAAACCAGAAAATGAAAAAGATTTTAAATATATGTTGAGTGACCACTGGGAACCCTTGGCGTAGGGCACCATCTGCTGAGTTGCCACTGCTGCTGCAGCTCAAATAAATAAATCACATAGAACATAATGAACAATACCATGAATGATGACCTCTCATTTTGATGTTTTATGCAGTTACTATTATGCATGAACTGTGTATCTTTAATCTCGGTTCTGAAAATATTGTAATTCTTTCTGTTGCATTTCACAGGTTTCTAATGTTCCATCATGGACGATCGTCTCTCCATTGTCCTTCTGGGAAAAGCTGGAGTCGGCAAAAGTGCTTCAGCAAACACCATTTTAGGACGAGAAGCGTTTGAATCCAGAGCATCATTTGGAAGAGTCACTAAACACGTCTCAATGGAAACAGGAACTGTGTTTGAGAAATATGTTGCAGTCATTGACACTCCAGATATTTCAGGATCAGAGGAGCAGATTAAAAACTTCTGTCAGTATTTCCTCCAGGAGTCCATCCCTACTCTTTTCCTACTGGTTTTTAAAATTGATCGGTTCACTGATGAAGACCAAAAGACTGTAGAGGCAACAACCAGAGTTCTTGGGCCTCAGAGGATGAAAAACTGTTTCCTGCTCTTTACAGGTGGAGATACTTTAAGGACGTCGTTATCAAATTACATTTCAGACTATAAATCAAGCTTACTTCCAGAGGTAGTCAAAAGTTTTTCATCAAGAACTCATCTTTTCAACAATGAAGATGAGGGACGGAGACAGGTCAGGGAGCTACTGTTGAAGTCTGGACACATCACAACAGGTAAGGTTTGATTACTGTCATATCTTTAACTGTTCTAATGCATTACACCCCAAAAGTAAGATGGATAGACTTACTGAAGGCAAATTAAGGTACTAAAGGCTGGCAAATTAAATTTACAATTTCATTTGAAAACCCTAATCTGACTCTTTGACAAAATTCAATTTGATGACAATAGACCATGAAGAGCTTTTTTAGTCATATTGGCCTTAAAAACACAAGTTTATACTTGAAAGCAAATAATTTAATTCCCATAAGCTTTTCTCTTTTTAGTTTAGCAATATGTATTAATATTAATAACCCCATAAATACTCATTTAAATTTACAGTTAATTGAATTATATATAATTTTCTGATCATTTTAAACTACAGCTTGCTTACCTGGGCCAATTTACTTTTAAAAAATTATTATGATTATGACATCTGATCAAATCAAAATAAATGACAGACCTTCTGCTTTTGGAGCAAATTGGTGGAAGTAACGTAACATTTGCATCAAATAAACCATGAAGGGGCATCGTGTGGCGCAGTGGTTAGAGGAAATGCCAAAGACCTCGACATGGCTGTCCTGAGTTTGACTCTAGTCCTCACTGCATGTCTGTCCCCTTTTTTCCATGCCCTTTTCCTGTAAGATTACAATACAATAAAGGCTACTAGTATCTAAAAAAATCTCTAAAGAAATAAGAGGAGATTTTAAAACTGGTTTGAATAACAGAACATGAGACCATAAACAAAATGACTTTATATTGTTTGAAAATAGGAAGCTTGTGGACAAATCCAATTTCAAGCAAACCCACAAAACCAGAAAATGTGTTAAAGGGCAAAAGTAGGAAGTGTGAAGATTTCCACACTTACAATTACAATAATAAAGAACAATGATAATCTGATGAGCAAATATACATAATAACAACTTAAAATACTAGACTATAAAATATTAGTACAGGTCTAAAATATTAAATGTTTTTGAATCTACATTAATACATTAATTTTATATTTTTGCTTTATGTTATCTAATACATATTTTTTTTGTAAAACTACGAACTAAAGCTCTTTTACATTTTTTTTTTCATTGTGATTTAGAAACACTATTTTTAGTTTTAGCTTACAAAAAAAAGTCAAACCTGTTTTTATTTCACAGGAACCGACCTGGAGACGCTTTTGGAGGATCTGGGATTGGATCAGTTCTACAAAGAGAAGCTGTCACTCAGCAAGATACTGGAGATCAATGAGAAGATCATCAATGAAGAGCCTCTGAAGTGTAAATCTGATCTTTCATGGTATTTTCTCAAGAAACTAATGATGGTGAATGTAACAGCTAGAAAGATAAAATGCACCTCAACCTCTGAATCCAACAGTGATGATTCATTGAGTGATGATTTTGATTTTGATGATCTTCTTGCTTGTCCAAATGAGGATGACTCTCTAAATCCTCTTGATATAATCACTGCTCTCTTCCTGTGTTCTGATGGTTTTGTTCATCAAGAACTGGCTCTAAAAATGTCCATGTGTCAGTTCTCTGTTCCTCTGCTGCTTCCTAACTGTGATACACAGCAGTGCACCCTCATGCTGTGGGCCATGAGAGACATTGTTAAGAAGTACAGACCTTCAAAACTTTCAGAATCAAGAGGCTTCATAGAAGAAAGAATAGTTCTTTCTGAACTTCCAATGATCTCATTTGTGAGACTGGGTGAGTGCTCTCTGTCCAAATCAGAGATCCTCAATAAACTTTTAAACAACCCAGATGACACCTTTGTTCACCACAACATAGAGTGTGGAGACATTCAGAGAAGAATATCTAATGGACTGACAGAAATGACCTGGTACCTTCCCTGTGGAAACAAAAACATGGACATCTTCAGTGAACCAGTTGCTATAGCTAACCTTCGTGGAGACATTGCTTCATTTGAAACTCAATTCTCCTTTTTGTGTCAGACATCTGCTGCAGTTTTTGTTTTCTTTGATCAGCTGGACTCTGAGTGCAAAAAGCTGATGAACAAAAAACACAAAGCAAAGATATTTTTGATTGGAAACCAGCAGAGCAAGAACTTCATAGTTGATTCTGTTAAAGAAATGGCAACCAGTCTGGCCTTGACAAAACATAACATTCTAATAAAGACAAAACAAACAAATGATGCAGATTTTGTCAAACTACTGAGGAAAAGAGTTGGGGATGTAATTAAAAACTCACAGATGAAGATGTCAGTAGAGCAGATGGCTGATGTTGCTCATGAATTGGGAATCACAGTTGATGAAGATTCTCCAGAGTGTCAGGCTGGAAAGAAAAATGCAGATGAAATCACTGCAGAGATAGAAGATACTTTTCAATTCAAAGAAAATCAGTTTCCTTTACAAGGTCAAATATGGAAGGAACTGACTTTTTTGGAAAAGGAAGAATTTCATCTCCGAAAAGTTGGTTCTGAAGACATAGAAAACTATAGGAGCAACCTTATAAAGAAAAAAGAAGAGCAACGTAAAAAACAAAACTCCTATGCAATGTCAAGAGTAATGACTTGCTTCATTAGTGCAATATCCAGGCCACATAGAGAAAGGTGTTACTTTCTGAAATGGATGAGAATGAACCTTGACAATTTGTCTCGAACAAAACTTTCTGGCCTTAGGGAGCTTTACAAGGAAAAATGCAAAGATTCTGAGAACAAACAAGTGATCAAAGAAATTGACCGACAACTTTCCAGCAGCTCACTGGGAGTTGAGCACTTCTTCCGTGAAATGGGTCAGATCTACGAAGCTTCTCTTTACCTTCCAGAAACAGATCCATCACGTCAACAACTGCAACATCTGCCCAGACTCTGTGCTCAGTTGTTGCTGGATGGATTTCCTCTTGAGCTTGTAGATGGAGATGCTTCCAACATTCCTCTCAGTTGGGTGAGTGATGTTCTCTCTCAGCTCAATGACTTGGTGTCTCCAAAGAACAAGATCCTGGTCGTCACAGTTATTGGAGTTCAGAGAACAGGGAAGTCCACTCTCCTTAACACCATGTTTGGAGTTCAGTTTGCAGTCAGCAGTGGTCGATGCACTAGAGGAGCCTTCATGCTGCTCATCAAAGTCAATGAAGACTTCAAGAAAGTTCTCAACTGTGACTTCATGATGATCATCGACACTGAAGGCTTAAAGTCACCAGAGCTAGCACAGCTGGACAACAGCCATGAACATGACAATGAACTGGCAACACTTGTTGTTGGTCTGAGTGACATCACCATTATCAATATCGCCATGGAGAATTCAACAGAGATGAAAGACATCCTGCAGATAGTGGTGCATGCTTTCCTCAGGATGGAGGCGGTCGGCAAAAAGCCTCGATGTCAGTTTGTTCACCAGAACGTTTCTGATGTTTCAGCTCATGAGAAGAACCTGAGAGACAGGAAGCTGCTGTTAGAACAGCTGAATGAGATGACCCAGGCAGCAGCTAAAATGGAGAAGAAAGAGAAGAACAAGAGCTTCACTGATGTGATGGAGTATAATCCAGACACTGGGAACTGCTACATTCCTGGACTCTGGAATGGAAACCCACCAATGGCTCCAGTCAATGCAGGATACAGTGAGACTGTCTATGAACTCAAGAAAAACATCATCCAGCAGCTGGGAGAGTGTGGGTCAACTTCTAACAACATCGTGGAGTTCAGAGAGTGGATAACCAGCCTGTGGAACGCAGTAAAACATGAAAACTTCATCTTCAGCTTCAGAAACAGCCTGGTGGCTGATGCTTACATGAGGCTCTGCACACAGTACAACCAATGGGAGTGGGAGTTCAAAAAAGAAATGTACACCTGGGTTACCACAGCAGAAACTAGAATTTCCAATTTTGGTTCATTTATTGAAACATTTGAAATATCTGACCTGAATAAATTCATCACTGAGTTGAAAAGTGAAGCAATAACAGAGCTGACCAAGTGGGAGACAAAGATCCTTGAAAACCTGAAGAAATACTTTGATCAGCCAGAAGGTCATGTTTATCTGGTTGAAGGATACAGAGAGGATTTCTCCAACAGCATAAAGAGTCTTAGACGACAAACTGAAAGATCAGTGTTGAACCAGATCACAGCAGCAGCTGATATTAAGAAGGGATTTAAAGAACTCGACAAAATCAGGGCCACTTATACAGAAAAAATTGAGAAAGCAGTTTGTGCTTTAATTGATGAATGTCGTAAGAGAAAAGTTCAAATGACTGACAGAGAGCTTGATGAAAGTTTTAATAAGATGTGGACTGAAACACTGAAAACCTTGGCCTTCTCTGAACAGCAGATTTCAAATATCTTCACCAATGTGTCCCATCAGTTGCGATCAAATCTTTTACACAAAGGAAGCCATGCATGTGAACTATTGAGTAAAAAAAACCTCAAAGACTGTGGACAGGAGCCTTTTACATATAAACTTAAAGGAATGATAAAATTCCATATTGCTAGAGGATTTTTTACCTGGACGGATCTAATAAAGGCAAGACAAGAAATTGGTGACAGAATTATTTCAGATTGTGACGACTATATTAGAGACAAAATGAAGAGAAAAACCAATTATCATGACACTTACATCCAGGAGATCCTTCACATTATTGATGAGAAGCTGAACAAAGCTGATGTTAATGACATTGAGTTTGAAGTGTCTCTGAAACAACACATCTGTGGATCTGCAGCCAGAAAGTTTCAGAAAATGCATGAAGATTTTATACAAGAAAATGATCCTTATAAATGTCTGCAGAAAAACAAAGAAAGGTTTTGCACAGATTTCAAAGATGTTTTCCACAAACGAGATCTATGGCAGTAAAAAAGCTGAAGAATTCACAAATTAAAGTCTGAAACCTGCTGTAGAAAACTTCATCTATCGTTCTCTTGGTCCTGATATTGTTGATAAAATGATGACAAAAGAGGAGTTCAGCACACGAATGTCCTTCCAGTATTCAATTTTATTGGATCTGATTTCTAAAAGTGACTTTGAAAGCTTTAAGGAGTACGTTTGCTCATATGAATTTTATGTAAAATCCTGGACATCTAAAAGAATTAAAGAGCATTTTTCCTCTAAGTCTACAATACATGATTTGGAGGACAAACATCTTAAGTTCTGCATCGACCACATAAATGCTGCCATTAAAAAGGCACAGAGAGAAAACACTGACAGTCTGAGAACATTTGTTGTCAAGATCTGCACAGAACTTGGTGATAAACTGGCAATTTCCCAGGATCCACTTGACGCCATCATGGTTCTGAACAATGTTGACCAGGAACAGTTTGTTCACTGGCTCAACAAGTGTGTGCAGGAAATGACAGAATCTCTTAGAGAAAAGTTTAAAAACACAGAGTTTGAAACAAAACTCTCACTTCTCCACATAAAACCAGAGAATGAGCTTTTCAACACTGTGATTGGTTGTGGCCAACAGTGTCCATTCTGCAAAATACCCTGTGATGCAGGTGGAGAAGCCCACACTCAACACTTTGCTGCTCTGCATCGACCACAGGGTTTAGGTCAGTTCAGTTGGGAAAACTCAAATAAACTCTCGACTGACATCTGCTCTTGTCTTGTTATCAGTGACGGATATTTTCGCTGCAGTGACACAAAGAATGAATACCATCCTTACAAAAGATATAGGGAGATTTACCCAGACTGGAATATTTTTCCAGATGGAAGCCTTGATGCGTCAGATTATTGGAAATATGTGATGAACAAGTACAATGAGAAATTTGCTAAAGCAAATGATGCAAAGCCTGCTGACATTCCTGATTCTTGGAAGAAAATCACAAAAGAAGAGGCAGTGAAAAGCCTCAAGAAATCATTCAATATCAAGTGAAGTTATAATACTTTTAGTTGTTTGAACATAACTGATTTTTGCATGTAGAGTATTTTTATAATTTTTTCTTCTTGCTTTAAACTCTCCTCATTTACTCATGTATTTTGTTTTGTAGTAAAGACAAAATAAATTGCTGAAGCCTCTTTTGCTATAGCTTCTTATTTTTTAAATTGTTCATTTATAATAGGATTTCATCATTATTCTATTTTTTTTTATCAAATTTAGTTTGCAAATTATTTTTTCTGAAAATTTTTACACTCTTGTTTGAAAAACGGTTTGAATTTGTTGTACTGTATTAGATGAATAGATGATGAGTTGTAGGATAAATGTAATCGTTCGACATTAATGATTCAATGCTTTGATGTTCACAGGAAATGTCAAATTTAGCGTAACTGCCCTAATTTATGTTTGGTCAAATTAGAATGTATTTAAGTAACTTAAAATCAGGCTTTATGATGTCGTTGAACTGATTATATTTTTCTGTCTATAATTAGGATCTGTTTTGTATTTTAAATGTCTTTAGATTACATTTGCTGTGAATTAGCTCTATATGCAGAACACTAAACTGAATTAATTTTGATGTCAGGATCTTTTTATTTTAGTTGTTTTTTGCTAGATGGGTTTATTAATGTTATGAAAAAAAATTCGGATCAATATTTTATGTCAAACACTCTTTTTGTCATCAGTTATTACTAGATACAGTATATTGTTAGCATAAAATTTTATTTTTACAATTATTTTTGATACAATCATAAGGACTTTGGCTTCAACTATGTTTTGTTCTGAGTCTTATGTTTTCAGTTGTTCCTCTGTTTTGATATTTAGTTCTGTATTATCGATGTTCATTTGAGTCTCCTTGTTTTATGGTATTGATTACTCCACAGTGTGTATTGTTTATATTGTTGTTTCACTTCAGCTTTTTATTTATGCTCTACTGCCATTCATTGTTTTCATTTTGTCCACCTAAATAAATATGTGACAGATCACACCTCCACTTCATTCAGCTCTCAGATTTCTTTGTTCACTGCTGGAGTCTGATGTTGTTACTGTGAAGGTTTCCCTTGAGGCCTTATTTGGTTGTAGTTAAATTTCCACCAAACACCTGCCTTCATCCTGTTGTTTTTGGTTAGAACTCTTCAGCATTCATCTTTTAGATAAGGTGACAACTCTATATGTTAAATTGTAAGGCATTTCAGCTCATTTAACAACAAAATATGTTGATAACTCCTCAGTTTCTAATAAAAGTTCTGGTGGGCGTGCTCTGGTGGCGTAGGGGATAACACGACCCACGTGTGGAGGCCTTGAGTCCTTGATTGGGCTGTCGCGGGTTCAATTCCCGGACCCGGCGATATTTGCTGCATTTCTTCCCCCTTTCCTGTCAGCCTACTGTCATATAAGGGACACTAGAGCCCACAAAAGACCCTCTGGAGGGGAGAAAAAAAAGTTCTAGTAGTTTTTGTTAATTTAGTTGTATATAATTACATATAAATTCTTAACATAAAAATGTAACTTCCCTGCACACCAATTTTGCAGTGTAATAGTCCGTTCTGTATCTGCCAAAAAACTCTTTTTTTTCAGGTTTTAACTACCAGAAAGCAATTAAATGACAAAATGAATACATGAAAAATGCATGCTACAGTCTGACTACACATCTTTCTAACCTAAATTTGGTAAAATGAAGGTTCTGGATTTGTGTCACATATTACAGGAATGTTTTTAATTTTTGTAATCATGTAGTTTAAAATATGAGTTAAAAACTACAATATTTGTGTCAAGTTAGTCAGCTATGTAGAGGTCAAGGCCAACACCATAATTGTTTACTACATTAACATTATATGTTGTTAAAATCCTAATCTGACAATGAAACAATAAAATATATTATCTATAAATCTATCTATATCTATATATATAGGCAGAACTTGACACCTTAACACACATGATCTTCACTTACATAATGAGGCAGAAATAAATAAAGGAAAAACAGAAGGCACAAAAATATAAAAAGAACACAAGGAAGTAAAGAGGCTTATGGGAAAAACAATCTAGAAAAGATAAAAAGTTAAAGCTAAATAAATGCATCTATGAGCAAAAGAAAAAATGTACAAAAACTCAGTTATTAATTACATAAAGGCTTAGAACTGAGCTGAAAAAATATGGATGTCAAATTACAAGAAATTATAAAGCTGTTCTTAAATTAACTGGTACTTTTACTGTACTTTATCAATTTATGAAATATCCAGACAGCTTTCAAATTTGTTCCAGTTTTGCATTACATACAAAATAAATACACACAGACTGCAGTCTGGCTATGAATGTCTTTAATGTTTCCCAGATCAGAATCACAGCATACAGTGTATAATAACTTCTAAAGTAACAGAAATATCATCACCTCATTTATTTATATGATTTCACTTTCCTTTTTTAATCTTTTTTTTATTTTCCATTATTTAACAGATTTGTTCATCTCAAGTCTTGGGTTTCTGAATTTAACATAGAATATAAAAGGCAAGACAACAGGTGCAGGTTATTTATGGAGACCCAGTTTGCATCACTTGAATATTTGTTGGATGTTTGTGATTTGATTTGATTTGATGCCCATCTGAACTGATAAAAGATCCAATCTGACACAATTTCCCATTTTCTCATCAACCTTTCTGCTGCATCACTTCACTATAGGAGGAACTTTAACTACAACAAACCAACACAAATCAAAAAGTTGGACCACCTCTGTGATCTCATGAGGCATCAGATGGTGTTAAAGACCTAACATGTTTCCCACACATAAATAAGCAGCTACAGGAAACACAGCTACATGACAATATTATATTTCATAAAGTGAATTTGTTGCTATAGGACTGTTTGGAATTGGGTCAAATTAGTGAAAAAAAGTCAAATTTATAGGTACTGTTTGACTTTATAAAATTGTAGTAATTTAGTTAAAATAGTTAAATGATTATGAAAAGAATATTTAACAATGAAAACGTTCATAAATAAAACAAAATCCCATGCAGATAATTCAGACTTGGACTATTTTGTCATGTTTTCAGGATTTTTGTGTCTTTGTTGTGTGAGGCTTTTAGTAAAATTCTGCTACAGAAACTTTCCTGATTCAGGTTGAATCATGATGCTACAGCATATCTACATGATGATGGTCTGTCAAAAGTTTAAAAACTAAATCTGTTGATTATGAGTGAATACACATTTCCTTGCTTTTGATTTGTTTTAGTTTGCAAACTGCACCTGTTGTCCTCTGTTGTCACCAAATAAGCATATCATTCATCCACCCCCAAAAAAACCCCAGAAAAAAACAAAACAAAACAAGAAACTTAATATTTACAAATATTTCATCTGTTTGATTCTTACACTTAAAAATGTACAGTTTTGATCCTGATCCAGATGTTGTGTATCTCCATCGAGCCTCACACCAGGACTGTTTGTCTTCAGTTCCTCTGGACTGAATGAAATCTGCCACAATGGCGCCCTCTAGTGCTAACATAGAAAACAAACCACCACATCCAGGACAAACGTTTTCTTCCCAGCTGCTAAGTTCGGATCGACTTCACAACCTGTTACCGCCTCCTTTGTCCACAGGAGTGAGTACAAAAGAGTTCATATTTTGACAGATTAGCAGGTCTAACAATTCAGACAGAAAGAGTCTTTGAATGTTTTTTTCTTCTTTTGATCACTTTGTTTTCTCTTCTGGTTCAAATTTCAACATTTAAGGCTGTGCGAGTTTTTTCTTCGTCCTCCTCTTGGCCACAGCATGTCCGTTGGATCCTGATGTGCAGACTTTGTCCACTCATGTGATTTGCATTGTGCACGTTTCCCGTTCAGTAGTTTTATAAAATCTCAGCCTGGAGCAGCTGCTTGTCGTACTAACCCGTTTCCAGCCCTCCCCAAACCACCAGGCGGTAAGAAAATGAAAAATAAAAACAAGCTAAAGCTAGCGCATGTTCAAAGACAGCAACGGTGACTCCTGTCAGCCATACTGCATGTTAGCTACCATGTGTTCCTGTTCTGCTAGCGGACCCATAATGCATGTTTGACATCTTCATCTTGAAAAGCAGAGCTGTAAAATGATATATTCCTAAACTAACAGAAGGAGAACAATTAGAAACAACAGACATATACTGTGTTACCTTTACCCTGTTGAGAAACTCCTTCTTCATCTGCAGCTCTGCACTGCAGGCTGTTGAAACCTGCGAGGTACCCTCGGTGTGCTTGAAGCTACACCGCATAATCAGTGGAGATTACTGAATTTATACTGATAGGAAAATATGTTTGTCAAAAATATTTAGAAAATGGGTGGATATATGGAAGATAAGGAGGTGAGATGAGTAAGCTTGCCTACCTGTCTCCTATAGCTGGCTGAAAAGTGATTCTGATATGATCTGTGTAATTTAATACTCCACTTCATAGGTAAAGATCAACTGAATGCATAATCAATGACAGAATATCTCCTTCTTTACGCTGTTAAAAATAAAATACATTTGGGAACCCAAAGAACTGACAGAAAGCAGCTAATGATGGAATGCATCGTCCCAGGTTGAACTAATGTAATAAATAAAAATAATAAAAAGGTGTGATGAGCTTTGTTGCTTTAACTGGTGGATTATCTGTGATTTGTGGCAATTTCCTATTTTAATAAAATTGTGTGAGAATTCTATGAGCTGAGAAAGATTTAATTTGGACTTAGAATTGGAAAACGTGCAGTGACAGATTCTTCATCCTTTTTCCATGTTGCCTTTCTTGAAAAATAATTCATGCATAGATCCCCATTGAGAAAACCCCCTTTATATTCTTTCTCCTTTGTACACATTTATATAGAACTATATATAATATCATTTCTCTATAACTATATTGTCAGCAAAAATCTTTCCACATTAAAACACTTGAACAACAACAAAAATAAACAAGATGAATGAAAGAAAACCACAATCAAAGGCCAGTTTGGCACTTGGTCATGAGAACATACAGCCCGTGTTATCAGTCAGGGATTAAAATTCATTTCAACCTTGATCAGAAAACAAAAACACATTTGGCACGAACCGTGTTGGTAGACTGAAACGTTACTGCTGACATCTCAGTACGTTGTTGCTCCTTAAAGCAAAGAAGCACCCTAAAGAGGGGAGAAGTCAAATGAGCCGTAAGTAAGACACAGATGTAGAAAAGAAACAAATAAGAAACTTCACACAACACTCTAGAAGACAGTAAAAGCTGACACCAAAGTAAAAAAGAGAGAACATCAAAGGTCCAAAAGCGTTTGTCCCTTTGAAAATTTCTTTAGACTGGAAACTGTGCACCCTCCTGGGAAAAGGTATGTCTGAAAGATTGACGTCACCTCCGAGCTGATCATCTGCTCCAACGCAGTTCATTTTAGTTCATTATGTCTCCTGCTAAGCTGTACAGCACATGATGGAGGAGGTGGAGTTCCTTTTTGAGAAACAAGAGAATGTAAGAACAGAATGAAGGCCCTCAACCACAGGCCTCCCTTCTAGATCAGTAGGAGGTCCAGTACTCCCTGTCTTTAGGTGGTGCTGGGTGGGCCAGTCCCTACTATACCCTTGTGGTGGAGTGGGGGTGTGGCAGGGTGTTGTTGTGGCCGGTGGAGGGAAAGGTGTTGAAGGCATGAAGGGGCTGCATGCTGGTGATGGTGCTTGGGATCATAGTGATGGTGTTGGGCGTCATCAACGGCACATCGTCCGGAGCCCGGCGCAGCGCCAGCGTGTAGTCGGGCGGACAGGCGGGTCGCAGGATGTCATGTGGTCGAAGGGGCTCCAGGTCGTGGTGAGCGTCATGCTCAGAGTGCTTCATCTGCAGGGACATGATTTCCTCCTCCTGGCTGTGAGCGAGGTCATTGGCGGGTACGCCGCGCTGAGGAGACAGTCGGTGCCGTCGCATCTCGTGCCGCTTGTCGCGTTTGTAGTAAAGGGCTGCGAATGCCAGGATGTTGAGGAACAGAAGAGAGGCTCCCACAGCAACCGTGACACTCAGCTCAGTGGAGTAGTCACGGGTGTCTCCAGGAAAGAGGTCCTGGATTGGACGGTCCGAGCCCTCGGTTTCAGGATCAGAGGTGAAGGTTGAGTAGGGGTGGGGAGTGGTTCGAGGACCTGGAGTCCTTGGTCTGGGTCTGTAGGTGTCCGGGCCTGGACCAGGGCCAGGTGGTGATCGGGTTGTGGTGGGGAAGATCTCATGTAGGCTATGAAGATGGGGGACAAGTTCCAGCCAAAAAGCCACTTTGTTCGCCCTGTAGTTGTCCCTAACTCGAGGTTTTAAGCCAATATGGAGATACTGCTTGTCCTTTGGGTTGAACTTTGTCCAGATGACCTCTTCAAAGCGATTGGGTTTGGTGTGAATGAACTTAGTGTCCTGAGGGACTGGGAGGTTGGGGTCACTGATGGAAAACATAAAGAGAATCACTGATTAATGTGAAAAGGCATTGAGGATTTTTTTTAAAACAAACCATGGATGCTTCAATAAAGGTCCAGTTCCAATGTATCAATAACTACAGACTATGACAGAACTAAAATATGTCAGATTAAAATGCAACCTACCCAGTTTTGGCAAAGTTAGTCCAGTAAGTCATGACCACAGCGCTCAGCATCACGTCATTCTTCGAGAAGTTGCATGGGAAAAGGTCTGTGGCGCCGATCATTGGCACGCCGAACACGTACGGGATCTCATCTCCGTGTGCAGCATCAGCCCATTCGGGTCGCGTCTCTGTCTGGCAGTGGTGGTAAAATGTGTAGAAATAGACAGGCGACTGGAACTCTGCGTGAAGTTTGGCAGTGGCCACAGCTGGCGCCACCCACTGGTGGTCTGTGAACAAAGCTAGGAGAGTCTTTCTTCTCATGTCACCATTGTCCCTGTCTGCCCAGTCTGTGTACATGAACTTTATGGTTTCCCTCAGGATGTCTTTGCCTGCAAGAAAACAGGAGATAAGGGAATTAAGAAATGTGATCAAGAAAGCTGAGGTAGATAAGAACCATGTGCACTTTAATAAGACACATTTCTAACAAGCAAAGATGTAGTGCTTTGTAAAAGTATATATTGAATATTTTCACATTCTGATACGTGGATGCCACCAGACAGAAATATGCACACCAGTTTACTATGATTTCTGTTTGTAAAAAATGTAACAACCATGAATGACTTTCCCTCCATTTCACAATCAGAAGCCACTTCATGCTGGTCCACCACATACAATTTCTCTAAAATGCATTAAAGTTTGTGGCTGTAATGTGACAAAATTCTAAAAACCTCAAGGATTGTGAACAGTTTTACAAGGCGGCGTATGTTAAAAGGCGAGACAAAGTGAACAGAATTTGCCTTTCAGATACCACAATGACTGACGAGAACTTGAGAAGGAGCTGCATTATTCAAGCTTGTGTATTTGGACTGCGGCTTGCTGCGAGGGGTTTGCTGGCTGAGCTGTTGGGAACAACAGCACTGTGATTGGGAGGCGGCGGCTGCCTGGGGGCTGATGAGCGACAGCATTAGTGCCCACAGAGCCCCAAAGGCCAAAGCACAGACCCACCGCGGTGAAAGATAATCTCCATGATAGGCGATCTCATTAGTATGCTTGTCTTGGCTGGTACACTCCACCAAACTCGCTTTCTGTTTCTTCTCATTTTCTTGCTCACATATTGTTTTAAAGTTGAATACTTCACTTCAATGGGGAGCTGTGATTCTGAAGTGTTTTCTTTATGTTCAAGAATAGCTCCCTGAAACAGTTCATATAAAACAGGATCATGTGGAGAGAGATTTCAAAGACTGACGGATGTTCGGGATCGAGGTTCCTCACCTTCAGGATATCCGTAGAGGTTGTCCACAAAGTTAGAGATTGTGTAGTCGAACGCTGCAGCAGAGATGCCATCGTTGTCCTCGCTGTCGTCCACAAATTTCAGTCCTTCTCCCTGGTTCACACCTATGAGGATGTCATAGTTGAGGAACTCCCCCTGGTGGCACAAAAGCAGAATTACAAGTTTTGTAAACAAATTTTGAAGAGACCTGAACATGTAGTTGTTATGAAAGGTGCTGGGATGCTTTTTCCCCCCACAAATTTCTCCTTCAGTGCAAATTAATAACACATTATAATTATTGTCAAACTGATGCTTATAAATGCAAAACAGTTAAGCAAAATGTAACACCTTTCAGACGTCCATCACAAAATCAGCAGGTGAGAGAAGATTTAATTAGATTTCCTGCTTTTACATAAGAAGGCTGACATGGCAAGTATTGTTTTATGTTTTAAGTATCTTATTCTTTACTCTTCTATATTAATAAGCTTTGGATAATCACTTTACCTTCCTCTTTGAACAACTTACATCTATCTCCACTGAATCGTCACTAATCTAATCTTCTGGATTGTATTTCTAAATTTTATTCACTTTTAATTCCTTATTGTTTTATTTCCAATTTAATTATTAAATTAGATTCTTTTGATCATTTCATTGTGTTTTTCTTGTGATTTTTCTGTTTTTTTTTAACCTCTGTAAAGCACTTTGTATAACACAAGGCTGCAAAGTAAGTGCTGTTTAGAAAAATAATTGAATAATTAAAAAACATTTTTCTACAAAATATTGACAATATTATCTGCCACACTGGAACTGGAAGACATTTAAATATCCAAAATAAAACACAACAGTGAAGAACAATACATTAATGGAAATAAAACACACAAACATCAGAAGCCATAAATAAAAATAACTATAAAGTCTTTGGAAACAAAATTGCCCTTCAAAAAATAGTAATCATCAGATTGGAAATCATCAAGTTCGTTTCATTTTCACAGGCTTAATTGCTTATTGCTTCAGGCTGACCAGCAGCACACTGTCCACCTGTACAAGCCGAGTTATTTTTCTTTGAGTAACATGTTGCTTCACACCAGCTGCTAAGTGTCACAGCCTGACCTGTAACTGTGCGGAAAGGTCACACCTCACTGCGACTTCCCAACTTCCTCCAGAGCTACTCAGACAGTGATGAGGTCACCATCTGACCCTCACCTGCTGCATGAGGATCTCCGGATCGTCCGGCACCACGTCTCCGTCCACCACGGGGCCAAAGGCGATGTGGTAGCGGGCGGGCTGGATGTCCTGGTCCACCAGCTCCCTGAAGGTCTTCCTCCTCAGGCAGTCCACCAGGTCGGCGGTCTCTGAGTAGGTGCAGCCCACCTTCCTGGCCAGGTTCTTGGTGTATTTCAGGGGCTGGTAGTTGACGGACCAGCTGGAGATGGCCGTGCCGCTCTGAGCAATGGCCCTATGGAACAGACCTAAATGGACCAGATTGAAAAAGGACATTTATATTCTGCCTTACTGAAGGTTTTGGACTGTATTCTTTGGTGGTGATGCAAACAAAAATCTATATTTTTTTCAATATTCTCTGAAGAAATAACATAAAACCTGACATTTTTCCATTTTAATGCAGACTACAGAACTGCAGCTAAGGACACTGAGGTAGGAGTGGGAACAAACTCTTCCGATAAGTCAAAAGATCCATTTTAACTTTCTTTTCTCTCCTTATTCCACACCTCCCTGCTTCAGTCTCTCTCTCCGTCTCCTTAGTTCTGCCCATCCTGAGCTGTTGAAGCCAGTCGAGTGGCTCGTTAAGGGGCCGCCTGCCTCTCTCGTTTCCTCTCAGGCTCGCTCCTTTTTCCTTTCCCTCTCCTCTCCAGGGCTGAAGATTGGTCAGTTAATTATTAAGCAGAGCTGCAGAGTCTCCTTTCCCTCAGAGATCAATTATCGTAAGAAGTAGCTGGGAAACAGCTACACCTACATGCATATCTGCTCCAGGAGTGGCAGAGGGTAAGAGCAGGGAGACGGCTAGATTTTATTAGTCCTTAAGATTGGCCTCTGTGATGCTACTTTATTTGGCGTCTTGTCTTTTCTTATGTTTCACATCAAAGGATTTTCCCTCCTGTTCTTTATCACCTGGATACTAATTGGCAGATTGTTCCATAACAAATATGGAGCCATCAAAATCTGATCTTCCAGTCCAGGAGAGAAATCAACAACGAAGCATCCTGGACAGGTCACCAGTTCATCACAGGGCAACACAAACACAAGAGACACACAACCATGAACACACACCTACGGATAATTAGGAGTGATCAACTGACCTAACAGTGATGCTTGTGAACTGTGGGAGAAAACTGCAGTACCTGGAGAGAACCCACACATGGAGAACCCACACATGGAGAACCCATGCATGGAGAACCCACACATGGAGGAACTACAAACTCTCTGCAGAAAAGCCTCAGGCTGGGATTTTAAACCATAACTTTCTTGCATCTACTGTATTATTTTTGCACTCAAATCTCAGGCAAGTAGACAACCAGTGGTACAAATTTTTCACAATCAGTATGGCAGCAATGATGAACCGTCATAGTTACTAATCAATAATTGTTACACAGATAATAATAGTTTTTGTGTAGTTGAGCTGTTAGAAGAGGTGATAACATTACCAAAAATAGATAAAGGCAATATATTTGCAGATAATTATCTTTGTATTGTTGTTCTCTTATTTAATAGACAGTAGAAGTAGTTACTCCAGTCAGCGGTAACTGACTGGAGTAACGATGGTTTTCCTTGATGGCAGGAACAGGGAAGCTGTTCAGGGTTGTTGTGAAGATGGCATAGCATGTTCATTTGTTTGAATGGCCTAGTTAAATCCAATTGAGTCTATGGCAAACACAAATGTTGGTTTCTAGATGTGCAAACCTACAAAGTATTCATCTAAAGAGGCTTCATACAAACACTCACTCCAATTTTCAGATTTTTGTCGTCACATATAATTTCTCTTCCACCTCACAATTTTATGCTACTTTATGTTGGTTTGCCACCTAAAGTCCCAATAAAATGCATGAAAGTTTTGTGACAAAATATGTAAACATAAATACTTCTGCAAGGCACTGATGCTCATTTTCTCCATCTTCTATCTCTGTCCCTCATCATATAATCGACATTACGGAGCGTTGCCTTCATCACCGCCCTGCTGTCAGGTTTGATCTGTGAAAACCTGTTGCTGACATGACTGGTGTCCTTTAATGACAGAATGACGGACTCCTTACCTTGGATCCATGACGGAGGGGGGAAAGGGAGGAAGGATGACAGACAGACGGCTTCTAGTGAGTTGATGTTACACCGATAGATGCTGATGAAGAGGAAGGTGATGATGATGAGGTGATGCCAAAGCAGAGGGATGAAGACAGACAGTGACAGCGGGTTGGATGTCAGCAACAAAAGAAACAAGGTTAATGTTGGTTCTGTTGGCGGTTAAAGGGTTAATTCAATATAAAATCTCCAAAAGGCAAAATACAGAGTGAACAGTTCAGGTCTCAATCTAAAAATAAAGATATAAAGAGCGAAGAAGAATTTAGAAATTTATTACTTTCCTCATTGCAAGTTACATAAGAAGCTCAGAAAGTCATAAAATATACTTAACACCGCTAAGAACTACCTAATTACCACCCAACTTGTGAAAATTTATGTATAAAACCAAGTTTTAATGAAGCACATTCAATTATTTAAAGTGAATTTTTAAACTTCCAAGACAAGCTGCTAACATCCCCACAGACTCCCAACGCAAAGTTCAAACTGTACAAACTTCATTTCTACTACCAGTGATTCTTTCTTATTGTTTTATGCAGTAAAGGTGATAATGACCCGATTAGGACTGCTTCATAAATGCTAAGCAGATTACAGTTAATTACACTTTATGATTTGTGTTTGAACTTTATAACTTCAGGCATGAAATTATGTTTTCAATCATTTTGGAATGTTGTGGAAAAAAAAACACCTCTATGTTATGGTATCTGATATTAGGAAAACTAATAATTTGTTTTTAACAGTGGAGACACTGGAGCAGCAGTAAATAAGAACATTTAAGAAAATTTACTGTGGATTTTCACTCTTTATTTGTGCTTGGTCAAAATTACACATCAAAGCTTAAATATACATATAATAAACCCCAGTTAAATTCAATCATGTTTCTCCAGAAGGTTTTTAATTCGTCGATGTGACTAGTTGCAGATTTATTTTAAGGCTTCATTCTATGTTGACCTCAGGTCAGGCTGATATTAAAACCACTTGTGAATCAGTTGGAACCTCCTGACTGATTTCCTTTAATCTAAACTCGACGATTTGAATGTTGGGACATTGACTCCAAACAAGCATCAAAACTGATGAAGCTGCCTGACTAGAAACCTCTGGAAAGTTCTTAGATGACAATTTGGTTCATGACTGGAAACCAAGAAGATCAGTTAAATATTCAGGCTTTGAATGGCTGCAGTCAAACTACAAAGCGCTGAGGAACAATGAGGAAGGCATTAATGGGGGTGTATGAATATATTTGAGCCTTTAGATATGAATCCTACCAGTTTGAAATGCCAGCTAACATCATGTTAAGCACCATTCCTCATGCATATTTCAGCTTCTCACCTAAAAACTGATTTTTCCTGAGCGCTGCAGCATGTTTGAAACAAGGTGCTGCATTTATTGTTGTAGTTAAAAGTTTCTAGAAGCAGAGAGAAGGTTACAGGGTCCTGGGTTAATTTGGTGGGTTAACAGACATCAGTGGTAGGCAGAGGCTCAGTCAGGCTTTCTCAGCACATTTGTTTTCAAAGCACATCTACAGAGAATGAATTAGTCAAAAACTAAAGGACTGCTTAGTGCTTGGGGTCCAGAGACACACACAGAATCAGAACAGATGTGAAACTGCTTTCTCAGATCTCTCCTTCTCACCCACATTTCTGCCCTTTCCAGTTTGTGTGCGAGTCGAGAAAACGGGGCGAGGAGACAGAGATATTCAGGGCGAGACCTCGAGCGACGCAGAGAACAGAGAAGCAGCGATCTGAGGAGGACAGCTTCAAGAACGCCGTGATCAAAGGCGGCGAGCGCGTGGCCGTTTGGCCGCGGATCGTCAGCCACGCTGATCTCAGCTCAGATCAAAGCGGCCTGGTTCGCAGCTCTCTGTCCTCTGGTGGGGTCGCGTTAGCGCTTAGCCTCCGGGGTGTTTTGTGCTGGTAATGGGGAGCAGGAGGTCGAACACACGTAGGGTTTTGATGAAGGAAGGGCCTTCCTGCTGCACAACAGAGGCGTCGGCGAGGCAGGTAATGTGGGGTAACGCCGGCGCTCCCGACTCATTTATCTTCTGAGGATGTGAGCGACGCAGAGAGGATCAAACCTGCACGCGCTCATTAGGCACTCGGGTGCTCAAATCCTTAAGCTCAAAGGACAAGCGGTGTGTTTTCTTTCAGGAAGTCAAGTGAGCCTCACAGGTTTTAGCAGGTGGCAGACTGAAACTGCTTAATTAAGATCTGTCTGTCTGTCTGTCCTGTTGAAACGATCCGACAGTCTGAGAGCTCAAACAACCAAAAACATTTTATGTTATCCTAATCTGTTATGCTTCTCTGTTTGGTTAAAGCAGCAGTATGTAACGTTTAAAAAAAGGAAATGTGTTTTTTATTTCTTAAGACTCTCATTATGTACTGACAGTAAAATACAAGACAAATAATCTGTAAAAAAATTTTATCTCTGTTTTCTCCCTGGGTTTATATTAACATCTGAAGGAATGTAACAAAAACAACCAATCAAAGCCAGGGGGAGGGTCTTAGTGCTGTCAATCATGCTGATGTATGCGCTACTTACAGCCCGCCTTTGCTCTCTGCTAGGCTACAGCTTCTCCCCGGTAGCAGAGGTTGCCAGGAATGCTAAAGCTAGTTAGCA
Organism: Gambusia affinis; assembly: GCF_019740435.1. NCBI lineage: Eukaryota > Metazoa > Chordata > Actinopteri > Cyprinodontiformes > Poeciliidae > Gambusia > Gambusia affinis. The sequence goes on from NC_057885.1 coordinate 19,744,606, forward strand.
TAACCACCAATGATGGCAGATAATCAGTTTTCTTGTCCCGCCATCATTAGCATATTGAGCAAAGTGTACACAAGTGTGATTGACAGCGCTAAGACCCTCCTCCTGATTCTGATTGGTTGATTTTGGTGCATTAGTTTGAGATGGCAACAGTAGCTCAGGGAGGAGGAGGATGAGATTAACCTTTTCACAGATTATCTGTCTCATATTATATTGTCACACCATGGCGACAGTTTTAACAAACATATAAAATACATATTTTTACAAAACTCAATCAGTGCGACACAGTAGAGCATCAACTTACCCTCAGAGTGGTGAGACAGGATGAGCAGGTTAACGCAGGAGGCCCCTGCTCCAGATCCAAAGATGGTGATCCTCTCGGGGTCGCCGCCAAAATGGCCGATGTTTTCGTTGAGCCAGCGCAGAGCCTGAATCTGGTCCAGCAGGCCGTAGTTCCCCTTAGCGGACTGATCGCCGGTGCTGAGGAAACCTGTTGGTTGAGGAAATGAAAAGTTGTTCTTTGAATGGCAAATCAGATTGTAGTTAAAACTGGAGAACACAAGTAAAGTGTTTATTACATAAATAGCTGAATAAGCCAAAACTTCAATTATAACCAGAATTTGATACTTCTAAACTCATTAAAAAATAAAAAGTTCACTTGTCATTTCACAATTTCTCCACATTGGACAGTTTTAATGCTGAGGTTTTTTTTTATCTGATCTGAGATAAAACAATAAAACCATCTAGGATCAGTAAACTATACAGTCATATTTAATAAATTTGAATATTCTGATATCTTTTTAAAATAACATCCTTCTCATTAAGCCCACATTTCTGTATTAAAATGCCAAATTTGTATTAGTTGTAAGTGTAAATTATAATTAACAGGAATAAATCCTTTTAAACATCCATCTGTATGTAATTAATCGATGTAATGTGTTTCACTTGGTAATAAAAGTTCATGAAATATATGGACTTTTCAATAAGATTCTAATTCATTGAATGGGTATGGATGTAAAAAGAATCAATAAATACTCATAAAACATTTGAGCTTTTTATTGCACAGTAATAAAAAAGAAGGAGCAGTAGAAACATTAATACACTAAATATTTACTAAATGTTCTTAACCTTCCTGATGGTGGAAGGTTTTAATAAAACTTTAAATACACCTTCAGCTGCAAACAGCGTCAAGTGATGTTTGGCCTGTTTAAACATATTTTCATTTCTCCACATGGAGTGACTGATTCAAACAAGCCAAGAAGCTAAAGGTAAATTATTGGAAACACTGATGACATCATCTTCATGGTCAGAAATATTTAATGATTTTTCTGACGATGTTCAAGTCCAGAAAATCAGACGCATCATCCTGACTCTACATGAATCAATGCAGGTCTAATTCCAGCATGCTGACTCTGAACATGACAGCTTTCCAAACCACACTGGTGCTGTTCACCTCACTAAACCCAGAACTCTGCTTGTTCTGCCCCTCAGATCTCCATGACACGCCGTTCCCTCCGTTAGCTGATATTTGCCGCTGATGAACGCTATTAAGTATCTTTAATTGTTCAACCGAAGACATAACTCGTTTCCACTTAGGTAGCAATTAACCGTCAGTCTCTGAATGGGACCTCTAATTAGAGCCTATTAAAGACAAGCAAAGACAAGCGTACTGGATAAGTTGTTCATTAAGCCTAAACAATGGATGTTAAACACTTATAAACAGATAGCAGGGTGAGGATGTGAAACAAACACAGCACATAAAGAGGGACACTAATTAGAGATAAGACCTTAAAAGGCATCAACTTCTATAAAATTATATAATTATACAGTAAAACTGGTTCAGACAATCAACAAATGTGACTTTTTGTCACTTTAATGTGAATTTATGGGGTTAGGAAACTAAAAACTGGTCATGAGTAAAATATGATACAATGGTTTATTTTTTCAGGTTTCTGTTTATCAAAGTGATTAAGTTGAGACCCAAAAACAATTATCTAGTCAGGATATAAATAGATTAATTATCTTTAAGGCAGAAGTCAAATAGCATTTCACTGCATCGTAAATCTTGGATCCACACAGGCTGTTAGGTCGAGTTTCAAAAGCTCTTTTTATCGCTTTTTTAGTAAATATGTGTACATTATATTGTCTAAAGTAATATTATTATATTTAATCACTATATTCATGTTAGTGATTTAGTTAACTACTTGCTGGAACAGGAAAAAAAAAATGCAGCAGATATTTATCAACTAGTACTTGTGTGAAAATGGCGCCACTGTGTGGCAAGACAAAGAATGACAACTCTGATTCAGAAACATGGCAGAAAATACTAGCACTACTACTGCTAACAAAAATCATGATATTAATATTAATACAGGCGAATAGTAGACCAGTTATCAATCACAAAACATGAAATTAAGAAATTATAAATTATATGTCCATAAAAGTGACATTTTGAAGAACAGTTTGATGTTTCTGTTCTGCAAAGGTCTCAATATTTCTTACATCCAGGTAAAATTATCCCAAAAACAAATAATAGATGGACTTCATCATCTGTTGTTTGAATGTTCATACTGTCTGTAACTGAATTTGACAATAAACAATAATAGTTTGTCTAAGATTTATACACTTTAGGAGGAAAACATAACCAAATGTTTTCCTCATCAGCTGAAGCCAAAATAACTCCAGTTTCTGCTTGTATTTATTGATCATTTCTGTATTGCAGAAAGAAAAGCCAACAAGGCGTTTATCAATTAGACGCTCGCTGGACCCTTTGGTGCTGTTCTTTAAATTCCAGAAACACATAAAAATAAGCAGCACGTTTGGGTAAATTAATTAAAGGGAAGCGCAAACACGAGGCGAATAAGCCGCCTTAATGCCCGACTGTAAACACCACAATAAATTAAACAACGTTTATGCTAAGTAGGTCATTAATTAGAGTAATTAATCTAAAGAACAGCAATACTTCGGTGTCAGCGCCGTGTTTTGAAGATAATGCGGTGTCGGTGCTACTGAAACGTCCAGGAATTAGCGGGTTGGAAATACATAAATCTGTTTCGTTTTCTTTTTGTGCAGCTTAATGACGCATCAAATGTTTTGTTCTCTGGGTGTTAATAGTTTTATTCTACAAAACGTGGCATTATGCAGATGGAGAAATATGAGGCAGAACTAGCAGACAGAAAACGTGTTCATGTTGTTTCTCCTCCTCTCTCACGCTGCGTTCATCCGACAATAAGTCGGTGTGTGATGGCCTCCCCCTCCCCGCCCCCATCATCTGATGAAGGGTTTGGAAAACGTGGAGGATGGGTTCGCGACACGAAAACTCTGTTCTGCTTGAATCGTATTTAAAACTGGTGAGGAATGACGGGTTAGATGGGCGAGGCAGAGGGGAAAGATAAATAAAAGGAGCAGCCGCGGAGGACAGTGGGTGTTCTGTGACTCCCGGATAGAGGAGCAGTGTTTCATCTGCCTCCAAGACACCAGGGGTTGGCTCCAACACACACACACACGCACACGCACACACACACACACGCAAGGATGCTGATCAAACGCCGACACTACAGAAAAGACCGCAGCCTTTCCACTGCATCTCCTTTACTCTTTCCATACCCTGATCAGACATGTGAACACACATCATGCTATAGACAGGCGTCTGAAAACATAAAACAGTCACATATTATTGAAAAATTATTTTAAAAAGTGCATGTTTTGAATACCATCTGCAAATAAAACCTGCAAGAATATTTTCATATTTATGAGCTTCCTTATTTTTCATTCATTTATTTGTTCATACATATGTAAACATGTGAGAATGACTTAAACGTCTGAAGGACACACTCCTAACGCTGTATGAATAGATGGTTGGAGTGCCAGTGTCTCTAGGTGTGTGTGTGTGTGTGTGTGGGTGTGTGTAGTAATTATTCTTTGTCAAAGGAGTCCAGAAAATCACATGTTCTCAGCTTCATTCTCACAGTTCAGAGGCTCATGTTAAATATTTTTTATTCCCAGAAGAGTGAGAAAAGAGAAAAAGGGATTGGAAAAAGGGGAAATAAATGACAACATTTCTGTTTTCTTCATCAGGCTTAAGAAGAGTCTTTTTTCCTCACAAACAACACTTTGGCTTAAACGCAGCAGCTGGCCTTCGGTGATTTGCTTCGGTGTTTGTTCTCCGTCTTATTGTGCACTTTTATCTCTGTAAAGTTGTTACTCCCATTGCCAGGCTGTGGCAACCAAATTATCTGTGGAATTATTCAAATTTTATGACCTCATACTGGGAAGGACCCCTCTGAGGTGTGTGTGTGTGTGTGTGTGTGTTTTGAGGAAGCAGGCCAGCTCCCAGCAGAGAGAGACCATATGCACACGCAGTGTTTCCTCAAAACCTCCATATCAGTCAGTCTACATGTGCACATTCAGCTTTAGGAGCTGAGATCACAGATCAATCTAAAAGAGTTGCAACGTTGTAGAGCAGCGGCTTCAAACTCATTTTCATTTTCATATCCAGATCACCAATGTTCTTATCAGAGTGTATTGATGAAACCCGTTAAACTGTTAAAATGTTAATAAGTATCTGTGTCTGCACCTGATAAGTACTTCTTAAAATTAAACCAAAGTGAACATGTTTTGGAACTGATCAGTTCCTCCAGGACTTACGGATTTAAAAAAAAAAAAATTTTGCAATGAAAATTACAGATTTGTGGAGCTAATTTAGAAATATTTGCAAAATAATTTCTAGTATTTGTGTAAATGTATGACAGTAAATGTGACTTTCTGTTTGATTATAACTTGACATCAAGTAAATGTGAATGTAGTAGAAATAAGATAGACTGCCCCCTGCAGGTGGGAGTTAGCATCACCATTTTGACCATGTTGGTGGAAAATTTGCAGGAAACTCACAATTTAAGCATAACTTAAAAATGTGAGGATCTGTTGATGCTACATGATTCTGGAATCACACAACTGTTACGTTAAAGGTGTATTTATGCGTTCCTCTGGAGTCCAAAGGGCCACGTAAATATCTACAGCGGGCCAGTTTTGGCCCCAGGGCCTCGGGTTTGACACCTTTTGTAGAGGAAGACTCAGTGACAGGGAACAAGAAAAATTAGATCAGAAGGAGACAAAAAGAGCCTCAAAAAGAGAGAGGAGGTGAGATTATAGATGTATGTTTTTGTGTTTCCCCGGAGAACAAAACGAAGGAGCTCCATCTGTTTCACTCGTCGTCTTTTAACCTGAGTCGTTACAAAGTGGCAGCGAGTGTCTATCGATCAGCTCTGGTTGCCCTGTGAACACTTTCACAGCCCACAGGAGGAATAGTTCACAGTCCTGATCACACACACTTGAATCCTGAGCCGTTTTCATGTGTGTGTGTGTGTGCGCGCTCAGAATAGAAAACAAATCACTTTCAGGTCTTCCTGATTTGGAATCCAACATTTCCTCCTCAGACCAAGTCTTTCCATCCTCTCTTGTTTGTCTGTCACTCGGCTCCCTGGGCGTTAGAGGCCCTGTGGGGCTCCAGGAGTCAGGAGGTAATGGTGGGTGAAATAGGGGCGCCACGGGCCACTTCGGACATGATGTATGATCTAAAGTCTTGGCTCTTCTTTTAGGTCTTGTACAAAGCCAAAAAAAGAGGCTCCCATCATCACCAGAGATATTTTCAATCGTCCTGTTATTATTTGCATTTCACTTTTCTAGAACAACGGGAATGTTTTTTTTTTTTTATTATCCGACGTTTTGTTTTCCTTCAGTTTAATTGTGTTTGCTAAATTTCCGTGTGGATTAAAAAGCAATTTATTAAGAATTCAGACTCTCTTCTAACATTTCTAATCAAAATTTGAAGCATGAGGTTTTGACACCTTCACTGTGTGTACATCTGAAATTTCATAGGTTGTTTGGTTCTGCTGCCATATTTGATTTTGAGGTGAGAAATGTTGGACTTTCCAAGCTGGAACTTGAATTTCATAAAAGAGGTGAACTGATTGCAGTTTTTTGGAGGATCCTTGATTACCGCTCTTTTTAAAATCCTGACCCTCCGATTCTGATTTTGGCTAATGTTGCTAAATAAAGTCACTGTTGGCAACACTTTGGTGATTATTGGTTGATTTTTAGACCTTCACTCAGGTAGATAAGATCGATGGATAAAATCAGCTTCATATGTACGCATCATCCAATCACCAATGTCCCAAAATCAATACAATCTGAGCCGATAAATCATTACATATCTTCTTCAGACGGTATTAGAGTTAACTTTTCCAGCTTGTAACATGAAATTTCTAACCTTCAAGTAGAAATGAAGAGTTTCCTCTCACTGCTAATGAAATTGATCTTAGCCACGTAAAAACGTTTCGGCTGTCAGAAAACATAGGGAAATAAATTTTGAATAAGGTGAAGTCATGAACAAGACCCAACTTTTAATGTTTCACTTTCACCCTTTGGGAGGATGATTAAAACATGGTGGAAATCAAAGAGGACCAGATATGAATTTTGATCTATAAAATATGAGTCAAGCTTTTGAGCCACGCTTAACATAATTCAACTTAAGCACATTTTTGATCATCTACTGATAAACATCCATCGTATAGCGAAAGATTATCTCTGATGATTCAGACAAAAAAAAAGAAAAACAGCAGCTTTCAGCTCTTCCAGAAACACTTCCATGTCTTTATATGCAGAGATGTAGACAGTTCCAAATTATTAAATCTTGAACATTTTTAATGCTCCAGAGCTAAGATGGAGGGAAGAAAAGAAGTGGAAGAGAGAAAAACAGAAAGAAGGAAACAAGAACTAATGAATCCCCAAACTGCACCTTCTGCCAGCAGCAGCAACAGCTGTGCAGTTCCTCAGATTTAAAAAGCAAAACAAACAAGCAGCTAAAATAAATGAGTAAACACTCGTTGTGAGTCTGCTGGGGTTTGTAAATGTGTGTGTGTGCCTTCGTACGTCTTCAAGCGTCTCATTGTACTCGTGCCCATTCAAACCCTCCACATCGTCTTGCTGTGTGTGTGTGTGTGTGTGTGAGAGAGAGAGATCGCGTGTAAACATACGCATGAATGGTCGACATTTGCTTCAGGTTTCTGCATTTTGCAGTTGCAACTTCAGCGAATGTTTGCGGGTCTCTGGAGCTAAAAGTAAGCGGAGGTTTTTTTTCCCCACTACGATCTGGCATCATTCTGACATCAAACAGAGCCCACGCTGGGATGGCCTAGATACTGCTGCTCCGTCAACATGCAGCCCCTCACTTTGCATGGTAATGTTTGCAGCCAGCCTGGCTCGCGTTGGTTGGCTCAGCTTTGTTTGGTTTTTTATTTAATTCAGTTGGCACAGTTGGGGATTTTCTGGCATTACTTTTCTTGGACAGTTTGTTATTGTTCATAGCATTTCCAAACTATTTTCTTACAAGTGCAGAAACAAAATAGTGATTAAGGAGTACAGCTTGGAGGTTTTTCTTTTGTCTCTGTGTATCGCAAAGTAAATCTGGCTGCGCTTGTTCAAAAAAAGACACAAAAAAAAATTAAACAATGAAAATCTGTGTTGCCTGATTTCAAAGCAGGGACATTTCAGATTGTATTATGAGATAAAAAAGAATGCAGAAACGCTCTATTTGTAGCTAATATTTTCTTTATTTTAAGATGAATTTATTTATCTGTGAAAATCTCACCTTAAAGTTTCAGTGTGTAATGTTTATAAAATTTATTTTTTGCATATTCAAACTTGTCACCAAGTCATGGCTGCCAGAAAAATCTGTGAAAAAAAAAAAAAAATCAAGGTCCTCTGCCTCCTCCTGATTATAACTTAATGCCTGGAAGGATGTTTATAATGTGTTTTTTATAATTAGTGTTTCAGATAATTTCTTTTAAACACATAAATTATTTTTGTATTTTTTATGTGAATTTTATTTTGTATGCAACTCAAACAAAACTGTCTAATATCACAAACTCACATAATTTCACAAAGTGTCTTTAATCATGAAATACACAGTTCCCTGTCAGAAACAACCAATCAGAGCCTGGAGGAGGGTCTCAGTGCTGTCAATCAATGTGTATGTGCCGCTCACACCCTTCCTGTGTTCAGCTCATGTCGTTTTTAGATTTTAAGATTTTTGCAGCTGTGCTCATGGCAGAGATGCAGGCAAACTGCAGATTCCTAGATTCTGTGCAGGTTCTGCTGTGTGGGAGGATCTGCAGGGAGGAAGGGGGCGGGGCCTCTAAAACGTGCTTGTTCAGATTTTCAGCTAAGCTAATGGTTTTCTCAGAACCCACTGCAGCTTTAAGAGATACAAGAAGACATTCAATCCGTCTGAGGACTGAAAATGGGCTCTGGTCCGCACTTTGGACCTCCTCTCTTAGGAAATTGATTGTTAATCAGATCAAGTCAACCACTAATGATCTATGAATAATAACTAATCAAAATACTCAACATCTTACCAAGTATTTTTGGTCTAGTTTCTATATATTAATATAATGCTTTGGTACTTGTTGGCATTTTACAATATTTTACCACAAATTTTATGGATTTGTTTTTACAGATTGTTTTTTTACAGTGTAGTACAAATATCTCAGTACACTTAAAATAAGACAAAAATTACAATTAACTTTTCAGCAATTATAGAAGTTTTTTTATGTCAATAATTCCTCAATATTGATGAAAATATTCTAGTTCTACTGGCAGGTTATTTCACTTATAATAAGACATTTTCCTATGTTATGAATGAAATAATCTGCTAGTGGATGTAGTCATTTTTTAAAATCAATATTAAGGAATTAGAGACTTAAAACTGACTTTCTTGCTAAAACGTTACTTGTAAGAAAGATATTTGCAGTAGGAACTAGAGAAATAATGAGTTTTAGTGTTTTGTTTTTCTCCAATAACACCAGGAATAAATTTGCATAAATGCTGTAAACCTTTAAAGACACATCAAGTTCTGCATGTTTTCCAGCCTCCACCTGTTGCTCAACTTGCCTGAGAGTTGAACAGAAAGTCCCGCAGTCTCCCCTGCTTCTCCCTAAATGTTTGATCACACAGACGGCTCCATATCAGCTCCTTTTCAAAGCCAGTTTTAAATCGTCATTCAGCTCCTAACCTTCATTTCAACTCTCCCGGCTCAGCCTGTAAGCCCCTCCCCCACCTGCTGCTCGGCTGGAGCCTCTCTGCCTCTCACACACAGGTGCGTTCACGCGACAGTCCCGTCAATCACGCGGGAAGCGGCGGCGCGGTGACTGATGTTTCCCTCCTCCGTGGAGTCGTAATGGAAATAAGCAAATCAGACGATAAAAGGCGTTTCAGTCAGATGTTGAACAGCTTCACTACTGGGGGGTTATTGTCAGATAACCTTCATATTTAGAGTTTGTCTGGCATGAGACAACGCGAAGACGAGTAGAGAAATGGATCTGCCGTGTGGAAGAGAACAGCTTCTCAGATCAGTCTGGAATATAATCGTTAATTATTCTGATCTTTCTCTCTCATGCAGTTTGGATAAACTATTTATCTGAACAAAAATGGTAAACTGTTGTTTCTGTGCATCTTTCTGTTTGTTTAGTTTTCAAATAAACTCAAAGACGAGCGCAGGAGCGATAAACACTAAAGATGGAGTTTTCATGAAACACTTTGTTTAAAAAATAACAATTTGAGCAATTAATAAAAATAGCAAATCCAATGTGTATTTGGTTTCAGAGCCAATAAACTTAATTTTTAAGTCATCAAGCCCTCCAAGTCAGAATTTGAAGAATAAATGAACTAACTATTCTGTAGAGTCATTCATAAATATTTAAGAACAGCATTTAATCTACAGAATAAAACCATTACATCTTAAATATTTATTACGACCCTAATTATGGGAGATGTATGGAGTAGGAGAGACATCCATTCGCTTTAGGAGACAATATTAAAACTTTAGACACATTCAGGCATTTTAACAAGATATAACATTAAAATGTCCATAAAAGTGATATGTGTAGGCTCTAGATGCCTAATGAAAACTTTCATAATTTATAAAATAATTAAACATTTGTTAAATAAAGATATATTCAGATATATTATCAGAGACTATCTGAACTTGTATTAGTAAAGCAGCCATTTTTCAGAAGGAACTTCAATGCTACCTACTGAAAAACTCAACATTCACCATTCATGTCTGTTTTCTGCAAACAAACCAAAGAAAATCCATCACATTTTCTGAAAAATCCTCCATTACGTCCAGGTAAACTTATTAACACAGTAGCACAGTAATACCTCACTGTATCCAGCATCAGGGCGCCCATCATGCTGACAGGCCCACCGAAAGCAAGAAGTCCAAGGCTGCGCAGCGTCTATTATTTCTGAATGTAATAAAAAGCAAACAAATAAATGTGCCTCAGGCTGCTGTCAGAGCTGCTGTTTTCTCCCGTCAGACAAATGGAAAAAAGCTGCTTCCATGTGCAAAGCCAGTGTGTGCCCTTCATAACGCACACTGATCCCAACATGCAGGTAAAGCTCTGAATGACGGCGCTTTGAGGCAAGAAGAGGGAAAAACGGGTGCAAATCCGGTCCAGACCCGCAAAAAACATGCAAACTGCATTCAGAGTTTAAATGTAAATGAGTTCAAGGAGTCTGCAAATGTTGCCAGGTTCTGTAAGACCGGTCTATAAAATCCCCCAAAAAGAGCCACGCTGCTTCAAACCTTCAGGATAAGAATAAATAAAATGAGTCCTGCTGTGCCGTCATTTAAAGCCAGTGGCGTTATAAAAATGTATCTCAGGAATAATAAAGTGTGTGGCAGCCATTTAAATAACTGAGCTCTTGCCTGGCTGCCTAAAATTACATCGTCTAAAGTGTCAGGTTCTCAGTTATGACTGCATGTCCAACTCTTTATGGTTATTTATTTAGTTACTTATCCAGTAATCACTTAAGATAAAGATTTGTTTTACTTAATAATAATTGACATATACAGTTACCTATTTACTTAATTTCAATTAACCCTGACTCTTCCAAGATACTTTAATAATATGAGTGATAACATGACAATAACATATTTTTACATTTCAATTGGATTTAACAATTATTTAGTCACTAAGATAACTATTATTTACTCAACAAGTTAACGTTCCTCTCATCAAATTAAAATGAACAAAACTTACATACTTATTCTCTTTTTATTGACTGACTGTCATTTTCCTATTTAATTGATATTTTCCTATTTGTCTGCCTGCTAATTGCTAACTTGGTGATTAATATATATTTTTTTTATCCATCCATCCAAAACTCCTGTTTTGCTGTTCAGCAGGTTGAGCCACTGTAACAGGGAGACTCACTGTTATTTCCCAAATGACCTCCAAACCTTGTGAACTCTCTAACTGTGATGTCAGCAAAGTGTGTGACGGTTTAATTATGACACGTTTTAGCAGAGACTCAGATTGAGCCAATTACACTTTGTTTTGGAAGATGGTGGCCCATAAATCTGAAACAAGTTAACAGACTCTGCCCATTAGCAAAAAAAAAAAAAAAAAAAAGAAGAAAAGTCTTTGCACTTTCACATTTCCAAATCAATAATACATGTGCAGGAAGAGTCGCTGAATCAATACGAACACAGATAGCATGAAAATAATTCCCTGAAATGGTTCCACAAGGCGGATCAGATCAGATCAAATCAAACACAAAAACTGACATTGCTAAGAAAATTGGAGAGCGGAGTGGCATCTACAAGTTGTTCCAAAAACTTGCATTATTAAGGGAGAGAAAATGTTCATTTGGTTCATAGAAAGAGAAAAATCTGTGATGTTGTCTGGAATACAAAATAAGCCCATTAATCCACTTAATTTTCACATGAAGGCTTGCTGCTGGTGATGCATGAATGCCGCCAGCAGCCGGAGCCATCAGTCACCCGGGACGAGCCGAGTCGCTGCGCAGACAGAGCCTGTCATGTTCCTGAGATCTGACTGATGCACCAAGGCCAGAAATCACAGACCCGCCTGCGCAGAAGCAGCTTCACGCATTTCTACACATTACAGGTTCACAATCTCCTGTAATCCTGAGGCTTCTCATGAAAGACGCGTCGCCTTTTTCTTTTGTTAATTAGATTCTCTCACTCGTTTTTACTGTGAGCGGATCCATGACATCATGAAGCTGCTCAGGATGTTTAGCTGAACCATCCGAGGCTGTTTTATAAACTCTTACATTAGAATAATTACCCTGCTCCATTTTTCACAGTCATGAGTTCAGAAAATGAGGCACCACAGCATCAAAAGTGACGTTTTAATGAAGACTTTATTGGTTTTATTAGTCGAATGTTTGATGAGCCTCCACAAAAGTTCAAACTTTTTACTTTCGATGAATTCTTCAATTTATCACATTTGTATTTTATAATTACAGAGGCTGTTTTTTTTATACCTAAATGCAGATTTATTTACTTTCTTTCACATTTTTATATATTTTATTTGCTTATTTATTTACCAGCTTATTTACTTAATTCACACCTAATTTAATTAAACATATTCACTTTTATTTAACATCTACTTATCATCTTAACTTACTGACACACTAAGTTACTAAATTACATACTTACATAATGGCTGTAGTAACTTTTATGGTTATATTTGATATTTATTATTTGTCGAAGTGCTGACATACTTTACTATGTACTAAAAACCTTATTTCATTACATAATTACCTGTTTACTTGTATATTTATTTGTAGTAAAGCCCAAAATTATTCATACTCCTGGTAGATTTTGCATAAAGTAGCATTTTAATTTAATCAAAATGTTTCTTATGACTAGAAGTAATATTAATATTATAAGAAATGGAATAATAAAATAAGAAATAGAGGATAATAAGAAATATTAATTAACTTTTTACCTATTAGTACCTCTTTGTATATTTTCTTACTGTTTATTAAGAGTTTCCTGCATTATTTGATATTGTAAAACTAATTCTTAGTTTAATTAAAATCATTTAAACTTAAGAATCGGCTTGATTACAAGCTTCAATCTGATCTTTAGTGTCAAATCATAAAATCTGATCTCTTAGCTTCAGTATAACCACTTGAACTGCTCTTACTCTGCTAGTGCAAATGATGCACGGAGCTTTAACTTATGTTCTCTTGAAACTTTCATTATTTGAGTCATTTTAAATCAACACAAACCCAGCTAACCGAGTCGTGAAGTCTTTTGGTTTAGCAGACCAGAAAAGACCTAAATTAACAAATGCACTTGTGGATTCCACTCAGCTCCGCTCCAGGTCTCCACAATTATTTACACTCCAGCACAGAGCAAAAGGGGATTAAATCTTCTAACCCTTACAAAGTCACATTTTGGCTGATCCATTTTCTCTTTCTTTTTTTTTTGACTTCACATTAAGTAATGCCAACAAAGACTGGCAGCGACGTTGCTTCTTGCTGGACCAGCAGATGGATGAAGATTGTAAATAATCACAATCCTTCCTGCTGGCAGGAAAGCCACTCGACTTCAGATGTGTCCTCTACGAAGCGGTTATTTCCTCAAGCGAGGATGCTCGTTTCATCCGAGGTTGGGCCAAGTTTTGTTCAAAACACGGAAAGAAAAACAAACCTCTTTTTTCTTTTCCTCGCTTCCTCACAACGTTGCCTGCTTTCTTCCTCCCAAGAAAAAGAAAACATCTGTCTTCAAGGCGAGCCACGGTCTATCACCTACCCACAGCATGCGCCTATTAGACTTATCTTAGCCAGAGTTGCTCCTAATTTGGCAGCCTGAGAGCAATGGGTAGAGTGTTTTGAAAGTTATCAGAGCGAGGCCAGCTCTGTATTTGGCAGGCAGAAGGGCAGCGCCACCAGTGTCTGTCGGCCAGGTTGATTAATAAGCAGCAGCGAAGTGGCTGTGCTAACAGACCGGCCGGCCTGGAAGCTTCCAGGGCTGTAAATGAATGACACATTAACTCAGAGTTACACAGAAAATGTGTCGACGCTTTCCCCCGCTCGTCCCTCACGCTCACACACAAACACACGCCGTCCCGCCTCCTCTTTGTCAACTAATTCAGCTGTTAGAGATTTTAATGGCAGCTGCTTAAATGTACACAGACATGACAGGGGGGGGTCCGCCAAGCGTGGAAAAAACCCCCAAAAAACGCAGACAGGAGTGAAGTAAATGAAGCTGTTAAATGTGCAATTCAATGACATTGATTTGGTTTATCTGCTCTTTGCTTACATGAGACGGTTCTGGCAGCAACTGGAGCGATGCAACGTGAGATAAAAATAATGCATTTTAATGCCTCGTTCAGGCGTAGGAAAATAAATTACAGGGGAGATTTTACATGTTGGTGAATGACTGGCAGCTGCAGAGGAGCAGAGCGATAATAACAACCCCAGAAATTACGTCCCGGCTGCTACTTCCTCATTAATGCTGTTATTCTGTCCATTTATGCACACTAATGGTAAATCGTCAAAATGTCAGTAAGTTAAAAAAAATAAAAGGTCCAACATCCAGTTGAGAAACAGGAGGAAGTTTTCATCTCAAGATGTTACTAAAGTAATAATGAACGGTTTGCAGGAGATAATGGTTCAGTTAAAGGAGGTTTTATACCCTTAGAACAATTTAGTAGATTTGTTAAAATGTGAATCGGAAAAATAGATTTAAAGAGAAAGAGCGCAGCTCCTTGACTGGCTCCACCAAAGTCTTAATTGATGCTTTTGAATCCTCGGATGTGAAAGACGACAGAACTGAACCTTCAGTGAACTTGTCAACAAAATAAATCATGACATCTCCTGCCAGAGGCTTTCATCCATCGACTCTAAGCTGGTTTTCACATTTTCTTTCTCCTCATAAGCAGTGGCTTCAGCATATTGACTTAGATGTCATAATAGGAGTCCCTCAAGGTTTTGTTTCAGGACCATCACTTTTTACAGCTTGTAAGAATTTTTTTATGATGAATCTCTCCAGCATAATGCAGATGATATCATGTCACCACAATAGATATTTAGTCACACTTATTTCACTTCAAACTGATACTAATCGATGTAAAACATTAATCCTTTCATGCAGGAATTATGATCCTTTATGTCTGATCCAGGTTCTGGTTCTGCTGGAGGTTTCTTCCTGTTAAAGGGGAGTTTTTCCTCTCCCATGTCGCTACATGCTTGGTCAGTTTGAGGGATCGACGTAAAGTCAACAAGTCCAGGAGGAGTGAATGCTGTAAATCGTGACTCCATGCAACTTGCTGAATCTCTTTAAATAGAAACTTATTAAACTAATTAAATTATGAGGTGAGCTTATGTGTGATTTAATTAAATCAACTGTAAAGTGCTTCAGGATGACAATTATTGTGAATTGATGCTATATATGCACAAAGTATTTTAATCAAATCTGAGTTGATTTAAATATCTCTGCCTTTTAATTGATGGAAATCTTTTGGGTCTCAGACTGATCGTTAAAAAGTAACCTCAAATAAAAACCTTTCCTTTAAGAGAAACAGATTCTGGGTTTTTTTTCTGATTAAATTGTAAAAACAACTTGTTGCTGATATCTTCTTACCTCAAGACCTTAAACTGCAGGAAGAATCACAGAAGGTTATTCCTGTTTTTAATTCCTTATTTCTAGCCTTCGTTTGATATTTGTTGGTAATTTGCTGAATACATTATATTGGATATGACTTTTTAAACATTGTTTCTTTCTAGTTTGTTTGTTTAACAAAATCCCTACTGAAATCGAGGCACTGTGCTAGAGAGATTTACCTGCATAAATAATCAAAGTAAAATACATAAATTAATGATGATTCTTTGTTTTCTCTGGCAGTTTTGGAGCAGTAGGCGGCTCCCTGCTGAGCAGCCAATGTTGCATCTGTGCAGGATTCGTTTTCCTGCTGTATAGATTCCTTTGGACCGATTTTCATTTCAACTTACCCTCCAGATCCATTGCCGTTGTTCTGGGATTGATTTGCACTTTTGAACCGAGGCGCATTCACTTTTAGGAAATGGATCATGTTGTCTTTCTGAGCAACATGATCCCAGTTCGACACACAGACGCTGTCAGGAATATATTTGTGTTGCTGAAACAAAATGCAGAACATGAACCTTTTCTAAGGTCCTGGTAGTTTTTTTTATTAGATTTTTAAACGATGCAAAACTTTAACTTATAGATTTACACTAGAGGTTTAAATGATAAAAGAATAAAATTATAGGAAAGTCATTTCCACAGCAGAAGAAAAAGCAAACTGTCTTCAAGAATTTCAAAATTGAAATTCAAAAATGCATTTTGATCCCAAAGAAAAATTATGTTTTAGCTCGTCAATTCAAAATTCTTCAAATAGCTATTGGAGATGGTGTCGGCATCAGCAACAGTCCATTCATCTGTCAAAGCAAGTTCAGGGGATCTGCTGGTCTTTGCAAGTTTAAGACTTTTTAAGACCTTTTAATGAATGAAATTTAAACCTGGAAAAACAGTAACTATAAGGAATGATTGGCTCATATGGACTGGCAACACTGAGAACAGTGAGAAAAACAAATAATGTCCAGAAATCTGGGTGAAGTGATGGACTCTGACCCGAATTTTCAGAGCCACATAAAGACGGTTACAAAGTCGACCTTCTATCACCTGGAGAACATTTCCAGGATTAATAATCTGAAGAAATTTACCCTTGTGTTTATCTTTAGTCGCATTGATCATTGCAGCAGTGTCTCCCCCAGCTGCAGCTGATCCAAAACGCTGCTGCTGGTGTTCTGACTAAAACCAGAAAGTTGGAGCACATCAATCCAGTTTTAAAGTCCCTACACTGGCTCCCTGTAGCTCAGAGAAAAAACTTTAAATACTGCTGTTAATTTACAAATCACTGAATGGCTTAGGACCACACATACATTAAAGATCTACTGTTGTCATAGCAACCTTCCAGACCTCTCAGGTCTTCTGGATCTGCTCTGCATCCCCAGAACCAGAACCAAACATGGAGAAGCAGCACTGAGCATCTATGCACCACAAATATGGAACAAACTTCAAGGAATCTGCAAAATAGCTGAAACACTGACTTCCTTTACAAATCAAGACTAAAAACCCTCATGGTTAGAGTTGCTTTTGAAATAAATTAATGATGGCGCCTGACTAAATGTTTCAATGGTTGACTGTGTGTTCGATGGCTTTGTATTGTTGTGTTTTTATGATGTGAAGCACTTTGAAATGTTTGTTGCTGAAATGTACTATACAAATAAAATGTATCCGTGACAGACACAAAAAAGCAAATTAGCAGTATATTAGCAGCTAATTAACCTTAAGACACAAAACACACTGAAGACGTCCGCAAGTAAAAAAAAATTAAAAAACGACAAGACATCGATTAGTCCTCCATGACAAACGGTCAACTTACGTTTGTTTTCTTTTAAAATGAATTTAAGACATTTTAAGGCCTTAATTTTAGATACATCATTTTAAGGCTTTTAAGGACTCTAAGGATGCGACGGGATGTGACGCATCTCCTCATCCCGTCACTGATGCTCCTCATCCTGTCACTGATGCTCCTCATCCCGTCACTGATGCTCCTCATCCCGTCACTGATGCTCCTCATCCCGTCACTGATGCTCCTCATCCTGTCATTGATGCTCCTCATCCTGTCACTGATGCTCCTCATCCCGTCACTGATGCTCCTCATCCCGTCACTGATGCTCCTCATCCCGTCACTGATGCTCCTCATCCTGTCACTGATGCTCCTCATCCCGTCACTGATGCTCCTCATCCCGTCACTGATGCTCTCACCACCTTACAGTGGAAACTCATTTCAGCTTCTTGTACCTGGGATTTTGTTCTTTCACCCTGTGTCCAAACATCATGATCATCGTTGAGGGTTGATACCTAAACTGAGCTTTTCCTTTCAACTTGGCTCTTTCTCCGTAACAGACCAGAGCGCGGCTTCATTTCTGTGGATAAAGGCCTAATCCCTCCATTCATCTCTCGCTCCAGTCTACCATCACCTGTGAACAAGTCATCATGTTCCTTAAACTGCTCCACATTTTGGCCGCCTCCTTTTAACCCGCCAAGTAAGCATTTTCTCAGTTAATTTCTAAAAGAGAAACATTTTGTAACTCAGTAATAAGCCTGACACAATAAATCAACTAATTGCATGATAAATTAAAATGAGCTCAAAAATTTTAAATTGTTTTCTACCAAAACTGGATGACAAAAGACTCCAGTCTGATGTTTTGGTCTCAACTATCCTCTGTTTTAAAGGACAATTCCTAATTAATTTTATTTGTTGTTTCTGCTCTTTTTGTTCATTCTTGATATTTAAAATGTCTTCCAGTTTTGTGTTCGTTGGATCTTTGAGAACGTGTTTTTGCATTATTAAGCCATTGCTATTATATAACTTGAAAATAGCCGCAAAATAACCATTTTAGCCTCCAGGAGAATTTGTTATTGTGACAGGCCTGCTCTGTAATTATTTCATTTACTTATCTGAGTGGAGCAGACGATGCTCTCCTGTCACATGCCTTCTAATATGTGATCCAGTTTCTGCTCACCCACTGACACTCGAGGTTTTTTTTATTGCTCGACTCCCACTGACACGGTCCTCTGTGTGCGGCCATGTTTGTGAATCGGCGG
Organism: Gambusia affinis; assembly: GCF_019740435.1. Classification (NCBI taxonomy): domain Eukaryota; kingdom Metazoa; phylum Chordata; class Actinopteri; order Cyprinodontiformes; family Poeciliidae; genus Gambusia; species Gambusia affinis. The sequence continues at coordinate 19,763,117 of NC_057885.1, forward strand.
CAGCATTAGCATAAGCTACAGGTGTAAACAGTGGTGGGTCTCTGTTGAAGCATTTGCTCGGAGACTAAAAGGGAGAACGCTGTGGGTAGGTGGGCTCAGGCGCTGCAGGGGGGCGAAAACACACACAAGCACACGCCATTGTGAAATAATGCCTCACACACACATCTTCGTATGTTTTTTTTTTTTTTTTTGTCATTTGTGTTTGGGCCGATGAAACCTGATCCGGTAGGCTCAGTCCACCCTCTGACCTTGAGTGGACGCCGCAGAGACTGTTTGACATTAGCTTCCTCGCCTGCCACAGCGAAGCCACATCAACTCATCCTTGTGTGTTGTCAAGCACACGGTTGCCTGGAAACTGGCCACAGGTAGAGCATCGTCGGGGAGGAAGGCGAGGAAGACTACGTGGCCCTTCGGCCTTTTCCCTGCTTCTCCCAGCCTTCCTGTGTCGTCCTTCAGGACCCTCATACGTCTCAGAGTCAGACTCGTTATTTATATCAGAGGCTCAGATGTTTTTCTGCCAACAGTAACAGTAACGGTTACCTGCCGCTCACCGTTACTGTCGAGGAAATGAGGTATGAATACGCTGCTTTTCATGGGTTTAAATTTAAATTAGCAGAGTAAAAGCTTTACAGTTGATGGACGGAAAACTAAAAGCTCAACAGGTTTCCAACTAGATTTTCCAACCTTTTCTAAGACGGCACACCGTGTCCTTAAACAATTCAAACGTATCTGAAATAAGGGTTTTATCGACCTACTGGGCTCTTTCAACACACTTTATTTAATAGCCGACACATTTATGGAGAGCTTCAGTAAAAGTTTTTAAAAGTAAATTAATCTCCTTCTGACTTTTTAAAAATATCTAACCTTTAATTTGAGTGTAAGTGTTATGTGGTGCTTTCAACAAATTTCACGCTGCAAAGTTTGTTCTAGATGTCAAAAGGGTGAAACTCATCAAATTTCATCAAAAGCCAAAAGTTATGGTAATTTGCTTTGTAAATAAATTGTATACCAAGCAGAAAATCTGGTTACAAATAAACCACTCAGCTGATTCGGCTGGAGAATAAAGTTTGTTGATTTATGTTTAATAAATGCAAAACAATCTGAGTTTACCCAAACTGAGGCACTTTTGAAGCCTGAGGAATGCTGCATTAAGATTCAAGCAGTTTTAGGATTTACCAGAACCTGTATGAACCCGGAGACTTAAAAACCTTTATTTTTCCTTTCACCGGTTTAGGCACCACTTTTTATCTCTCTTCCTTTCTGTTTCTGCTCTCTTTTTTTATTCATCGTCTTAGCTTCTTTTTTGCCTCTCTCTTTCAAACACCAGCACAATCCTCTCCAACTCGTTTCATGCTCTACTTCCTCTCTTCTCTCCACTTTCAAAGCCCAGATAGCCTGTGACTGCTGCGCTTTGTAGGAAAACAGCCAAAACTGTATCCAGCTCCAAGATCAGGAACACAACTAAATCAGATCGGTAAAAAGAAATAGTTGTAGTTCTTGGGTTTGTTTGGAGCATTTCTGCTCCTTATCCTCCACTGGTTTCTATCTGATTTATGCTAAACTTTAAATTAAATCTTCTTGGATTACAGATAAATTAATCCACATAGAATAAAACAAACAGTCCTTCCTTCCTGTTTACGTTTTCCTCTGCATCTCACAGATTTTATGCTCTGGATTTCTCAGCTTGGTTTTTGTATCTTTTATATGTACATACACAAATAAAACTCTGGAAAAAAATTAGGAGTCCACTGCACTGAATCCCAATAAAAACCTTATAGTTATTCCATCAAATATTGATTTCTGAACTCTTCCCGAGTTAAAACATTAGTATTGTTGTTTCCAAATGAATCTGAACTTGTTTTCTTTGCATTATTTGAGGTCTAAAAGCTCAGCATTTTTTGTTGTTGTTATTTTGACTATTTCTCATTTTCTGCAAATAAATACTAACGTTTTTATTGGAATTTCAGAGACACATTGTCAGTAGTTCATAGAATAAAAGAAAAATGTTCATTTTACTCAAACATAAACCTATAAAAAGTAAAATCAGACAAACTGATCATTTTAAGAGGTTTCTTAATTTTTTCAGAACTTTATATATTTTGTTAAAACCACCGATCCAGACAGAAAAAAGTGGGAGACACAGAAAAGGAAACCAGAATCCCATTTAGTTCCTGTATGCAATTTAACAAACTCCAGTTAGAAGAAATAATTTATAAACTTTATTAATTGATTCATCGTTTGTCTTTATTTACCTGCCGCTCACCAATAATTTATTGATTTGTTGTTGTTGTTATTATGACATGATTGTTGTTTTTAATTGCTCCACAAACTGGTAATGTCTTTCAGATCTATGATTGCTTACACACACTCACACACACCGTTAATATTTATTCATTAGTACACAATATTTTCTTATGTTTATCACTAATGTAATGTACCGCACCATGCATCTTGTACTCCGATGTAAAATAAATTCCTACGCTATTAAAGAAGAAAAGAAAAGAAAAGTAGAGGGAGCACATTTAGAAAAGCAATAGAGAGGCAGAAAGTGATGCTGAGGTGAAGAGGACAGAGTGAATATAGAGTGAATACGAATCACGGACATTAACCAGCAGCCTTGGAGCTGTTGATGTTTGTGCTTTTGGTCAGTGCAGAGACGGAGACTCGCCGCTCCCTGAGGCTGGAAGTCAATCTACGCTCCTCCTCCACCCACCAAGATGGATGGCCGGCAGTGTCGGCTAATCACGTGCTCCACTGGCCAGGACACAAACACCTGAGGCCAGTGGAGGCATGTGCCTGTCACATCAGCTCTGCAGAACATCCCTGAGGATACCTGGGCAACATTCTGCAGAGCAAAACCATTTACCCGCTGGCTCTGGAGCTCATTGTGCAGCCAAATCCATGACTCTGTGAGGGCAATAATGAACAACAAATGCTGTCTTTGACACAAGTAATGGAGGCTGCATCACAAGATGCTTTACTTAAACCTGCAACTAAGGCCACTGTGAGGCTTTAGAGGCTATTGCAGTTATGTTTTCAGCTCCATAAAATTCCACAAATTGAAATTAGGAAAATAAATCTGTTTAATAGAAACGAGCCACTTTTGAAAAACTCGTGTTTTTAGATGAAAAGTTGTTTTGTTGTGGATTTTCTCCTGCAGAATTTGTGTCTGGAGAATCAGAATAAATGTGTGTAAGTTGGCATTGCCGCAGCATTATTTACTTAATCTTTAGAAATCAAAGAGGAAACTCAAAGCATGGCGAAGAAGTTCACTGTTAGAGAACTTAGCCAGATCTTTTTGCTACAGTGACAGAAACATTTATCAGAGGTTCTTTAATAATCTCACAGGAAGTTTTTTACTATAATTCATTGTTGTACTATGACAGCATAAATACATTTAAATTGTGACTATATAAGTATAATTTCAGCTGTATAGAGCCAGATATTTATTAAAAGTGTTTGTACATTTAGAGTCTATTAAGTTAGCAAACGGAGCATCGTTACTCATTGTATTAATACTGATGCAGCTGTTTTTCACTGAGTCAAAGTAAAGCTGCAGTTATCAGTGACAGAAGAGACAGACTCTGTTTCTGAGACGATTTAACAAACATCAGATTCAGTTCAGACATGAGGTCCAGCCAAACCGAGTACATTGAGTTTTAAATGTATTTTTCTGTTACGTTCTCTGAGATGTTTCTGTATCCAGTTTGTAGAGTATGAAAGTCATAAATCTCAGCCAAAGGCAGTTAGTCTTTTCTGCAGCAGCTCCTGCACTGCCCAAAGTGGATTATTGCAGCACCAGATGTTCTCCTTAAGTATGTCGCCAAGAGACACATTTGCATGATTGTCTAGTGATTGGTTTGGAAAATTTGGAATTAGCAGCGGCCTTCCACTTTATCATTTTTGACCTATCAGCTGACAGCCTTAATGGACTTTTAAAATATAAGAGCTTTAAAAGGCAGGAGAAAAAAATGATTTTAATTCTCTTTTGACAAAAGTTTAGACAAGGGACTAAAGAGGAAATAAATGTCTTTAGGTCTGTTTTATGATCCTCACTTTTAACTCCCAATTGATGCACATTGCAACCAACATCGCAGCAGGACGTTGACTTAACCAGAGAGAAATTCAACTTTCTTCTTCAGGTTCAGTCCCACTGAGCTGCAGGTGTAAAGGCTCAACCAGCAGGTTGCCAGTGAGTTTTCTCCAAGGATCTGGCAACAAAGTCAGTGTAATCTGGGTGATATTTACTTGTTATTGTGTTTTTCTTTCTTCCAGATGTTCAAATCGATCTTAGTTTCGATTTGAACACCTGGAAGATGTTCTCTCACCCGAAGCCAATAAGCCAGGGCAGAATCTAACAAAAGCCAATCAACAAATCATACAGGAACTCAAACCACTTCAGGTTCAAAGTCCTTGAATTTCACTTGGGAGTTTTCAAGGTTTGAAAAGCATTTTGTTTCTGCATGAAGTCCTTAAAAGTGCTTGATAGTCAAAATATTTTTCATAAAGTGCAATCTAGTGCTTGATTAAAAGCCTAAATTTGGAAAACATTATTTATATTTGAAACCAGATATTTTCATACACCTAATACATTTTTTTTTCTCACTGTTTGGTGTTAAATCAAACTAAACTTTTAATTTTTTTAGGTTAGACAGAATTAAGACAATTATTTCCATCCATCCATCCATTATCTTGCATGTTTACCCCCAGTGGGGTCGCCAGGAACAAAAATAATTTCTATTTGACAAATTAAAAACAAAAAAATAGTGAGCAAATTTTTTTAAATCTTATTTTAGAATATTTGTTATTCCTAATAGCTCAATCTCTGTAACTGAAATAAAAGGTTGTCTTACATTTTATACATTAAACAACGTAAATAAAATTGGAGGGTTTATTTTTGCTGGATTAGTGTTCAGCAGAAGTTGTGCCTCCTTTAAAACTACTACATTACATCTTCTCTTCTCGGTCAAGTCTGATATTTTGTGCATTTCTCTGCAGAGACTCATTCTGTATGAGTGTCCGCAGCCTGAATCGGGAACTCCAGAAGAATTAAATTTTCAGACAAATGCGCCCGCGGTTCCACAAACACTCTTCAAACTCAAACTCTTATCTTTTCCTCTCGCAATCTCAGAAAAATATTAGGCTTATAAGTGATTTATCGGTGCAGAGTGCTTTCAGGAGAAGCTCATCCACTTCGCCCTTCCCTACTTGTTCATCTTCCTCTCATCCATGTCCATCCGTCCCTTACTTCAGCCTGCCAGAACTTGAAGTTATTAGTCCACTAATTGCCTCTCAGAAACCCTAATTTACCCCCAGAATCCAATAGCTCTCTGATTGTAATGGGAAAATTATGATAGGCCGAATTAACTAGAGAATATGGGCCTGGATGCTGTGAGGAAACAGTGAGGGGCAGAAAATATGTAAGGAGAAATACTTGATGGAAACAGATCAGAGTTCGCTTTCTCTTTGATTTATTACTATCCATATGTTACACATTACTGACATAACGTCAAGCCTGGAGAGGGAATGCAAGCAGATTGATTGAGGTTATCTAATCACAACTTGTAATTAAAGAGAATTTATTCACTCGAAATTGTTAAAAGTGGCCATTGGCACAGTTTATTCTCACTTACACACAACCTGCAGAGACACTAACACACACCCGACATGCTTTATCTGGTAGTTTCGGGTTCAACGCGGCCACACGCACACCTGAAGGTATGGATTTGACATGAAGTAATACAAATTTGTTATCAGACAATTACTCAAATCATGGCGTGTGTGTTTGCATGAGAGGGAGCGATTGCAGAAATGATAGCAACAGAGTGTGTTTCGACGACGACGACGGGCACAGAGGGGGGAAGATTACGACTCGTAATAGCCGCTCAGAGGAAATCAATCTCGTTCTAATGACAGTGTCCGTGTTCGGAAAGTCGAATGGCAGAAATTAGAGGTGAGGGTGCGGCTGGGGAGTGTGTAATGAAAAAGTCTGCCAGGGAGACATTGTATTTATGTCTTCAGCGGTGATTCATGTGAAGTCTGACGTCATTAGGAGCTATAAACACAATCAGTTCGCACACACCCGACTCGCAATCTGCACATTGATCTCACTCGCTCCAAAGTGTGAACAGCAGGTGCTACTTCAAGCTCCGTCGCTTCTCTTCTCCTCTCCCTCCCCCCCACCTCGCTCTCATGGCCTCTATCACTCGACTCCCGCCTTCCCTGTCTCGAGATAAGCCAATCTTGAGCACATCTTGACCGCACTGGAAGGGAAAGAACACAAGAAGCCGGCGTGGAGGTGCTGCCAAAAGCAGGGTGGGCAGTCAGGCGGAGGAAGGATGGAAGCGAGACAAAAATGAGATAACAATGGGGAGGTGTGAGTACAGTGTGGGTAATTTCAGGGGGTGGGTGGAAATACTGGGTACTCCTCTTGACAAAAGGCTGTGTGTTCTCATTGTTCTGTTGGCAGGACTACCACGGCGTCTGTGGAAGGACTGATAAGACGACTCCATTAAATAATAACCTCTTTTTGACCAGAACTGTAGGTGGTGCGAGGGATCTTTACCTCTTTGTGAATGACAGAGGGAAAATGCTATCCTAATAGCCCTGGCTCTTTCAGGAAGTTTGCACCAATATAGTGAGTGTTTACGTTTCCATTAGCACACAGGAAGGATTAAGTGTTGTGTGGACAGCATGTTGGGGCTGATAACATGTCTTGACTGGTATGTTCTGTTGGATTAGAGTGCATTAAACCTGCTCAGATAACCACCGCCACAGTCCTGCAAGGCTTCGATAGCGACAGCGCAACATACTTGTACTGAAACGGGCTGAAATGTCCAACACATCTCAGTGAGTGGTGGATCACATATTTATTTCCTGTGTTGGAAGTCATTTCCAGCGCTGTAGCACGTATTAAAGGTGTGATCCTGCAGCTGGAGAGGTCAGGTGGTTATGCAGCATCAGGCTGTTAAATTTGGCCCACACCACGATGGATTTCAGCTGCAGATAAACACACTGATGGAGAGGCTAATGATGCCGCGGCCATCTGCTGCTGATGTAGCAACATCCGTTAATATTCCGCTTTAATCCACAGCAGGTTGGGATGAAATGCTTCCTGTGTTGGGGCCAAACACCCGGATGAAGAGCGATCGCTTGGTGCGTAATGAGGAAACCTTGGTGGTGTTTTGATGAAATTGACCAAGTCTAGAAAACCACAGCTGAGGCCATCAGCACAGGAATTAGGAGGTTAAAAAAAATCAAACATCTTATTCAGAGTTTGACAGTAACTGGCTACATTTACTTGAGTAACACTTTGGAATATTTTACCTCCAGGAGTAATTTTACTACATTGTACTTTTTGAAGTATTGCTACTGTTATTCAAGTCAAATTTCTGGATTTTCTACCCACTGAATGAAGAACAAACATGTTTTAACCAATACTTCACCAGACACAAACACACACCTGCAGTTTTTCCTAAAGTTTTGTAAGTTTCATAGTGAAAGAAATCATTTTTGAAAAAATATTCAATTTGTAACTTATTTATTTTGGTCCTTAAAATACCCAAATCTTCCTATAAATTTATATTTTGGTCTGAATGATGATGCAATTTTTAAATAATAAATGATTGATGTTTTGATCAATTGCTCAGGATTTGAGTAGACTTTTTATCAAGTACTTTTTAATTCTTATTTGTGTAACATTTTTACTTTTACTTGGGCAAAACTATGTTGAAGTAGTGCTACTCTTACTTGGGTACAGTTTTTGGGTACTCTGACTTTAGTACACATTGCTACAGAGCAACTAAATCCTCCTGAAACAACATCGATTTTACTCCACCAATTTAAAAAAAAATAAATGTATAAAATTCTCTCATTTTTATGAAAGTGTGTTTGGCCTAAATCAAGTGAAATGTACAAATATTTTGGGAGTTTTATGAAGAAAAACATTATTCAGGTATTTGAAAATTATTAAGTTATAGTCAATCTCCTTGGCAACAAGCCGATCATGCATCAGTTCAACCCACTAATGCGTAGGATGACTTAAAAATGTGATGAAATTTGCATTAGTAAAGGAATTTTCTTTAGAGTATAGGGCACCAAAATTGTCTCCCGCCCCGAGGCCCACTTCCTTGTAAATACGGCCCTGGTTGTATCAACTAGTTTGTCCCTTGTTGTAAAAAATAAAAAAAACATTTCCAAACACTCAGCCAGGTTGAGAGAAGTGTCAGGATTGCTCAGAGTGTAAAAACAGTTAGAAACAGAAGATGTTCAATGCTAATTACAAAGTAAAACAATGAAGATTAACTTCTCAACAAGCTGCTGTGAGAAGTGACGTCTGTTTATCTAAAACTTGTGAAACAGCAGAAACGTCTATTTTGCACACTCAGCTTATAAGCATAGCTAAAATAAAGACTTAATTTAGACAATTATGAGACTTAAGTACATAAATACCGGATTTCATAATCAATAACACCAGTTTTGCAGGACGACATCAAGATGAGGATTTTGTAAGGCAGCTTGACAAATACACAGGACTTGTTTGTGATTGGTCTCCAAGAGGAAGTTGGGTTCCTGACCATTTTTAGGTCAGATCATTTCTTATTTTAAAACCTGATGTCGTTTTAATACGACCAACCAGGCAGAGAGCATGTCGACCAGAAAACCCGCGGAGTCGCCGCAGCATCCTGTCTGCGGACGAGTTGTGGCTTTATCAACCTCAGTAGGGTCATGAGGAGGTCAGGAGTGTGCATCAGCAGATGTGTGTGACTGTATTTTCCACGCTCGATAAATCTCTGGACCACACAGCGGAAAGTTTTACATTTAATCTTTAGCATAATTTTATGGACCAATCTTAAACGTTTCCATTTTTGGCTCCTTTCAGCTTCTCCTGGAATAAATTCCAGGAGAAGCTTTTAACCTTTCAACCTACAACATTTATCCCACGGTGATGTCACTGCACAAGAACTATGAATTTCTTTTAGTACTTGAACTCCTGCCTTGGAATATGCAACATCTGCAGTTGGTGTAAAATGCACCTATATTTTTAATTTAACAAGATTTTTGTTCTTTTATCATTGTTGCAGTATCAGTTGGCCAAGGATTAATAGAAACATCTGAAAAGGTTAGAATAAGTCTATGGTCTGTACAAAACATGTTCATTACATTTTTTTGCACAAAATCATTCTGACCAGACTAATTAGATTTTAGTCTGGTCAGTTCTGTTTTGGGGCCTCTTGACACTTTAAATCCAAGTAAGCTGCTGGCCACAAACCCAAATCAACGAATGTCAAAATGGCTGCGTACAGATGCAAACTCATACCACTGTACATCTTCGAAAAGCAGAAGTAGAGCCTCCTGCACAAACAACAAGAATGCAGCAAGTGTTTTCTGGATGGTATGTCAACAACAAAACTCTTGGGTTTTCCAGCAGCCATTGTACAACACATACAGCAGTAAAACCAGCTGACTAAGCTTGTTGGAGCATCGCTTGGGTAGAAACAGCTCATTTTCCAGATGCTAAAAAGTTTTTGCCCAGAAATGCCCGGGTGGTGTTTTTAATGAGTTGTTTTTAGAATCAGGAGAGACCCAAACAACAACGTACAATAAGTGAATTTTGCATCATAGGTTCCCTTTAAGGCATAATTTTAGGACATGTCCCTTCTAAAATGAAACATTATGAAGCTCATCATCATCATTTCCTCCTTTTTCAAACTTGTTAATCAACATGATAACAGAAGCAAAGATGCTCAAACGTCTGCTGAAAAGAATTTGAATTTGAAGACTCAGAGAGTGACATCAGGTTTTCATCTGTGCAAGGACGTCAAAGTGAGAAAAATAACAAAAAAACATAAGATGAAAAAGGTAGTTCTTCTATATTTAGACCGAGTCCACTGCTCGATTTGTCTATTGATTTTATATCAATAATTCTTATTTTGTACGTATACAGAAAAATAATATTCTAGGGAACAGAGAAGAAATGTAGCAGAAGAAGAACCGACTGAAAACCACAGAAAGAACAAAAAACGACAAGAGTTGCCTTTGATTAATATTAATTGGAACATAATTCATTTAGTCTCTATTCCAAGGTTTTATTACTTCCCTTAATTATTCCACTGCAATGTAATGTTCCTTATTTGTCCAGCGCTTTAATCATACAAAGTACTTTAAATTGGCTTGTTGCTGAAATGTGCTGTACAAATAAATAAATACTGTTTATCCTGAATTTAATTCACACACAAAACTGCAGCTCCATTCAGTTTTGCTGCTACAGCGTTGGTGCTAACAGTCCACATGAACCCGTCTTTGGACGGATCATGTCGGCCCTTCTGATGATCGGTATGCTCTCCGAAGTTACAATGTTGACTTGCATGCAGCCATCTGGGGGAGAAACACTCACTTAACTCCAGATCTTTTCACGCTGGCAGCTGAATTGCTGATCCTGGCACCAGAATACAAAATCTTTCTTTAGTTAATGTTTTTAGAAGCATCAGTTTAAAATGCTCTGACCAAAACTTTTAGAGTTTCAAAGGGGGGGAAATCCACATAGGAAAAAAATCTCCTGCTGTTTGTTTTAATATTAATTTTCAGAGTTGGGTAGTAACTAGTTACATTTACTTTAGTAACTTTTCTTTGAAATATGTACTTTTAGGAGTATTATTACTACTCTGTAGTTTTGACTTTTGTTATGAAGTATTTCTACTCTTACTTGAGTAAAATGTTTGGATTTTCTACTCACTGCTTGAAGAAAAAACATGTTTTAACCAAAACTTCATCAGAAATAGACGCAGAGATTCAGTTTTTGTTAAAGTTCCTTAAGTTTTCCATTAACAGAAACTGATTAGGAAAAAAATTGTCTGACTTTGATATTTTGTTACTTATATGAATTATTGTCATTTTCATCTCTACAATGCCAAAACTTAACTTTATATTTTGCTCCAACTGGTGACGCAATTTTTAAATATTAAATGATAATTTGATTTGTTATTCAGTACTTCAGAAAATTTTTTACCAAATACTTTTTTTAGCTGAGTAATTTCTTGGGCGTCTACTTTTTATGTTTACATGAGTAAAAATACGTGAAAGTAGTAAATTTTAGAGAATTTTACTCACCTCTGTTAATTTTAAAGTCATAAATTGTTCACTGCAAAATTTAAAGCTGCGTTCACATAAATACTTTCTAATGTAGCTTTATAAATTCTTTGTGAAACTATGTTTACAAAGCATAACATATGACGATATGATAAGCATCTATTTAAAACTCCTACCTGAAGATGTGATCACCGTTTCCAATGGCAACACAGGTAACAACAGGGTGAGATGTCCAAGCAGGTTTTGTAGGTTAAATTATTTATACTAAAACATCTGTTTACATCTGTGTTGATGCACAGCAATCTACAAAAATCTGAATAGATCAGAGAAACATCAAAGCATTTGATGGCAGACATTTTGAGGGCGGTGTGGAAAACCAAACAGCCTCTTTTATCAACCCGCTCCAGCATCTGTATTGGTCTAGCTTTGCTTTATTGATATAATCCCACCACAGAACTGGCTCTACATGTCTGATTATTTCCATAATGTGTCTGGATGAAAAGATTTACTTCTTCTTCCTCTATGAAGATGGGAAAATTGGTGAATAAAACACAGCTGGAGTGTTTACAAAAGCTCTCACGTATCCCTCAATAAGATAAATGATCTTTTGTTTAGGGTGAGATGGAGCATTAGCCAGATAACTAAAGTGGCACGAGCTTCTTGATGTGCTAATTGCTTTCATCGCCTCAATTTGTCCAAGTCTTCGTATCTCCAGATCTGCCAGAACAGGCCTGCGGGAAGCGAGAGGGCTCTTAGGTGCCTAAATGACAAAAATGCAGAAAAACACGAACGGCCTGAGGAAGTGAGTGAGACAGAGACAGAGACCAGGAGACAAGACGCAGGAACAAGCCGAGTTAAATCAGCAGAATGTGGGCTAATGAGAGGACCTGCCACGAGAGGGACAGAGGCTGTCTGAGTTATTGAGTTTAGAAGTGGGAGCACAGCAATGTCTCATTAAGGGAGGTTTCATCAAGTTCACAAAGAACAAGAAGCACAGAACGAGACGGGCCGGCGCCGAAAACACCGGCAACCTTGCAATCACCGAAGATTAGAGAGACCATTCAGGAAACACTTCTGTGGATGCTGAGCACACGGCTCACCCTTCAAATCATTACCGGTTGCACATCCACTCTCGGGACTGCAGGAATAATTAATCTCAAACTTGTTTCACTTTATTGTGTAAGATTTTGACTTTTTGGAGCTGAATAATAACAATCTTCTCTAAAGTTGGCAAAAGATGGAAGTCCTACAAGTCTCTAGGTCCAAATGATTTGATTTATGTTTTTTCTGTCTTCATTTCTACATGTTTGGTCATTTATTATGGTAAACTCTATGGTATAGGATGGAGAAAAAGGGACAAGTCTGATATTTTATCTGAAGAGATTTTTCTTACCAATCATTTTCCTGTTGAGAGATTTAAATTTTACATAAACATACAAAGAAAAGTTGACAAAGAATTTTATCACAATATTTTGTGGTACCATTGTGATAATGGTAAAAATGATGATGAAAGCTAATTATTATGTCTCACATGTTTCAACATAAATATGTGATCACACGTTGATTTGAACATGGAAAACAAGAACAAAATATACGATCACATGTGTGAAATGTCAACCAGATGTAAATGTGTGAATTTTTCTGTAAGTCAATTCTTAATAAGTAGCTCTAATAAATTGAGGAGAAAAAACACTTAGCACTTCAGGTGCCATCCTGCTGCTTTCGCACTGAGTGAAAAACATGGAGTGACAGAAAAAAACAGGAAAGAAATGAAGAGAGCAGAAGTGAGAGGAAGTTGATGCCACTTGCCAGTCAGCCAGGCAGCCACTGGAAAGACTTTTATTAATTCATCACTGTATTTTCGGCAAGGAACTGTCTGGTGAGGACAAGAGCCAAACAAACTCGGCTCTCTGAGCGATATTATTATCATTACTAATAATGTGGGATAATTATAGCTCCCTACAACGCGCCCAGGGTTCCTCCAGTTCCTCCTCTCCCCAATTCTTACTGGTGGCAACCCGGATTAATAAATGGAAAATTAAGAAGTGCTGCTTCTGCAGGCGGCGGCGGCAACAGCTCAGGAGTTCACCGCGTCTACGCCGCCCGGCCGGATCGACAGCAGCGCCTGCAACGCCGCTGTTCATCCGGGGCTTGATTCATAATTAATGGAGGTTATAATTGCGAAGCGAGAGCATGAGCGACAGACAGCGAGAAAGAAGGAGAGAGAGAGAGAGAGAGAGAGAGAGAGAGTAATAATAAAGATTGAAAACACACACACACGCACACACACACGCCTGTGTGCAGCTGACATTTTACACGGCTTTCATTTAGCCATCCCTCTATTTCTCCTGTCATTAACATTTACACACACATGCACACAAACATGCACACTGAATGGCTAATGAAATCAGTGTCCTCTGCTTGCCGGTTTGAAGGTCTCTCAGACAACGAGGAAGGAGGTCAGGCGCCAACTTCCCGTATTAAGGGAAAGTTTCACAGAAAATGAAAGCAAATTAACAAATTCCTCTTTGAGAAATGACACTGAACACATTAATAATGTAACAATGTAAACTGTTGCTGTACAGGACTTTACTTCCTCTGTTAGAGTCTTTAGCAGACCTGTGATCCATACGGAGCGACTGATACCAAAAAGGGGGATCGGAGTTTATTACAAGCCATTAGCTGTTACCATGGTGAGATCCATTCTTCCCTGGCTCCACCGGCAGAAAAGGTCATGAAATAAATATTCCGAATATATTCGAACCGGAGAGTGTGACCCCATTCCTCTGAAGACACATTGTGTTAAAATGTCAAGATTTGAAACGCACAATATGGACGAGGCTGAGAGACTGAAATTCATGTAATCATGCAGAGTTTGATGCAAATTAACAGATAATCAGTTTTAGTTTGTGTGTTTCTTGTTTTGCATATTTATTCTTGCTGATTTAGTGTGTGCTAGTGTGACAGAACCAAAAGTCCTGAAATCGTTTGGGTCTCTTTTTTATCTTCTTCCATAATTAACAATTGACTAAAAAGTGAAATAAACAGAAAATAGTTCAGACTTCCCTGTCGTTGGAGCCACTTAAAGCATCCTGCTTGCTGAATTGGGGGAATCTTGATGAGTGCAGACCGAGTGTCTGCATAGCGTAGCATGAGATTAATTTACATGAATATGGGATGACTTTTGCTTTTCCAAATTGGGTTTCATCGAGTTTCATATTTCAAAAGTAGATCTAACTAAATAGGTCAAAGGTGCATAGCTGTGCATGAGCATTACTTATTTTTAGAAACAAGTTTTGATGAAATAGTGTGATGGGGTATTATGACTATAATAAATACAAACTCAGTCATGTAACGTCCATTTAGATGGAGGCAGTTGTTTATGTAGAACAGAAAACAAGAGTTGACCTCTAACCTTTCAGTTTTCACTGAACACTGCATAAAAAGAATCAAAGAACATAATGTTTTTGATGAATTTACAGGCTAAAATGTGTGATAAAAGTAATGATAAGAAAAGAATTAGACCTGCTGATCACTGGTCAGTCAGTCAAAGGAAACTGAGGAATCAATCGATGCTTCATTAGTTCAGAGATGATCAATTTCTTTTTGGAAATTTGCAGTTTTGTTGTAAATTACAAATTTTTTATGGCATACAATAAACCACACACTTTTCATTTCATTTCGCTTCAGCAGACATAATTTGATTTAATATTTTGTAGTGTACGGTAAGTAAATATCTGCTAACTTGAAGTCACTGCAAATTATTCATTATTCTCTCAACTGGTCCAAACATGAATCAGAATCACAATTATAAACATTTCAGAAAGCAACATGCCTCTAATATAAATAACAACTGAGATTTGAGCTCCTTAAACTAACAAAATAATTCAGTCGTACACAAATGTTTGTTTATGATAATGATTGAACATAAAAAGAATACATTAAGTCAGTTTTTCGGTAATATTCAGTTGGCAAATAGATAAATGGAGCATCCGAGTGCCATAGTTTTAGTTTTCTATTTTTTTTTAAGGTAATTTATCACCAGAGAGCTTTGAGTGCAGAATGTGACAAAACAAGAAATGTTTAATCATCGCCACTGGAAATAGGTGTATAGTAGGTTTTTATCTATTCTCATCTGAAAGGTGCTCAGTTCTTTCTAAGAAACTCATAAACAATCTTCATTTGTAGGACAAAACTTCATTCAGGCTTAAGAGTGGATCGCTCAGTTTTCTGCATCGTTATTTATAATGAATTCTATCGTGGAGAAACAACGAGAAAAGAGGCACTTCTTGATTTCACATTCTTTCTTCTCAATAAAAGTAAAGCAGAAAAATATCAGCTGGCGAAATTTC
Source organism: Gambusia affinis (assembly GCF_019740435.1). Lineage (NCBI taxonomy): Eukaryota > Metazoa > Chordata > Actinopteri > Cyprinodontiformes > Poeciliidae > Gambusia > Gambusia affinis. The sequence continues at coordinate 19,778,557 of NC_057885.1, forward strand.
CACCATTTTCCATCAACCTAGAGAAAGAGGCAACGCCGGGGATGGAAGGATGGCAACAGCAACAAATAAACACAGCAGACAGATGTTACAGGAAGCTGATTTCCTTCATGTCGCTGCCTTCACAGCCTGGCTGTTGTGACTAGAAATCAAGGGCTGAGTGAGGAACCAGAGACAGGAATGCTTCTTCCTCACAGGCGCCGTGACAGAGACGGTGTTTGAGTGCTCGCCTCCAGGACGAGGTAATCAGCAGGTACGTAATTGGGTCAATCTTCACTCTCGAGTGTACCAACTCTTAAAACGCATAAATGGACGTTGATTCAGGAGCACCTGGCCGCCTTTTACAAACACAGCAGACTTCATCAAATTCTGTGATTTTATTTCTCTTCTGTTAAAGCTCTCGGCTTTATTTCTACATGAACGAAAGAGGTTATTGCATTGCATGCATGCGCTTCACGGGAGCAGCTAAAGGCGGTCATGCGATTGCACGCATATTTACTGAAACAGCTCCCTAACCTGCTCTTTCAGACTTTATAATTTCATGGCGGTGCAGAATAATGGGATTTGCCTTCATCTCAGACCGAGCGTACAAACGTGTCGCTCAATACACGCCTATGTGATTCATGAAGTTTGATTTTCTGACCCAGTGCAATGGAAGCTTTTACTTCTCTCTAAAGCTGCCCAGAAACTGGTCCTACTGGGTCACTTCCTGTGGTTTCAACTAGGCCTGTTGCAATACGCGATAAATCAATTTATCAGGTGATAAATTAAAACGAGCTCAATCATTTCCATTCGCATCATTTAGAGTTTTTCTCTTTTCTCTCTTTCTACCAAAAACTGGTTGATAAAATTCTTCAGTCTGGTGTTTTGGCTTCAACTTAACCTTTTTTTTGAAGGATAATTTTGTTGACAAAGACTTCATGATTTATTTTATTTGTTGTTTTATTTTTTTTTTATTTTGGATATTTAAAATGTCCTTCAGTTCCAGTGTTAAATGTTCATTAGAATTTAAAGTTTATTGATCGTATATCACTGGAAAATGGTCTCAAAACAACAATATTATCATTTATCGCGATAACTTCTGGGACAATTTATCGTCCAGCAAAATCTTTCCAACCAGCTACTGGATGGAAAGAATCACAACTCAATTTACAATTTAATTCTCCGATATAAACAAGAAATATGAAACATTAATGAACCCATTCTGTCATGTAATTATAGTAAATATGGTCATTTGTATCTAAAGCTCTAGTTTCTGACAATAATTTAATTCTGATGAATCTGTAAAGTTTTAAAGTATTTCTGGATTTGTTTCATATTTTGACTGAAGAACTTCACAGATTTTTGGATCCTATAGTTCACTAGCATAACTTTTTCTGTGTTTGTGATCTTAATTGTTCTTGTGTTCACTTTATTTAAAATAGAGATATTTCACAAAACATTTTGTTTTTGCCAGGATTCCTCTCATCTGCTTTTAGTTGGTCATTTTAGCTGGTAAAAACTAAAATTTAAGTCACAAAAAATATTAATCGACTTGTTTTATTTTCTCATATCCAACTCTGGGAGAAACATTTGAGGATTAAATACCATCTTAGTCAACTTAATAAACATTTTGACCACAGAAGACCAATTTTGACCACGGCAACATTGGAAACATTGTTGGCTGTATTTTCCATTGTTATTTTTGTCTTAATACTTTTTTGAGAAATTATGTATATATAAAAATATATCTTTTTCATTTCCATATTACTGGTTTTATTATAACTGGTTAGTTTCTTCACCATTTATCTTCTTTTTTTGTTTTAAAGTTTCAGTCTGAATAAAGAGATTTCTGTCAAACTAAGAAAATTCCACTTCTTAAAACAGTAAGAAATCAAACCTAAAATGTCTATTTTTTTGGACTACTGGATATTAATTTAGATCAAACCTCAGATAAAACAAAACTTTAATCGAGTTGTGAAGGAAATAAAATCATTCTCTGTTTTATTCCTTTGATAGATTTCCGTTATTGCTGTAAGGTCTGTTCTTTTATCCAGCATTTGTTTCCCGTTCTGTTAAAATGTTCTTGTTACAGCTCCAAGTTAGTAATCCAGTCTGCCGATTTCTCTGCCTTTGTTCTTCAAACATCCCTGTAATTTTCTCATCCTGTCATTCATCCGACCTTAATTTCTCCCGTTCTGAGCCTTATCTGTGTTCTCCAGAACATGTCAGTGGTTAAAACCGCCACCTAATTTCTTCGTGGTCATGCAGCAGACATTAACGTGAGGCAAGGTCATCCTGTCTTCATCCAGGATGAATTTTCCTCAGATGGTGAAGGATTTGTACCTAAGCCAGTAGTTTTTGTTAAATGTCAGGTTCAGAATTACATTTGTGATTGAAAATGTGATGAGCAGCATTGAATTTGTGAAAAATGAAAATATTGTGTGACTTATTAGAAAAAAAAAGGTTAGGAAACAGTTTTCATAAGTCTACATAAAGACAGAGACTCTAAAGTCCCACAATCTGATTCCTCTTCTGTCTCTTTGCTTCATACTTTGAGCTATATTTAGCTTAGCTAATGATTCGCGTATACAACTAAATGATTGATAGTGGGACAGATTTATTCTTGCATGCATTCAGGGAGGGAACATCACAACATACATTCACTGTCAAGAAGTGAACAAAGCTAAACATCAGACCCCTGCACCGTTCCAACCCTCTCCCCTGAGTGGCCGGCAGTCGATGAGCTGACAGAGGATGTGACACTCCTCTCTGTTCTTTGACGAGCGTCGGAGCAGTTATCTTTCTTCCCTGCTTCCCGTCTTTCCTTTCCGCTTCCCTATAGATTGCTCTCGCCCCTCGGGACACCTGAGGCAATCAAGAGGTGTTGATTGGTGTCTCTTTCACTTGGTTGATCTGTCTTTTCGAGTGGTGTCAGCTCAGATCCTTCGCACGCACTTTCTTGTTTTTTCAACTCCCCTGCTCTCAGTGCCGCCCCTCATCAATGCTCATTCCCTGTGCAATCACTCTCACTGATAACTTACTCCAACTCTGTCCTCTCTTTGTATTGCCACACTGGATCTCTTTGCCACATTTGTGTGGACTCCTAATGTCTCGAACTACTCAAGGACCACCAAGTTCCTCAAACGTATGGAGTTTCTCAAGAGCACTTCAAATCATTCACATCTTCAATGTTTTTGTGAAAATCTTTCTTTGAAAATCAGTCTACGTTTGATTTGAAACCTCTGTTTAGCTGGTAATCGCTCAATGATCATAAGCTGAGTTCACATTGACCATAAAAATAACGTAGATTGGAATTCGGAAATGGAAACATGACAATTTAGAAACAACTCACGGTTTTTCAGCTTTGTCGAAATTAGAGTAGCTCACAAAAATGCAACAACACACCAGTTTTTGCATCACGAGTCACATGGTCAACAATCTGACGTGTTACTACTGCTGAAAACGACAAAGAACACGACAGGAAGTGATAGGAGGATTATGTTTTTGTGATTTTAATTGTTTTTCTTATGTAATGGAAACAGCACAATTGTAAAATTGTGTGTTTTCTTCATTAGCAGAATATCAACAAAGTTTTTCACACATTTGTAATGGTAATGCAGCTATAGATGCCACTCATCTATTCAGTATGTGTAAAAAACACTGAATAATGCTAAATATTTCAGACTGGTTTCTAGTGTAAATGTAGAAGTCAAAACTACAAACATTACAAGTAACTTTTCAGCAATATATAAGATCTTGTTTTCAGTAAATAATCCTTCAACCTGTGATTAAAAAGTTCTAGTTCCACCAGCAGATTATTTCATTTACAAGAAGACATTTTTTCTATAATAAAAATGAAATAATCTTCCCGGGGAATTAGTAGTTTTTAGCAACAAACAAGAATTCCTGACTTAAAACAAGAAAAAGTACTTGTGAGTTAGTTTTGTTGTATAAAGTATACAAAGATATTTGTACTACAAACTGAACCATAAATACTTGGTAAAGATTTGTGTTAATGTCCAACAAATACATTTACAGATCAAAATCTTATCAATCAAACTGTGTGAAACATTATTGCCCTCGATCATTGAGAACATTGGGAAACATATAATGAAAACTAAATATATTTAATACGACACACACTCCGTTTTAGCTTCAGGAATACAAAAAAAAAAAAAAAATCCCCCCAAAAAACCCAAGCACCACAGTCCCAAAAAACAATGAGAGTCTTTTAATCCCGACTGCAGCGAGGTGGATTCACTACAGCGCTCAATCTGGCAGCCACTACATCAGGAGACGGAGACCAGAGACATGACCCAGAAACGGCAGATAAAAGATTCTGCCAGATTCAAACGCTGCGTTGGTTGGTATCGATCTGGAGGGAGTTTCAATGTGGGCAAGAAACTGTATGTTCCTGCTGATAGTGTTGGCTGTCAATAATACCATCAGACTTCCTCTGGGGGATTATTTAGTGTTTTCCTTAATGGTTGTTAGACAAAACAATCTGTAAAAACACCAAACAGGAAAAGCTAAAACCTATTAATTGACTTCAGGTACTGGAAACGGAAGCTACACTGAAAAACAGAAACTCTTACATAAAGTATTTTCTGGTCTAGTTTCTAGTGTAAATATTTTAGAATACCTGAAATAAGAAAAAACGTACTTACAAGTAACTTTTCAGGCAGAAACATGAACTTGTTTTAAGTCAATAATTTCTTACTATTGATGAAAAAGTGTTAGTTATAAGTGAAATAATCTGCCAGTGAAACAAGACAGTTTTCCAGTATTTGATAATATTGGAACCAATATTGGTTCCAATAATCTGCAACGTTTTATCCATATTATGAGTTATTATTACAAAATGATAAAATGTTTTGTTCCACTAGTAGATAACTTCACTTACACCTAGTATATTTTCATCAACATTAAGGAATTATTGACTTTAAACAAACTCATATTTTTTGCTGAAAAGTTATTTATAAGTTAGTTTTGTCTTATTTCAAGTGTAAGATATTTTGCGGTAGAAAGACGACCAAAAACACTTGGTAAGATTTTGTGTCTTTACAGGGTGGATGACATCACTCAAAGTGTTGTTTTTCACAATCAGAAGTTATTTGTAATGTACAGTACAGACCAAAAGTTTGGACACACCTTCTCATTGAATTCAATTAGAAAGTGTCTCCAAACTTTTGGTCTGTAGTGTATGTTTGCTGAAATATCTAAAACTATCAGCAGTAACTGGACGACTCCGGTAAAATCTTCTGCTTCACCAAAAAGGAGAAGATTTTTGGTCACTGTTAGACTTTAGAGAGACAGGCTGGTTTTAACGCAGAAAAATGAAGAAGAAGAAGAACGATTCCCCGGCCATGAATGGATCTTTTCATTCGGAAAATATGTAGAAAAAACAGAGAGTTGTGCAGCAGAAGCAGCTCTTACTGTTTGTTCACGGGGACACTTGACAGATTGTTACATAAATATGAAAAACTGAGATCTCCATCAGTTGAAATTATCAGTATTTGAATAGGGAACTGATTTTTTTTAAATGGAAATGCACACAAGTCACCAACAAATTGGTTTCTTTCATCGTAACGTAAAACTTCCACTTTCCACTTTCATTATTTTAAGTCTTCTAAAATGTCCAACATGCACTAAACCTTTCTTTCTGATGCAAACGTCTCGGTTTAATTTTGCATGACACGGCGTTGCTGTGGGTGTGTTTGCTTTGCGGCTTCATACGAGGTGTAAAATGTGCTCTGGCCTGTCGTCCAGGCTCTGCTGCCCAGCTGCGATGTCAGTCACAGTAACAGGAAGAGAAAGCTGCTCCTAAATGGCTGCTAATGGGACACGACTTCGCAAACCTGGACACTGACCTCACCAACCACTAATGTGAGTCAGTGTAGAACAGAAAAACCTTAAACTTCACTGACTGTCCACAGCAGCTAGCATCACCAAAATGAAGCGGTTACCTTAGTAACAACAACAGAAAGTATCAAAAATGGAGAAATAACTATTTCAGGATGAATGCAGACCTTATTTTACAGTATCTGCTTTTTTGAGCCCAGGAAATGGAAGGATAATAGAAGCATTATGTCAAATAAAAACTGGAGCAGCGATCATATTGTGATATGTTACTGACTCATTGCAACAAGCTCACTTTTAACAAGGACTCCAAATGTGTTTTGCTTTTTGTTTCTTTCTTCCTCTGTTACAGTTCTGCAGTGAACATTTTCATCATCATCTCTGCTAATGAAGTAGGCGACGCTCCTGCTGCTGCTGCTTGTGTAAAGTCTCCGCCATGTTGGATTACAAAGAGCTTCTCAGAACTTCCTTAAAACTGGATAACAACATATTTTGCTTGTAATTCTTTAGTAGAATATTAAAAAGTGTTAAACTGGGAACAATTAAACAAGATATAATCAGAACAGACTGCACATGTATCACTGAAACCAACAGAAATCCCCCCATAATGTTTGAGCAAGTTCTTGTATTGTAAGTTTTAGCAGATTCTCAAATGTGTTTTATGAACTGAATGTTTTTGTGGTCATTTTCTCTAGGCTGTGAAGTATATTTGTTTTTTGTTTTAATGAAATTATGCTAAATTTAAAGATTCGATTATAGGAAATGTATTCATGCCTTTTTTTTTGGAAAAGCTTCATGATTTTGAAAAACATAAGTCTTTTTTTCTTTAGTTTAAATATAATGACTAAAAAAATCTACAAAAGATACAAAAAATTTTTTTTTCTTGCAGGCAATGTTGCTTTTGTGGGTCCAAATAACTTTGCTGAGATGAACCGTGGAGAAACATGACTCCAAATTTTTAATTTCGAGTCTTAAACAAGTAGTTTGGACAAATGCATGTTCTTTGTGAGTCACCTGGTTGAAATGAAGCGGAGAAGGAAAAACTGAATCACATATTTACATATATGTTTTTATTACATTATGACTTCAGGGAAGACATTTCGTTTCTCTGTGTATTAGAAAGAAATTGCAATGGTTCCAACACCCAACAAAATGGCCACACATTTATGGCACCTCTAGCATTCCATACCTATGTCGATAATGGCAGCACATCTCTGTATCCAAGGTTGCAATTGAGTATTTTCCTGAGGCATTTGATTCTGTCTAGATTTATGAAAACTTTAAGTTGAGTCTAAAGTTAATAAATTAGAGAGTCACTCAGTTCTAAGTCACATGATTTGAGTCCAAACCTCTGTGAAGTTTAAGAATAAGGTCATTTGATTAAGAACTCTGCTTCTCACTGCATTTAAAAATCAATTAGAAAGCCTCAATATGGAAAATGTTCCTTGGTTACACTGCGGAGTGAACTGAATGAAGATCAACAATCACTTTCAATATAAAACCAATCTGATTATCGGATTTAATTATATGTGGGCTAATGCTAGCATTATGCTAATGCCAACTGGTAGGAGCTTCTAGACTGCATTAGTCCAAATGAACATGCACAGGTGAATTTAGTGGGAAAAGAATTCGGATTGGAAGAAATTAATCTGAGGACAAGTTTCAAAATGATGTGGGAGCTGGAAGTAGAGACAGATAGATGATAGATAAAAGAGAAAAAGACAAGACGAGAGCCAAAGATTAATGAACAGACGGACTGCATGTAACGCAAGAAAATGAAGATGAATGATTCCCAGGCTATGAATGGATCTTTTATTTGGAAAATATGTAGAAAAAACAGAGAGAAATGGGGTAAAAGAAGAGGAGAGTGGTAGAGATGGATGGGGGACAGAGGAAGGGTGATAGTGATGGGCTGCATGGCACGAGGGACGAAAGAAAGAGACAGATGATCCGTTAGAGACACAGACAGAGGGACAGCTTTTAGGTTCTGAGACATATGCATGGCAATGAGAAAAGACAGGAAGAACCCGTGATGGATGGAGGGCCAACACAGGGTTACAGCGGGAGGAAGAGGAGTTGACAACGGCCGGACTGAAGCAGGGGATGGAGGAAGAGGAGGAAGTCATGGAGGTGGACCGCAGCTGGAGGAAAGGCCGCGGCAAAGAGGAGGGAGGATACGGCGAAGAGAGGAAGGTGTATTCACACAGACAAGCTGTCAAAACAGGAGCTGACTGTTCAGCTTGAAGGGTTGAACCCACCTGACCCAAACATGGCGTGATGCAGAGGACGGGAAGAGAGAGAGCGGAGGAAGAAGGTGGAGAAAGATAAAACGAACCGACTCGGTGGATTTGTTTATTTAGCAGGTTAGACACTGAAAAAACACAAAATATTAGGATTTTACATCCAGTTTCTAGTCATAATACACTTAAAAGAAGATTTTAACTAACTTACAAGTAACTTTTGAGCAAGATATATGGCCTTGTTTTAAGTCAATAATTATTGAATATTGATAAAAAACTTTTCCACTTAGTGGAGAAAAAATTTATCAATGAGAAAAATCTGTCAGTGGAACAAGTACCTTTTGCTTTTGATCAATATTAATAAATTATTGACTTAAAACAAGCTTCTACACTGCAAAAATACAAAATCTCACCAAGTAGTTTTGTGTAGTTTTCAATCTTATTACACTTGAAATAAAAAAAAAATAACTTTTCAGCAAGTAATAAGAGCTTGTTTTTCCTTCTTATCAATAAATAAGTAAAATAATCTGATTGGAACAAGTCCTTATTCATCAATATTAAGAAACCACTGACTTAAAACAAGCTACAGTTTCGATGAAAACTTTCTTCTAAATTAGTTTTGTCTTATTGCAGGTGTATGAAGTTATTTACCATCCATCCATTTTCTATACACCCTTCGTCCCTAATGGGGTCAGGAGGGTTCTGGTTTCTATCTCCAGCTACGTTCCGGGCGAGAGGCGGGTTACACCCTGGACAGGTCGCCAGTCTGTCGCAGGGCAACACAGAGACATACAGAACACACAACCATTCACACACACACACACACTCACACCCAGGGAGAATTTAGAGAGACCAGTTAACCTGACAGTCATGTTTTTGGACTGTGGGAGGAAGCCGGAGAACCCGGAGAGAACCCACCATGCACAGGGAGAACATGCAAACTCCATGCAGAAAGACCCCGGGCCGGGAATCGAACCCAGGACCTTCTTGCTGCAAGGCAACAGCTCTACCAACTGCCCCACTGTGCAGCCCGAAGATATTTACACCACATGCATTTTGTATTTTTGTAGTGTGCATCTTAAATTCCTGCGCTAAATCAAATGTGAATAAACAGAATTTGTCTTGCATGGAGTCAGAAGGTAAAGACACAAAACAACATGTGGAAAAAACATCTTATTGAGAAGCTAGCACTTTGTTTACTCTCTAAGTTGCAATACTCAAAAACCCCCCGTTGTTGCAACCAGGTGATTAATACGCGCATGCTATTACAAAAGAGAGTTAATGGTGGATTTCCTTAAATCTGAGTATATTTGCATGCAAATAAAACCCAGGGCAGATAAACAACAGCGTGAATGGTTTTCCAGTAATGCTATTCACCCAAAGTCTGATCTGTGTGACCCGGAACGTCCCAAAGAGAGACAGAAACTCTTGGCTGAGCTGCGCATGTATTTTGGCAAGTGGAGAGATCGATGGCTGCACTGAGAGCAAGAAAAGAAAGCCTGACTCGCCTGCAGAGCAGAGTGCAGACTGCAACCAGATTCACACATCACACCCAGTTACATCAAATACACACCTCTGGGGGCTGAGCATGTTTTGTTTTTTTTAAAAGGTCCTTGCAAACATTTAAAAATGGCCACTCATTCTCATAAGAGGACTCAAAGCTGTCCCTGATGGACAAAACACGCTTTCAGGATGTTATGAAACAGTTTCCAGTAACAACTACCTTAAAAAAACAACCGTGATGCTACCAAACTCTGCTTCTGTAAACTATTCAGGAAGAAGTTGCAAATGAAAGGACTTAAATCAACATCGATGATGAGAAGGAGAACTCAGTAATCTAAATAAAAGTGGCAGCTGATTCAAGGACGAGCTTGTTTGATATATTAAATTTAATCTGATATTCAAGGGGGTGGATGACTACAACTTGCTTTTTTGATTAGAAGTTCTGAGTGAAGTAGTAATTAGAGACCGAGGAATAAAAACTGCCAAATTTATTTCCTCCCTCGGCAGACAAAACATTTGTCTGTGAAATTCATTAAACTTGCTGCACACTTAAGAGGGAAACAAATGGAAGAGGAGCGCTGACTCAAAGCGATCGAGAACTGGCTGGTAGGTAGAGAAAGCAGAGAGTCGTCCAGATGTGATGCTCCTGGTAAATGTGCCAAAAAAAAAACATTCATTTAGATTCATGCTTTGCCATTGTAAATACTTCCAACCTTTATTTTAGCACATTTCATCTCTAGCCAATAATGAAAACATGTTTATACTTATTTATTTTTTAACAAATTATATGAAACAATGTAAAATAATGTCACTCCTCTAGTCTCTATCAACTCCTAATGAGCACAACTTTCTGTTTCTCACGGGTCTAAATATGATGCAACACAAACTGCAGCAAAGAGGGACATTTTCCCCACGTTGCCATAACAACCATTAGTCTCTATCTATACAAAATGTCAACCAGCAGAAAAAGGAAGAGCTGAAAAACTATTTTCAGGTCAGCTATAAAAAACTTGAACACAGAGTTCAAACAACTTGACTAGAATCTTAAATGTATGAATTAAATTAAGTTGAAATGAATTAATTTAACATTTTGTACATTTTGTAGTTTTATTTGGGTTTCTACTGCCTCTGAAAACAACCCAAGCGCTTAAAGAAACACCCTGCAGTTTTTCTGCAACAAGTCAATCATTTTTGGTGTCTGGAAAACAAGCCGTTTCAAAATCCTCCCAAGTAAAAGTCACATTTGGCGAGTGGGCCGTCACCTAGCAACCCACGTGGAGTTCCAGCATATTTGGTCAGCTGATTTTAATGCTGCAGGCGCTGTACAATGACTGCTGGCAAAGACGAATGTTTTGTTGTTGACTTACCATCCAGAAACCAGTGGAAATGATTGAATGTGCAGTAAAGTTCTCCAGAGTCCCCTTTATGACCTGACTATTTGAATCAGGGGTGTTGAAACAGACACATATAAAGGTCGCCTGGAGTTGAAGATTTTGCATGAAACGGAGGACTAATGTTTATAGTAATCGTAAAGATGGTGGATGATACTGCCTCTCCAAAGAGAACTCTTATAGAAAACTAAAAATTGGTTCTCACTTGGGTTTTTCAGCAAGGATAAGCTTTCCTCTTTAGTCAGTTTCCAGACCAAAATCCTAAAGAAAACCCCAGAGTTGGGCTGAAGAGGTGAAAGAAGAAGAAAAGACTCAGATCTAAAGGTTTCATCCAAAGAGGGTGATGTGCAACAACAATCGCTGGCTTTTTGCCCCCACTGAATAAATGTGCTGAAAGTAAAGTTGGGATTTTTCTATTATTATTATTTATTTTATTGTTGAGATTAAAAATCTCTTCTACGCGAGAATCCTGTCCAACACTGGCAGCAGCTCAGAGTTTTCAAAACATTTACAGCAAAACAGAAAAAGTTAATTTCATAAATGAATTTGTTAAAAGTTTCCTCTGTTAAAAGATTCACAGACAAATTAATCTTCCTGCAAATGGCTCTAAGAATAAGATGGAGCAAAAAATGTAGTTTCTAAAATGTTTACAGTTTTTTATACTCCTGCAAACATTTATTATTTAAGGACTTAAACAGGTGTGCCAATAAAGGTGAGACATTTTCAAGCACAACAAAAACAAAGGTCAAGGTGACAGGCGCCAGGCTTTAAAGGGTGAGGCTGACTAAAGCCTAGAACTTCAGACATAAGCTGCAGAGATCTCTGAAGAGGAAAAGGAGAATAGACTGTAATATCATCCTCCAATGCACATCATCTCAACCAGAAAATCACCCACAAGGAAAAGTTGTTTAAGTTTGCGAATTGGTATTTTTGACTCTTGAATCCCTGTAAACGATGGCGAGGACTCATGATCTTTGTCTTAGCCAACGCTCTCACAGTTTCCTCTGAGGTACGAAGGGATGACTCGTTGCTCCTCTGCTGCAAAATCGGCATTGCAGTCGAGACTTTCTCTTGGAATGGTTGTGAGTTTATGCACACACGCTGGGTTTGCACACTATATGAATAATACCGGAGCAGTAGTGGCTCCTCGGAGTCAGCTGTATTCATGTCATGCATTAACCATGGTATCTCTAATGCATTTCTGAACACTGTCTCCTCCACGCCTCGTGTAAAGAAGCGAAAATGTACGAAACATGACACATAAATGGTTCGCGTCATGTTCGCTTTGCAGGTATCATCAATTCGCATGATATAAAAAAACGATTAGGCAGTTTGGAGGCTAAAGCGGACAACAAAATGCTTTGTCTCCATTTGGCTGTCAATAACAAATTCTTACGGCTCTCATTCAACGATGAAAACCTGAATTCCAGCCAAAAAGGAGGCAGAAAAGAAATTTAAAAAAAGAAAAACAACAGGAAAAAAACCCCCAAATCCCCTCATCTTATTCCCATATCGGGCTGCACTCAATTTAACACACTCATATTGAGAATGGAGGAGAGGGTGAAAGCTCTGCCAAGTTGTCAGATCAGTTGCCAATTCCAATTTACATTTTCCACCACCCTCATCTGCTCAAAGCCCACTTAGAGGCAGCTCGTTTCTGCAAAGTCACCCAGACGTTTCATGTTTACATTTGTTCGGCAACTCCCCTCCTTTTGATCCCATTCTACTTCCTGCAGAAGCGCAGCGAGCGGTCTCCAGACTTTTATCTATACAATAATGTCATCTGGATCCCAGCTCACCGGCTGAGGAACAAATATTTCATTCCTTTTTCTCCTTTTATCAGAGTTTTTTTGTTGGCTGTTTTGCAGTTAAAGTAATTTTTTTCTGTTTCTCCAAAGCCAAATTAACTTGTTTCTTTCTTATTAAAATACAGCAAATTGAAGAGAGGAAACATTCGGGTTCCAAAAAGGGTCAGAAGATAAGGAGTAGGAGGAAACAAATGAAGAAAAATAAGATAAAAAGGACACTTTGTGAGCACAATTAAAAGGAACAGCATGTATCCTGAAGGCAAATAATAAAAAAGAATAGCATTTTATTTATTTTTTTTGTGTGTGGTGCCAGTAAACAAGAAAACAGCTTCAAGTGTGCAACAAGATCAAAGACTGAACCTGGTTTAAAGTTCGTTTCACGACCACTGGCTTGGAGCCCCACAGGAAGTTTGAGCGTTTTTAGCTAAAAATAAAAGATCAATGTGAACTCTTGGGTTAACTTTTCCTCTAAAAAAAGCAGCTTGTACTGTATGCGTTTCATTTCCATGCAAGGCATCACTGCCATGAATATTGCATCAGTTTGATTATGCAACAGCGATCATAAACAAACTGTTTGTCCGAGAAATGTAGTTGCACCTCATATGGAGGGTTACAAGAAACACGCAAAGGTTTAAAGAAGCATCTAACTAGCATTATATAACATGACATATGGTATTTAAGCTCTGTTTAAATACATGATGTTCACAGAACAGATTGGCCTTCAAACTTCCACTAGGAAGAAAAACGAGGCGGCCGTTGGGTCGTCCATCATGCAATTTCCTTGTGGGTTGGACCCCAGGGGGCCGTAGTACTAATGCTTAAGACTGCAATGTATGTGAATAGTCTCATAGCTGCAGGCTAGAATACATAACAGACTGTCTCTGTGTATACCAGGCATATACAGCATATACACTCATTCAAGCATGGTTTGGACCCAGATTAGCTCCATTAGAGTAAAAGACAGGTTCTGCCTGGTCTGTTGGCTCTCTCTCATGGTTGCTCACTGAGTAATAACTCTCTTTAGAAATGCTCCTAAGCCTATCCAGCGAAACATTTCAACTTGGTAAATGATAAAAAGTGAATTTACCAGTTAAAAATGGGCTTTTCCGCTTCACATAAAGGAATAAAAGAAATGGAGGCTCAATTGTTCACGGCAAGAAACCAATCATGTCGAAGCAATGAAAAAATAAAATAAAAATGAAATGTTTAACCTTAAACTTTAAATATAAAATGAACTTCTAATTTGTGAGTTTGGCAAATTAAAGGTTGGTAGACACTTGCAACAATCACGTTAAACCTTTAATACTGCTTCTATTCAATGAAAATATATAATAATATATAATCAAAACATCACTTTAGGCCATGACAGTGTTACTGCAGTATAACAGCAGGCCTAGTAGTTTATTAATAATACCAAGTAATCTAGCACACCTACACGAAACTACACATACAAAATACTAAACCTTGTTATAGACCTGGAAGGTGATGCATCTGGTAGCACTGCTGCCTTGCAGCAAGAAGGTCTTGGGTTTGAATCCTGGCCTACATGGAGAGAAAATGCAAACTTCTTTCTGCTTGAACTTTGCATTTTCTCAATTTTTCTCCCACAGTCAACAAACGTGACAGAAGGTTAATTGGTCTCTAAACTGCCAGGGACAGGCACCAACCATAGACTATACATAATGGATGAATGGTTTTTACCCCGATATAAATGTAAAACAAGCACTTCAAAATATTTGATAATCCAGAACATGGCAGTTTCCCATTCTTTGACAGCATGCCAGAATTTTGCAAAACTCTTGGTTTGTACAGAGTGGAATCCACAAAGATGATAACAATCATTGCAAATGAATTTTAAAGTTTGCAACACATAATCAAGCATAGTTTCTTATGCAAACCTGTAGAGGGTAAATGGATGGTAATAGTTACCCTGTGATTTTCCAATCAAAATGGTCATTTAAAGTGCTTTCACCACAGCTATATTTACACATTCACAAATCAACACAAAGATCGACAGGCAAATTGGGGTTAAGTGCTTCTCATGAGCAGTGCCTTGCCCTGTCTTAGACAGAAGCTGAAGTCAAAAAACCCAAAACTTTGATTGTCAGTCCCCTTCAAAGGTAGGAAGGTTTGTTCACTTCCACTAGAATTAGCAGGTGCCTAAAAACTACCACTGCTCTTAATCGCTCCACAAACGCTAAAGTTTCAACAACCTACTTGTTCAATTAGCACCACCGACTGGTAGCTGTGGGTTACTACAAGGAGTATTAAGTGTATTTTTAAATAAACTTCTTTATATATATATATATATATATATATATATATATATATATATATATATATATATATATATATATATATTTTACTTTTACACAATCTTGTATCTGTCTTTAATTCCGGAGGCATATAGAGACAGTCTAAACTGACTAATGTGCTATATGTCCTTTGCAAACGTCTGCTAATGTTGCATATATGATTGCATCTCCAGCTAACTCAAACTGGAAAAGATGTGTAGAAAATCCTTTAGCGTGAGCATCACATGTTTAGATGTCATGTGTCTTTACACACTCCCCACTGCCACACAACCCAGATAAATGTCATGCAAATGTTGCAACAGACAAAACAAGGCGAGAAAGATAAGACGGGTCCAAAAAGGACAGAGAACCACAACCTATTCTTTCAATGGACTGAATTGCTAAACTGCGACAGACTGGCGACCTGTCCAGGGTGACCCCGCCTCTCGCCCGGAACGTTAGCTGGGGATAGGAACCAGCAACCCTCCCGACCCCATTAAGAACACAGGGTGATTAGAAAATGGATGGATGGATGAATTGCTAAATTACAGATTTTATAAAAAATGTAAGACATGGTGTAGGTATTAATGGTGCAAACACTGGTTTAATCAATAATTAAACAAGTGTTGTTTGCAAAACAGTTAGCTGTTTGCTGCAGGCTTTACCTGGCTGATTGGATCTGCAGCTCCCTGATTTTGTGTCAGAAGATAAAGCATCCTCCATGGTCATTTCTAATTCAAGAGTCTGCTTTCATAGAGAAATGCTTGCATGTAAAGTTCAAACATTAAAGTATTACAAGAAGAGGGTACATCGTAGGGTGTAAAATGCCTCTGAGGAGTATGCAGGCAAATGTGTAATTGTACGTAGCAGACATGCTGTCTCCCTCATGCCTTCATGTTGTCCTCCCGTTTGAAAGCATCAAAGTATTTCTTTAATTAGTTCAGTAGATTTCAGCTTGTAATGCAAGATCTTAAAATAAACTAATATCCATACTGTAGCTGTAAGACTTGTGAATCGTACCCTGTGCTTTCAGGGTGTTGTATTCAACAAGTGTGACGGCAGAAACACACCATGCAGGAAAAAAATAGGTTCATTCTGACACAGGAGCTCAGCTCAGGCTTGTTGTGGCACCACTTTAGACGCACCATCTGCTGCACTCCACAGCTGAGCAGACTGCAGCGGCTGAGCAAAGGAAAATATTAACTACGTTCGGCGTGTCTGTGCCTGTGCACCCGCATGCATCCATCCACCACAGCGACAGCGTTTGAGGAACAAATAAACGCTCATTATCATCAGCTGCCTTTGTTTTAGTTCAGACGTGTCAGGCCTGCAGAAAACAAGCGCTGCCTTTCCTTTAGGTTAGTGAGCGCGGCTCGTTTGAGTCCGGCTGATTGGTGCCGGGGGTTGGTGCCTCTGCATAGGCTGATTAATTTGTTAATTAGCTCCAGCAGCTCTTAATGAGATGCCCATACCTCTTCATCCTTCGTCAGGGGAGGAGAGCTGGAGTAGCGCAGGTGGATAACACTTAGACACCCTACACACACTTGTACATAGACATCCGATGTGTTTAGCAGGGAAATGAGTGCAATTCCTCCGACGGGTGAGGCTGTCAATTAAAACTGCAGGTGCTTCGAGAAGCTGGAAGTGGAAAGTAGATGTTCACAACAGTTCAGCAGAGTTAAAGAAGCGATTCAGGCTCACAGGAAATCCACTGCACTCACACAACTCCGTATATAAAATATAGAACGTTAAATAGCTGATACTTCATGTACAGTCTGTGCAAGAAGGAAAAAAACTGTCACTGTATATGGTTTAAAACACTCAGGCTTCCTTGTAATGTCAATTATTGCTTTTGGTATAACTACTGCTGTTTATTCAGCATTTACTCTGCATATAGACACAGACAGTGTAGGGTCACTTGCCTTTTGCACAAGCATGGACTTTAATTACATCCCAGTCTCCGTATGATGGCTCTTATATAATAGTTTAATACCATTTGAGGAAACAGCAGCTTCAACTCTTCCTGAAAGGATTTCCACATGCTAGAGGGAATGTTTGACCATCATTCCAGAAGTGAATATCTGAGGTTAGACACTATAGGCTGATGCATTCTCAGGAGTAATGTGCAGACTGATCATACTGTCCTACGGCTTACATTTCTCATGACAAATTCCTTCATTTCAGTCTGAATGGATATTACCAAGACAGAAGACCCTGTTTTGGTCAAAACAGGGTTCCTGATGTTGTTTCACCCGTCAGAAACAACCTGACGGGTGAAACAACTTATGGCAACTTCCATCCTCAGACTTGAATGCTAAAATATCACAAAGAGGCAATATTTACCAAACCATTTGTCTGAACTAATCCAAAGTCCAGCGTGCTTTATAAACCTCAGATACTCTTTATCCTCGGTTCTTGATCTTCATTTGAAGACTTCATGAAGTTGGAGGTTCGTCTCTAGTGACTTTACGGACAGTGGTAAAATCTTAAACCTACGAGTCTGAGCATCCGCTGACCCGATCTCTGATTTTACGTGCCCTTCATCTTCCTTGTAGTCCAAAAAAAAGACTTCCTTGAAATGCTTTAAAGTGGTCTTTACCACAGTTCCTCACGCTTCATGACGTGACCTTTGTGCTTCTCTGTGTGCAGAGAAAGTCGACTTTCTGGCCGTGAAGTGATCTGGCTGTGTGAGGGAAGAAGCAGAAGCTGCTTGTGTTTTGGAGCAGGGCGGAGGTAAAGGAGCAGCAGGCGGAGGAGAGCAGGTGTAGCCTGGCTCCCACACCGCATACAGCATCTGCTGCAGGGCCAGCCAGTTACTATAATCGGCCCATGTTTGGCTCTTATGTGTGCGTGGAGAAGAGTAACGTCCACAGATGAGTGACTACCTTTTCTCACTTCTCTCCCAGGGCTCCCTGTTCTTTTTTTTGCTCCCCCTCCTACAGTCCTATGCTGTCTCATTTTATTATACGTGTGACAGCCAGTTGTCCTTTCACCTTATCCACCCCTGTCCCGTCAATCAGGGCTGCATGGACCAACAATGCCCTCAACATAAAGCAGCCCTGTCCTTGACCCCATCATTCGTCAAATGCAAATGATTTGCATTACTATTCTGATCGCCGGCAGGAATCCCACATGACTCACTCCGTCTCACTCTCTCTCTCTCTCTGTGCTGGCCTCAGGTGTAGTGGTAGGTAGATTTGATAGGTTAATGCAGCAGTAATGTCGAGGTAAAAGACTGAAACAGTCAGGGTTAGCAGAGATCGGCGTCCAGCTGTGTCGCAGGTCAAAATCCATGGAAAGTGGAGGTAAAATGATCCTGTGTTGCTCTTGGGAATACTTTGCCTCGTAGTTTTTTTATTTTCTACATTCTCTGTCTGTAGAGCTTTCACAGGTGAGGCCTGTAAAGCAAAGTGTATTGTAGAGCACTTTCCTGTTTAGCAAATACTGGAATATTACATCTACGAGGCAAACATCCCCACTTTTTCTCATAATTATACACTTGTGAAAATCAGCTCCATTGTTCCCACTTCACATCTGTCTGTGGCCCATTGATAAATATATCAAAGAAATATTACATTATGGTCAAATTAAAACTAAGCTGCACCATTAACAGATTAGTTTTTGAGAAAAGTGGTCGCCTTCCAGTCATCCATCGACTGTGACTGTAACACACTGAAGGGTTTCAAATAAATGATGAAACATGAAGATAACCTTCATATTTCTGATCCCAATTTATTAGGATCAGACAACAAATAACAAGGAACCAGACTTTTATTGGCTATTAAACACAACGGAGGCATGATCACCCTTTTACAAAAAGAAAATGTTGCAGGATTTCCACACAAACAGCTAGTTGCAAACGTGATTCTCCATCCATCCTTCAACTTTTGGGAATAACTGCAGTGCCATGCCTACTTGAAAGATGAAAGATTTCAAACAAACGATCTAATATTTATAATTATAATATTTTTGACAACAAGAAGCGGAGAAACAAGACTGTCAAATCATAAAACACGGTGGAGGTAAGATGATGCTGTGGGGATGATTAGATGACACTAGAATAAGAAGGAGGTTGTTATTTTCAGACCGAATTAATCATCTCTACATCCCTCAACCCATCTGTCTAGTGCATGAATGTCTGTAAATTCATATTTAACTTTGATTTTCTTACTTTAAAAGTGGAACAAATAACTTACAACTATAAACTAAAATATAAAATTGTGTAATTTTGTGTAGTGACCCTTGAAGAATCAACGTCTCATAGCAACAATATTCAACTTTAAAAATTCATGCTGCGTAATGAGAATAAACGGCATGAAAACAATGTAGTACATTAGCCTTAAAAGGGAAAAATAAAACATAAATTGTACAAAGTGCTTTGCTGCTGATTGGTTCACCAATATGTTTGTCGCTTTAGGAGAAGCCCTACAAATTAAACAATTTGCAGAAAAAATTAACTCAAGCTTTCCTTCCTTTTGTGCATTTCTTTCAGGAATACTGAGACCCGCTGGGAGAAAATGCAAGAAATCACTCAAGTAGCACAAAACTCAAATCAAAAGGGATTCATCTGCTGTTGCCGTCCAAGCAAATGTTCCTGTTTGAATAAAGCATCAGAGAAACCAACACGGAGCTAACAGAGCAGAGAAACATAAATGTAGAATTATGCCATATGTTAATTATTACGTCTTTATGTTGGCCGATCCAAACGGAGCTGAAAGGCGAACACAAACAGCACGGAGCGTCGCGGCAGACCTCGCATACTAACTGCTTTCCTGTTTTTCCCTGTAGTTTTTACGCTCGCTGACAGGCTGTCTTTATGGGTGCCAGTATGTGCGTTCAGACACACTGGGGATGCTATTCTGGCTCCCAAAACAACACCGCTGTCCCCCATGGGAGAAGTGAGTCTCCCAGTTTGGCCCCGTAGCGCCGAGCCGTGATTCAAACGCCTGTCATCTCGCCGTAATGATGATCCATCCGCAGCCATTACCAGCCCATGGTTTCTCACTTACAAAGCTGATTGTTTGACATGTGAAACATACATCAGCATAATCTACCCCATTAGTCAGTGTTTTATAAGAGCACCCACAGCAAATCAAGTGGAAAGGAGCGGGACAGAGGGTGCTAAGAAGCACAAAACAGTTAGAGGGAACAAGAGACGTGAATAAATGTGGACAGAAAAGGAAGAGTTTTATAGGACTTAATGGTATGGGTGTGTTTAATGTTCACAAACATATTTTCTCTCTATTGGAGAGCAGTTTGGGTTTTGTTGCTTCACAATGAGACATTTAAATTCATAAATAGTCCTCTTCCACTGAATCCTGCTCCTATTAAGTATTTATATTTGTGCAGCAGCGCAGAACATACAAACTTAATCACAGCTCAACAGAAGCTATGTTTTGTTTTCTATGTGTGTGCGTGGGTGTGTGTGTGTGCGTGTGTGTGTGTGTGTGTGTGTGTGTGCGTGTGTGTGTGTGGGCGTGGGTGTGGGTGTGCGTGTGTGTGTGTGGGCGTGGGTGTGTGTTATATAGTTTATCACAAGAGTTTGTCCATCTGACTGCTTACTTGAAACACAAACCATGTTTTCGGTCTGGTTTGACTTCCATTCATTAAAATATTTATGTTAGAAATACATCTGCTACCTCTTCCATCTCACTTTGTCCTTTCATTTAATTTCAACAATAAAACTTAAACATCTTTGAATTCACTTTAATTCAATTCACTTCATTTAGAATAAAATGCACCAAAATGCAGGAGTTCAGCCACACTGTGGTAAAAAACAGAAAAACTCTGCAGCCAGTTTCCACTTTAACAAATCTATACAAAATTTTAAATACCATTTTAATTCTACCAGTAAAACTCTCTCTAACTCATATCTAAATCTAAATCATCAACATTTAAAGTTTATTTGGAACTATGCTCTCTTATATCAGCATCTGCCCTGCTGGAGAAGAGTCAGCGAGTCGGTCCTGATCTCGGCATGCAACGATAAATATACAGCTTTGTAAAAAAATAAGAGTCCACTGCACTGAGCCCCATCAAATATTGATTTCTGATTTCTGAGAACCCTTCCTGAGTTAAAACATCAGTATTGTTGTTTCTAAATGAATACAGACTCGTTTTCTTTGCATTATTTGAGGTCTGAAAGCACTGAATCGTTTTTTGTTATATGTTGACTATTTCTCATTTTCTACAAATAAATATTAAGTTTTTCGGAAACATGTCAGTAGTTTGTAGAATAAAAGAACAATTTTACTCAAATATATACCGATAAAGAGTAAAATCAGAGAACTGATCATTTTAAGTCGTCTCTCAATTTTTTCCAGAGCTGAATATATTTATATTAGTCTGTGTGTATTTATAGCAACACAAGATACTTTACAAGCACGTAGAACCAAAATAAATGTAATTCTTTGCAATGCAGTCTTGTCAGATAGCATGTAGATAAAATAACAGTCCGGCAATGATTTCGTCTCTCCAGGGCAGATCTTCAGCTTAATCTGACAGATTAAACCTAAAAGTGACTAACATTGATCAGACAAAATAGATTTCTGAGCAACTACTGCTACAAACTCAAACTCTATGTCATAAGATCACAACATCAAGAGTAGGAAGAAGTCTGTAGACGTTTTAACTGAGATAAAAATAACATTAAAGGTTACATTTCAAAGTAAAAAAGCTCCTCTGTAAGGACTTTACAAGCATTTAGCCAAGATCAGAAGAAAATTCACTGTATGGAATAAATACAGAATAAACAAGGTGATTCAAGAAAAGTTTGAAGATGATCAGGTTTGAATGTTTCAGTGTGAAGGTTTTTATTTATCCACAGGGATGCAGCACTTGAAGGCTGAAGGGTTGAAACTCTTTCATCCATGTTCTCTTTACATTCTGCATGAAACACTGATGTGAGTGTTTCATGATCCAGAGGAGTAAAACTATAGGAGGAAGGAACAGAGAAACCAGGCTGGTTCAAAGGAGCCGTGAGGTAAGAATAGATGATTTATACGGTTGGATATTGATCCAGAGAGTCTAACGCATGAAAGAAAAACGGTCAAAGGCGTCACTGAGTGTGTTAGTGTGTGAACTTCACCTGCTCATGGGATTGCACGTGTGTGATGAAGGCCAGCCGACGTGCTAATCACCTGTCGGGGTATATAGTAGAGCAGCCTGTCCTCGTTCTCAAAGTCACACTCCGTAGCACCCCGCACACACACTCGCTCACACTCTTAAGACACTGCAGTCCTCCTTCCACCCTCCTCACAATGAGTCAATAGGACTGTGCTCATCAATTCTGTCGAGGGTTGCTATGGAGACTGAGAACAGTGTGTGCGTCTTCGGTGGAGGCGTGTGTGTCTTAATATCTTCTCCGGTCCCGTCAGGTCACGTTTCATCCTGATTTCCCCTTGCGTGCACATTGGAGACCCCCCGCCGAAGCCATGAGCAGGCGTTTCTCACATCCACACTCTGAATACCGATAGGAAAAGAACAGTGTGTGTGTGGGTGGGTGGGGGTGTGTGTGGTTGTGTGTCATGGTGACGTTGAGGATTCCTGAAGTCATATGTGTGTGTGTGTGTGTGTGTGTGTGCAGTCAGTGTTCAAAAGCATTTCTGCAGAAGATCTCTGCAGCATGCAGTTGAAGCATTACAGGGCATGCATGGCTGGTGTGCGTGTGCGTGGGTGTGTGTGTGTGTGTGTTCAGAAACCGGCTCTGCAGGTTTTATTTTTAGCATCACAGGCAAACTGAACCCCCCCCTCCATCCTCTTCCTTCCTTCCCTCCCTCTCCTTTTGCTCTCTGCCCTCGCTCTTGTCTCATCTCTCGCTCCACGCTGTGTGTATCTTGCTTATGATCACAAGCGCTGTATGCTGAAGCTTCGGCGCTCGTCGCTAATGTCTGAATGAAGGCAAGCTCTCTGTCACTTTCATCTCCCACATCAGAAGAGGCGGCATGTATAAAACCTTGGCGGGGTGGAGGTGACGTCTGAACTGTAAGCTTCCCTGTCGCTACGGCAGCCAAGGCAAGGTCAAGTGCTCAGTGGCCTGGTAAAGCTTTTCATTACATATTTAAATCCACCAAATTCCCCACAGAGACCGCCTGCTGCTCTCTGCTTCCTCCCTCCAAACTCGCCTTTTCTCTGTATTTTTCTAAATTCGCATATGGGCAGAAAGAAGCGGGTCTCGCCGTCTGAGCGTCGCTGTGATGGGTAACATTTGCGTAATGCCAGCAGGGCTGCAGATGCAGCTGTTTGTGAGGATGCCAGCAGAAACAGGCAGGCGGGCAAAATACCACCTCCCTCAGTAAGCCAGATGGAAATGAAGACTGGGGTTTAGATTCACGCAAACTCAATTACCGCCATGCGCTTTGGGTCTATTGGTTTGCCTTAAATTTTCAAATGCATGCTTCGTCAAATACACACACGGACCAAGAGCGGAGAAATTACACTTTTAATGAACATCTACCTCAATACGACTCAAACATTACGCTCAGTTTCAGTTTTATTCTTCTGCCAGAGCAGAAAATGAGCAATAAAAAGTGGGGTTAAAATTGACAGTTTGTTAAAGAAACAGGAAGAGAAGAAAAATGTGGATTCTCACAGTTAGAGAGCAAAAAACGGTTTAAAATAATTGCTAAAATAAATCCTATGAATCTGTAAAAAAAAAAAAAAACTTGTGATCACCAGCGTCGCCTGCTGTTAGTGGTGTTCCCCAAGGCTTGTTACTAGGCCCCCTTTTGTTTATTATCTTTTTCTATATATCTTTGTTACACTTTTAGGATTCCATTTTTATTTTTTTTTTTTAGATTATTTTATTTTAATTTAATAAAGAATAACATATAAACAGGACAAACAAACAACAAGTCAACAATAAATTACAACAAAAAAGTACTTAATTAATTTATTTAATTAAAAAAATTAAATAAGAAGTTAAAAAGGGGTGGGGGGCTCACAGCACATCGTGACAAATATGAACTGAAAAAGAAACTTGATGTTAGATATTTGAGGCAAGAGATGCATCTAGATGAAGTAGGTAAGGATCCCAAATCTTCAAAAAGATTTTTTTCTTAGATTATATGTACGTTTTTCAAGGGGAATGAAACTAATGCGACTTTAATTCTTGAGTTGATGAAACTCAACTGTGTGAAGAAACAGAAACAAAATCTGTTTTGGATAAATTTGTTAAAATGCTGCTGTTTTTTTAAATCAATAAATAAGATCATGTTAGCACCTCAGATTCTAAGAATCAGAAAAACATCATCCTTACCGTTCTTATTCTCCGTAAACAAGCAGCTCTAACTGTAGAAGAATATGCTCTGGTTAAATCTTTATGTTCTCCGCTGACCAGATTTCAACTGGTAGAAAACGCAGCTGCTTGTTGCTGCGACTCCCATCCTCCAACAACTTCCCTGCTTTCTGTGAAACGCAATATTGACCTCAAGTCTCTCGTAATCTTCTGCATATTGTTACTGTTCCACCTGTCGAGTGGAGCCTTGTCTTTGGAAATCTCTGACATAATATAACATACTTTAATGTCCTTTTTTCCTGCCTTCAAAGCAAACATTTTTTATATTGCTTATATTTCATTTTATATCAGTGATGTATTTATTTATTTACATTTTTATGTTGTGTTGACAATGTTCATGAGTGCTTGTATTATCAATTTGTCCTTAATTGACGTCCTCAGATGTCTGGAAATCATGAATGTAAACAACATTTATTATCTTTCTTATGCTTATTCGACCTCTAACAGTGATTGTGAACTCTGTCTCCAGCTTGTGAGGATTAAAGATCCAGTCGGGTTTAGAGGTTTGTGAAAGCCTCCAGGCTGTGCTTGGAGGCAGAGCTGTGATGAAGCTGCATCGCCTTCAAAAAATACAATTAAACAGAAAAAAAGGGGAACTGGAGGAGGACATGTTTGAGCAGCTGCAGTCAGCGATGCAACGATCACAACGTGAACAAATCAGCAGGGTAACTATTTCCACATGTGTTTATTGTTGATAGTTGCATAAAATTTGTCTGCATCATCCAGTAAAATGCATATAAGTGTTTATAGAGTGTTGTTATTAGATGATAGAGGGAGAAGATAGTATAGTTAGTATATCTTTACTATCTTATTGAACACCAGGACAGCAACAACCCTGAATATTTAGGTAAAATATTCAAATATTAAACTCAGATCTTCCGTATTTAAAAAAGTGATGCAGTTATCCCATTCAGATAGAAGCATTTAAAAATCCTTGACAACTTGTTTTTTCACTACGCTGTGCAAACTTTGGATTCCAAACAGTTTAACTACTTTGTAAAAGTAGTAAAGGTAAGAGGGGAAGGGTAAAGGAGGAAGGTCTGATGATTTCTGGACGGAGATCAAGGCGGATTTTCAAGTAAGTAGGACAAGCCTGAACCCCCACTGGGAAGAGTGAAGAAAAGGATATTTGGAGGTGAAAGAGGAGGAAGAGTTGAGCAGAAATCTGTGGAATGAGAAGCTTTTATTCTGAAGGGGCAAGTTGGAGTGGCCAAGGTTTGGCTGTGGTTTCCAATTAATCATTCCCTCTAAACTGAAGACAAAAGTCAATAGAAAATCTGCAGTGAGATTAAATCTCTAAATTAATTAACCTTACAGACAAAGCGATTGTATTCAGTTTAAGACTGACACTCGATGGCCACGACTATTTAACACAACTTGGTTAGATTTCTGTCTGTCTCTAAACACTGAATAGTCGCTGTTTACTCCGTGAGAGTTTTCTCACGCCTGTATCAATAGTTCCTGCCCTGCCTTTCCAACTCAGCATGTCGGATAGCTGAGGCAAGAACGGCAAACAGCAGAAACCGTCACACGGCGTATCTGCAGAGCGGACATTGATATGCATGAGTTCGCGCAGACACACGTGCTCAAAGAAAACCAACTCAACACACACAAAACGCACATTTCAAACCCCTCACACTGACTCCTCTGTCTCTGTCAAAGGAAAATGGAATCCATCACATACAGGATGCATGGGGGTGAAAGATTACTCACATTTCTCCCAATCAGAGCCAAATTGCTCTGGATGGCTCTCGTATTTGGAAGTTAGAGCTGGCTCTGTCTTTGCATGCAAATAACAAAGTCGATTTCTCAATTTGCTTTCTCCTTGACTTAAAGAACGTGTTGAAGGACTGGAAGGGAAGCAATTCATGCTGCACAAGCAGATCGTACTGCATAAATTTGCTCATCAAAATAAGATGCAGAGAAATGTAGGACTCCTGCCTTGCAGCAAAACGGTTGTGAGTTCGAATCTCTGCATGAAGTCTGAATGTTCTCAGGAAGGCACATGGAGGAACTGGATGCTGTTTTTAGGGGTTTATTTTATTTATTTTTTATTTTTTTGAAGATGTTTCACAAACATTCAGATTCCTCTTTTTCTTTAGGATTACTGTAAACATCAAACCTCATAAAGAGAAAGATTTCTGTAGATGAAATCTCTCTTATCAACTCATTTAGGAGCAATTAGCGCCAGCCACAAATGGATTAAAGCATCGACAGAATCCTGAAACGAATGGTGCAGTCTTCTGACTTCATGCAACAATATTTCATTCTTGTGGTTTGGGAAGTAATTTCAAAGGAACAGAAGGCATTAAAGGGATGTTGGAAGTAAAAAGACAGCAGTCTCTTACTGAAACCACCGTACGTTTTGATGTAGTAACAACTCCAGGTCTCCTTCTGCTCAGTAAGTTTCTCTATGTTGAGCAGGTCAACCAACAACTGTCATTGTTCCAACGATGCAGAAAGTAAACCCGACATATTATTTTAATTACAACTTTACTAGTTTGGTTTTCAGACCATAATTTGAGTACGCTTTTGTTCAACATCCTGTAAACATTAAGACAAGTAGAAATCATCTAGAATATGTGATTGATAGGAGTGAAGCAGGAGAATTTATGGTACGCTGCGTTTGTTACACTCTAATAAACGTCTGCATCTTTCCATCTTTCTTTCTTTCTTTCTTTCTTTGTTTCTTTCTTTCCTTCCTCTTCAAGGAAAGCTGCCAACTCCTCTATTTAGACCAGGGGTGTCAAAGTCAAATGGACGGAGGGCCAAATAAAAAATTTAGCTACAAGCCGAGGGCCGGACTGATCGAATGTTCATTGAAATTTTTTTAAATGACGCATATAGTCTAGTGAACCTAATTGAACCTACTGAAAACCTAACAAATATATTCCAATATGATCAGATAAATAAAGTAATATTTTCTTATGGCTCTGTCAGTAATCTTTAATTTTCAACAGACACAACTGAAATATTTTTAAAATATAATTGGATTGAAATACAATAAAATAAAGTGCAAAAATCTATTAATCAAAAACAACACTTTCATCAAGGAGAAGTAATATGCAGTGAAAACAAATATTAAACTCAGTGTCCACCTTCCTTTTTGCCATTTTTGATGGGTATCTGAAAGTTAATTTTACAGTTATGCTGACACTGCTGTGCTAATAACCCTTCTAGACCGGACGTGTCGCCGGCGACACATCTAAATCTGCAGTACCGTAATTCCGCCACACGTAGCGCTAAGTGGAAAAATTCCAACGGTTTCTGAAAGGGGAGACGTTGCACTTTCCAGCAAGTATCGGGTTAATACGGTAACTTCGCAGCTGCAGCTGCAGAGAGTGTAATTAATCCGGGGGGCACTCGTTTAATAGACGGTATATTTCGGCAATAACTTGGTGGATATTGAAAGTTCCGGTTGTTATGGATACATGGGTAAGTACATCATCTCACAGAACATTTAAAGAACTACTTACAGTTCAAATAAGGAAGATATTTTTTTTCAGACGGGGTGCCGGCTTGCTGCGGTCTGCGGGCCGGTTCTAATAATAAATCAAGATCATCCCAGGGGCCGTAAAAAATCTTCTCGCGGGCCGGATGTGGCCCGCGGGCCTTGACTCTGACATATGTGATTTAGACTATAATAAGTAGATTAACACAACTTTATGTTGTTTGGCTTTCTCTATGCTGGATTGTTGGCTTATTAAACGCACTGCAGAAGCCTGAGCCCGACCACCACGCAAATAATTTTGGCCCGACTCGGTCCGAATTTCTCCACTGAAAGTCAACAGAGCTAAAACTGCAACATCCGAGGTTTGAAAGAGTAAAATGTGACAAACGTTCACAACAATATGCATCTGTTTACATAAACAAGCAAAATGTGAGTGTCCCAAAACTTTGGAAGATTCTGCAGAAAAGAAAATCTTTTTGCATGACTGTTGAGGAAAATCAACAACAGTATCAAACAAAAACCTTCATATCAATTAAAAATAGATAGAATTATTTATAACGGGTAATAATAAAAGTATGTTAACAGGTTCTGCTCAGTCTTGTCTGTCTAAAAGAAATATCAGTTTGAACAACCAGAGCAAACACAAACACTGTAAAACATTTCAAAGTGGTTTAACTTGACAATGAAAGTCCACCTGCTGCCTTGAAAATGCAATTTAAGTCGACAAGAAATTGTTTTGGTTTTAACTCAGACATTAAAGTTCATGAAGTTAATTTAACAACAAGAGTCAAGTTGTCTAAACATCGTTTTTTAAGTTCATTAATCTGGAATTTGTGAGTTTTAACTCAATGCTGCAATTTTTACCAAATAATTATTTCACATTATGCAAGAAAAAAATCTGCCCTCACCTCAATGAAGAGGCACATTTCTCTATTATTTTACTCACAATGTAGAAATAACAAACTATTTTACTTTAGAATAATTCAAACTCAAATTGTATGAAGAAAATTTCTGATCTAACAATGAATTTTATTAAACATCACAACAAATTCTGCTCTGAAGCGTTTAGTGTGAACAGGACATTGAAATAAACATTTGGTTTAATAAAACACAAGAGTGAGATCAACGTAACACACTTCCACCTCAGGATACAAAAACATGACACTTTTTTAAGTGCTAACCTGAAAACTCTAGTTCATTCAACTCCTGGGGGTTTGACAAAATTAATAAAAAGTTAACACAACTTACTGCTTTAAGTTCGTCTTTCGCAAACTCACACATTTAGGTTCAAAATCTAAAACTCGCTAAATTTGTTTCACTTAAAGAGTAGAATATAGTAGACACAACTGAATGTGTTTTTCAGTGAATAGGACTGAGAAACGGGTCGATACTCTGACGCTGTCATCATCTCAACATCTGGACTCCTGCGCTCTGGATCCCAGCTGATAATCACACCACACATGGCATTTTCATTAAAAAAAGGATTTTATAAAGAAGGATTGTAAACCAAACACTTTGCATAATTACATGCAAATGAAAATGTGCCACAACTATAAAAGCAGGGTAAGTGCTGCAAAAACAATGTAATGTTCTTTAAGAGCAGCACCAAACAAATCAGAGACTGGCAGCTTCTTTCTTCTCCCCTCTCTGTTTTTTTCTGGAAACAGCTTCCAGGAGCCCACTCTCTTTACAGTTAATGAAATATCTAATGCACTTAGTTTCTTTTGCTTCACACCTGCCTCCTCAGAGGCATGTTCCTCCTCTCACAGCTAAATTACTTCATCTCAATGGAGCGAGACAGACTGCGGTGAGCAACAAATTCAAGGCGAGTACTTCCAGCGAAAAGATGACGAGCTCACGGAGGAGCTGCTAGACAAATCTCCTCGCCTTTTGAGCAGAGCAGGCAGGTTGTTGTTTGCAGCGTTTGGCCCGTAAAGCCTCCCTCAACACACGTCCCCAATCCATCAGTTTTCCTCTCTCTACGTCAAGAACAACAAAACCGAGTCCTAAACGACTCTCCGGGGGTATTCCCTGCTTTCTTTTTAACATCCTTGCTCTTTTTAGAGAGACATTTACAGCTATTTAGGGACTGGTGATGTTAAAATTATTTCCAAGATGCATTTCTGCGTCTGATTCACATCCCGTTGACCCGCTTTACATTCCAGCTCATGAAGCAATTTCTGTGACCAGCACCATGAAGCAGATAATGCAGCTGCTTCATAGATATCAAAATTAAAGCCACTTCATAGAAGATAGCAGCGGAGGCCAGAGTGTATTTAAGGTCAGGAATATTTGCCCTTACAGCGCATGGTCGTATTAAACAAATGTCAGCTAGTGAACCTTATCGAATTAAAGCTGAAAGGTCATAACATGAGACTACCACTAAAGGTTAAATATTTAGTGAGTTAGAACTGAACCAGCAGCAACATTGTTACCGACAGAAGCTAACGCTTGCATTAAAAGTGACTGAGTTTTGTCTTGTGTATCTAAAATTCAAAACCAAGCAACATTTTCTTTATTCCCAGACTAATTATATTATGATAAATATGTATATATATATGATTATAATAATTATAATTATGTGTTTTCCAGGCACCATTTTATAGCATAATCAAGTGACTAGGTTAACCTCAGTTGTTGTAAAAACTGAGGTTTTACTTCTTAATTTATCGCCTTGAAATTGGGTCTCTGTCTCTTTAAAAACTACTCTCTCTCTGAAGCTCCGCCTTCAGGAAGTCGTCACAACATGGCTCCTCTATTGACCCTATAACAAAGTTTTTTGCAAGCATTTAATTGAGAAGTAGCTCCTATGATGAGCTCAGTAGAAGCTCGGTTTCACCAGGTGTTTGCTAATTGCTGCTGGCTAGTCTGAAGGAGCCGAGTGGGGGAGTCACTGGGGAGTGCTGCTTTTTGCACAGCTGTGATGGAGATTAAATGATTTCTCAAAGCTGAATTAAAGAATCACGGCAACAATACAGGTTTGTTTTTGATATAACATTAAAACATGTCAATTTTACATAACACCGCCCCTTTAAAAGGTCCTAATCAAAGGTTCTGAAAGACATTTGGAAGGATTTTAAAAGCTAATTAGAAATGCGAGAGGAATCCCATTCCTTTGAAAAGAAAGAGTTGAAATAAATCTTCAACAAACTTATTTAATTACACACCCAGAGCCTTTAGAAAGAAATATTCAGCTGCTGATAGAATGAGCAGTTATGATCAATGTCTCCACTGGCTGTCATTAAACTGATGCATTTTTATTAAAGTCATCCGTCATCAGCGTAATCAATGCAGATGAAAGATGTTTGGTCTGCTGTGAGAGACCGTCTGCTGCGTTCTCATACATAACTGATGAGCAAACAGAGAGCAAATAAGCGAACAAACGTGTTGATGTGTGTGGATTGTTATGAACCGGAACGCCCGGAGGGGGTTTGACGGATCACTCACCGAGCACGCCCAGTCGGTAGTTCATGGTCACCACGATCACGTTGCCGTAGGCGGCGAGGACGCTGGCGTCAAACATGTTCCCGGTGCCCTCCATGTACGAGCCGCCGTGAATGAACAGCATGACGGGCTTCTTCCTGCGATCGCGGATATCTGCGCACACAAAACACACCCAGGGTAAGGATTGGAGCGCCTGAAGAAGTCAATAAATATGTTTATACTTCCTGTTTGATCAAACATGTTGGGCTGTAATAAATTAGCAGCAAATCGTTCAGGTGAACGAACAAATGAATCTTTCCTCCTACTGGATGTCGGTGCTAGAAAATGGATCTTTAATGTACTTGGAGCACCTTTTAATGTCACAACGCCTGCAGAAAAACATTTGCTGAAAAGTCTTGACTGACAGTAATGAAAGAGAAATGTTGTCAACAAACCCACGGGGAGAACTAAGTACACCCTAAAGATGGGAAAGAATTTAAAATGAAAAGAAGCAACCAGCTGTTGCTAATGAAAATGATCAGCACGTTAGAAAAGCTCTAGAAAAACAAAAGGAGTTTTCTACAAAGAAGTGTGCTTAAAGTTTATTAATTTATCTTAACAATTAATTAATAAGCATTCAATTTGTTTTTCATATCTGAATAAAAATAACATTACAAATTAATATTATTTTGTGTCTACTGTATTAAACACTGACAGGAAAAAAACTGAATATTTTGGTTCTTTTACATCTTTAAACTTAGATATATATATATTAAACTGAAAATTTCAGTATTTTCAGGACAAAATTGACAATAATTCAAATAAGTAACAAAATCAATAAATCTTTCAATAAAAAACTTATGAAACTTTAACAAAAAACGCAGGCGTGAGTCTGTTTCTGGAGAATTTTGGTTAAAACATGTTTGTTTTTCATTCAGTGGGAAGAAACTACAGAAATGTTACTTAAGTAAAAGTAAACAGTACAGCATAGTAAAAAAAAACTCCTAAAAGTAATATATATATATTACAGTTATTACCCAGCTCTGGCTGTAAGACCGTGTTCACGGCTGCGTCTCAGACTCCACAGGATTCAGTTAACATTAAAAATTGTGACAGCACAGATAAAGAAAAACTAAACAACTATGGCCTATTTTCAGGGTTGCCAGAAGCACATTAAATCTAAAGGCCTCAGGTGCAAATATATCTAAGACAGAGCCTAAAGCTAAGAGTGACCAAGATGGCAAAGCATGGATGTCTGACAGCTCTTAAAGGCAGTCGAAGCTACAGACTAAAGTCTGCAGAGGAAACCGCTGATGCAGAACTGGAGCTGTATGTTTAAAGGTAATGACGCAGAATATGGGAGAAATGTGTATGTACGCCTGTGTTCATGTGTTTCTTCAAGGATACTGTCTACAAGTTGACTCTTGGTTGAACTGAAACAGATACCAACATGAGCTTGTTTGAAATAAATCATTCTTCATTCAAATAAGTCAGAGTTTTTGTTGGAATATTCTCACATAGGCTTATGTAAAGGTGAGCAAAGCCTCTTTAATACACATCAAAAGTCTCCTCTGTTGATTAAAAAAACAAGGCAGCAAGACTAAGACTCACAAAGTTGCTTCTTAATAAACACTCCTTATACAAACTGTCAAGAATGGTGGTGGAAAAGTGATGATTTGGGCTTGTTCTGCAGTGAGGTCTTCTGTATGCTATGAAATCTTGACTTAAACTGGACCACACACTTGTTATGAAAGAAAAAGATCTGGAAAAGATCAATGTTTTGTAATGGACCAGTCAAAGTCCAGACTATTTGTGTTTTGACCTGAAGAGATCTGTGAAAAAAAGAATGTCTTCAAACCTCAACAAACTTCAGTAAGGCTGTACTGAATGTACAGTACATTAAAAACAAAAACAAAATGGAGTAATTAAGGCCATTTCTGATAAAAACCTGCTATTATTTTGTATTATATACAGCAATGCAAGCATGTTTTGTATATTATATACAAAATGCTGTATATAATATTTTATATTATATACAGCAATGCAAGCATGTTGCAAAAATACTGAAATATATAGGCATCTTCAAAACCCCCAAAGATTGCCTGGATCATCAGCTTAATGCTTTAAGATTGATAGCAAAGTAGTTTCCAACACTGGAGAAGAAACAGCTGCATATATAAACTTCAAGTAAGTCTTGAAGTTTAAAAAAAAAATAAAAAATCAACTTGGTTTGATTAGTTTTTTTTTTTTATTGAAAAACAGAATTTTAAAGAAATAAACTTCCAGATAAGATTAAAAAAATGATCTTTTCATTTCTCCTTGCCATAAAAGTCCCAGGTAAGAAATCCAAAATCCAAAAGGATACAAAACAAAGAAGAAACATTAAAAATTGTCCATAAAAATTCAACATTATTACTACATTTAGTAAGCAATCAAGAGAGAAGTTGACACGTCCAGTGTCAAATAAACGTTCCTTATTTCGCAGCTTAGAGCTTGAAACTCACATTAAAGCAAAGTGCAACTCGCCCTCAGCTGCAGAAACAGACGTGTCAAACTTTTCACAGCTCTGTTTCCCTGTAGGGAATCTTCAGAGGACATCTTTTTTTTTTTTTTTTTTGACACTATCAGTTTTACACCAGCACTGCTCGTTAGTGGTTCTAGCTTTGGGGTAAAACATGAAGCGATATTATAAATGTCTCACATATAAATGTCAGGTCAAATCCTGGAAGACCAGAATTAAGAGGAATGATTGATTATCTTCATTTAAAGTAAAGCATGTCACTTCATTAAAGATTCCCTTGATAGAAATGCCATTAATCGAGTTTTCCTCATACATTTAATTCATCTTTTTGTATAAATCTTCACATCTACATCAAGACAGCTACCTTGGAAAAATGGAAATGAGATAAAACTTTTCTGATGATGATACATATAGTTAGTTTGAACAAACCACATCTGGACATCTATTACCACACCGACGGCATCCTGAATCTTCAACACATGAATGCTTATAAACCAGAGCTATTTATTAATATTTTACCAATTTGTTTTATTGATCTTGACATGGCCCAAAATGAAAATGAGTTTGATATAAACGAAACACAGTTAAAAAAAAAAAAAAAAAAAAAAAAAAAAAAAAAAAACCTAAAAAGCAGCAAAAATGTCTATTTTCTTCAACTCATACCAGACATTAATCTAATCAATCCTAATATATATCCCTTGATTACATTTATTATTATCTGGGTTTTCCCTGATTGAAGTGTAATCATTTTATTGAAGCTGAATACATCTTAATTTGAGATACATACCTGCCTCTGAAAATTCGAGATAAAGATTCTTCAAAGTGAAGACAAAGAATGTTTTTTGCCTTAATGCGACCTGCATCTGATCTTTCTGTGACAATGCCACCCAGGCCACTTGGGTATCCGATACGTAACCGATCTTTTCAGATATCCACCTGACCGTCAATGTTATTCGACAAACGTCACTATTGAAACGCACAAGCTGGAAGAAAAACAACAACCATGGCGAAAGATAATGAGGATTAAGTTGTTAAAGTGCTGGCTCTTCAAAACGTTAACATCATAAAATATGCTCCACCGTTAGCATCCATGTTTACATCTGCAAACACTGACCACTTCTTCTTCTTCTTCTTTTTCATGCTGGTTGACAAAACACTGAGCACTCTCTCTCTCTCTCTCTCTCTCTCTCTCTGTGTGACGTTAATGCGCCCTCTGCTTTGCATGCGGGACACTTTCAGGTTGTTTACAGTTCACAACAACCAAGCAGAAAAAAAATCTTTAATAAAAATATTTGGGTCACTTCAAGCTGCAGTGTGAACATAGAATCTGTTTATGCTGGTAAAGTTTAATAGTTTCTCAACTGCTACAATGATTTTTGGCTTCTATCATCAAACCTATGTGCAGCTAACTGGGTAACTGGGTTCTTCAGACAGAACCCAGTTAGCGGTGAAGGGAGTTTTCAGCCGGAGCCAACTCCTGCAGCTCTGTGTGTTTGCGTGCAGGACTGTCCCTGATGGGCCCTCGTTGGCCTTTGAACCGGTTCTCCCAGCTGACCGCGGGACGCTCCTTCCTGCCAGGAGCCGACGGAAGCATATGGCACACGAGACTCCGAACTGTGGCACGGTGACAGCCCCGGATGGCTTCAGTACGAGCATGTGCTAAGAGTGTGTGTGTTTGTCTGCAGGCCTGGGGGTTATGAGGGAGCAGTGGAGCAGATCAACCACATAAATAACCATTACTGCATCTGTTACCGAACGGAAGAGAGATAGAGACGCTCTGAACCCCTTTGAAACCCTCCTTTTTGTGCAGGGTAGCTGCTGAAATATGGATTAAATGCTTCAAAGTAATGATAAGCTCTGGCGTTAAAGATGCAAAACTCTTAAATCACTCCTAAATCGGTTATTTTTAACCTCAAATGAGGTTAATCTTTTAAATAACTTAATCTTTTAAGTTATTTGGGTTTTTTTGGGGTTTTTTAAAGAAAATCTCCCTTCATCCCTTAAATAATGAAACCTTTAAACCAGAAATTATTTAAAAGTCACAACCTTTGAACTTTACCACATTTTGTCACTTTATCACCATGTACATTGGACTGGACGACATGGCTGAAAAACTTATCATGATGTAAATGTTTTATATTGGTCAATACTGATAATTATTGATTAGTTTTTTGTTTTGAATATCTGAAGCACTGATAAAGTGGTGATGTGACATTTCCTGCTTTATCCACAGCTTTCGCTCCACAGCGCTTTTGTTTATTTTTAAGCAGTAATGAGGTCAAACCTTAAACTGCTGCTGCGCCAGTTACATAACAAGTTGTTGCTAGGTAACCACAAGCTACTCAACAAGTTGTTGCTAGGTAACCAAAGAGTGAGTTAGTAGATTCCACCAACAGTTGGGACTGAGCTGGAGGTTCACCTTCCAGCAGGACAATAACCTTAAACATGGAGCGACAGAAAGGTCTAGATTATTAATGTAACATTTGTTTACATCACTCTTAGGTGTAAATGTATTATAAACTTTACCTTTTGTAAGATTTTAAAACTGATGTTCAAAGCTGAATCAAACTGCCTGGACATTTGGGTAAATTTAGAACTTAAACCTGCAGAATGTAACTTTTATAAAATATATATTTATAAATTATTATTAAAATGAAAGCTAATGCTAAGGCTACTTAGCATGCCCACTGGTGAGAGTGGCTAAGCAGTTTTTCTGTAATAGTAAGTTGCTTCTTCAACTATTGCACATTTAGCAGCAAGTACATCAGGATGATTGACAGCGTTAAGACCTTCTTCCTGGCTCTGATTGGTTGTTTCTGACAGGAAGTGGTGCTTTTCTTCAGATGGTCGTAGCAGCTCAGGAAGAAGGAGATCGATCTTTTCTCCATCTATCTCAAACTGTAATGTCATGACAGGGTGACAGTTTTACCAAATATGCAAAAAAAAAAAAAAAAGCACATTTTTGTAAAAGTTACTAACCGCAGCATTAACCAAGTGG
Source organism: Gambusia affinis (assembly GCF_019740435.1). NCBI lineage: Eukaryota > Metazoa > Chordata > Actinopteri > Cyprinodontiformes > Poeciliidae > Gambusia > Gambusia affinis. Next base: position 19,815,319 of record NC_057885.1, read on the forward strand.
GGATTGAAGGTAAATAAGGGTGAAAAAGTCCAGGAAGTACAGCAATAATGTTTGAAAACCGGACAGAGAATCAGTGAAAACCTGGTGAACTAACTACCCAAAACCTGTCAGAAGATTACAAACCACATCCTGCTCTCCAGAAGCAACGTGCAAATAGATCAGCAGAGGTCTAAAACTTTTGCACGACCCTTTAAAATTAAACACAACAATCCCTCTGACGGGGAAAGAAATTTGCAGGCAGCTGCAGGGGAGAGTCTCTATGGCAACTGCTTCACGTTGACTCCTTCCTCCATCTCGTTCTCCCTCCCTCCGCCTCACGTGGCCGAGGTCTCATTGACTGTTGCCTTGGCAACATATTGCTCCAGCGCATCTCCGGCCCTCCGATGCCCTTTGCCCACGTCGCCTACCTCCGTGTCATTTCATTAGCGAGCGACCGCCGCCGTACACACACCTGCAACACACGAGCATCTCTGCATCCTGCGAACTGACAGGCGGCGGCGCGGCGGGGGGCAGAATGCAGATGCGCTCGTGTCGCCTCCCACAGCCGGATAAGACATGCGCGCACGCACACACACACACACACACACACTGAGTGGGCTGTCATGGTTGACCTGTGCACTTTGTGTCCAAGGATCACTTACAGGGCGAATGGCTGGCTGTGCCACACTGACAGATAGGACTAAAGCCCTCGGGGGGCTACAAGCTCCATCCCTCTTCTCCTCATTTCTTCCCTCTCTCTCTTCCTGCCTCTGGCGTTGTCGTGTTTCTACCTGAACCCACGTTTAGCATGTAGCGCCCGCAGTCAGGAAAACGGTCAGGTTTGCAGTCTTATGCTTCTCTCTCTCTCTCTCTTTCTTTCTTTTTTTTATTTTTATGAAATCCTCCCAGAGCAGATTCAAACATTTATAGTTTGAAAGCACATACTTTAAAAAAAAAAAAAAAATGAAACTAATCAGCTCCGCAGGGAGAACCTGAGCTGTTGTCTGCAGGCAAACATCACAGCACAACCGAAGGGACAATTGGTAGAACGGGACTGCAGCACTTTTTCTTTTTTTCATGCAAAGCTCCAGCAAATCCCAGACATTGTATGACTGATTATCAGCAGATGGTCAAAACTTCCACACAAGCATCAACGGATGCTTTGGAAGGCGGAGAGTACAGACTCTCATTTATGCTATGAAAGTTTTACTGGTAATCCCTTCTACATATGAGTATAGTAGAATAAATAGTTTTTTATCATTACTTTTACCTTAGTAGTCTCTTTGTCATTAATATAGGTCATTTTGACGACCTGTATTAAGCCGAACGTTAAAATTAAACATCAGTAAACATCCGCAGACAACTTTTAATGATGTTTGATTTTTGCGAACGTTGTCTGCTAATGTTTGCCGAAAGTTCACGGCAACATTCAGGGGGACATTAGATCAACTTTTAATGTTAACAACTTGAGTATTTGGATTTTTTTTATTTTTTTTTTTCCCACCAGGGGGTCCTTTTTGTGGGCTCTAGTGTCCCTTTTTCATAGTAGGCTGACAGGAGAGGGGGGAAGACATGCGGCAAATGTCGTCGGGTCCGGGAATCGAACCCGCGACGGCCGCATCGAGGACTGAAGGCCTCCAAACGTGGGGCGCGCTAACCTCTACGCAACCGGAGCACGCCCCGAGTAATTGGATTTTTAAGGTGCTGCGGTTTTTTTCCGATTCAAATTTTGCGAGTTTGGCAAACTGAACATGCAAACAAGACTTTGATAAATCATTTCATACAAAATAAAGTGACATTTATCCTATAAAATTACAAATTTACTACGGTATAAGAATAAAAAACAAAAAAGTTGCACTGACCTGGCTTCATGAATGTGCACACCCTTAAATAAATACTTTTCATTTTATCCAGTTTCAGTTAGTTCTAAACTAAAAAATCTATGACCAACCAATCCTTTTTCAAGGGTTGAAACTTTACAAAGGTATCAGTAAGGAGAAGGATGCCAACACAATCCTCAACATTGTCATTCTGTAATGAATTAAAATAATATATGGGACAACAGCGACATTACAGGACATGGAAATATTGCAAAAATGAATCAAAAGATCAGTCTGAATAAGGTCAGCAGAGATGCCCAAAGTCCTGGCTACAAGGATGCAAAACAGAATCGTTTTCTTCAAAAGACAACATCCAGGTCTGGTTCCTAAACTACGAGGTAGAAAGTGTTTGATGAAAACAAGCTTGATTTTTGGGCTGCAGTCCATAAGGTTTGTCTGGTACAGAAAATGTTCTGGATGTCACTAAAACAACACAGCAGCAAAGCATGGTAGTGGCAGAATCATGCTCTGCGAGTCATTACTTTACTTTAGAGAAAACTGAGGCTTCAGTCAAAACAGGTAAGATTATGAGTTTACAAATCTTACCCGCATTTTCAATTTTGACACAAAATTTATATATTTTATTTTTCCGTATCGGTGAGTCAAAAAATATAGATCCCAAATTAAAAAGAATGTTATGTTTAGTAAAGTTTCCAAATGTTTCCACATTTCTACAACTTAAACCACACAAAAGGATGTGGAACCTGACAATTCTTACAAAATGCACATCTGAAAGCAGTGAGTAACTGGGTAGAGAGTTTCAAAAGGTGAAGAAACTTGAATAACCCAGCAAAGCTGCGGGACGAAAACAGCTCTGCTCTGTGAATGAAAAAGGAAGCAATGAAAACAAAGCAAGATGGCAGAGAGGAGCGGAGGGTTGGCACCCAGAGGAGCTTAACCCGACTGCTGATCCTCTCAAGCAGAACGGAGACAAAGAGACGATTAGGCCTGAACTTGTGTTGAGTGTTTCAGTTTATTGGCCCACCCAGCGCTGCCCACTGAGGCGCCGCCCTCTCACTTCTTCCCGTTTGTGAGGCGATTTGGACCTTGTTCTGCTGCTAATGGTTCTGGTGGCAGTGATTTCACCGAAACTGAGGCTTAAACAGGCAGAGATATCATCTCCTCATAGGAAGGAGGACATTCTAGCCGTTTTATTTCCAAAATTGGTTATTTATTAAGCAGCATTTTCATTTCTTACATATCCGCCTGTCCAGGTTTTGACCCCATTTCTATTTTCATTAGTCTCCATACGCCGCTGAGGGAGGTGGAGATAATAACTGACCTTTTACATGTGCTATCCACACTGTAATAAGAGGGAGAATTTGCTCCCAGCAAACCAGGAACTGTCATGTGTGTGTAAACACACCGCGGCCTTACGTCTGAGTGCTCCAATTAACAGAAAGGTTACAGAGGAGTGAGATTATTGCAGCGGTTTAATGGTGGGAATATGTTAAAGATTATTTCCAGTTAATCATTTTTTAGCAACAAGGCGCCTACAGATGGCCCGATTCAACTCGGCCCATAACTACAGTTCGTTTATGAAGCAGGTTTAACGGACCGTGACATCTGCAGCTAGCAGAGCGGGAATGAGCTAGCCCAAGCAGAAGCTTCTTTCTTTCGTGCCGGAGGTGATAATAAAGAACACGTCAGTTTTGCTCCAACTTGTAAAGAAAACTAAAATAATTTATATAAATTTTTGGTAGACCTTTTGGTGATCAGGTATCGTTCCCCACTCAACTTTTTAGTAACTCACCACAGAGACTGGTGACTGTTCACCAATGCTAACCATAAAAAAATAAAATAAAAAAAACATTTACACGGCAGGTTAATAAGTAAAAAAACTAATTAGTTTGCTTAAAAAAAACATTGTGCGTCCCTGTAAGTGTTATTGGTATTTTTGACTCTACGTGCAGTTATTCCTCCAACCACTAGAGGCTCTGTGTTTTAGAAACGTTCTTCCGTAATCCAAAAGAAGAAAGTCTCAAAATAAGAGAAAATAAGCTTTACAAAACTGTACCTATAATCTCCAGATGAAACACATGGATTCATGTTAAAAATAAAAATTAATTTAAGCAGCTTTATTTTATCACAAAAGCCCAAACTGTCATTGTTTTGATTTATCAGTGTTCTAATTGTTTCTCATGATTATAACATTCTTAAATTTAACTGAACAAAAGTAAACTAAACTGACCAAACTGAACTGAACTGCATTTACTGAACGTAATTAAATAAAATGGTACTGAATTGAAATAAACTGAACCAAAGTTAATATAATTCAACTGAATAAAAGTGAATTGAACTGAAATGAACTGAACTGTCCTGAACTAAATGAAACGAAGCATAATATATTTTGACAGTACAGATGAGATGAAACTTTACACGACAAAAGACACAATAAAACCAAAACTATGAGAGGAAAAAGAGAAAACTTTAAGAAGTAGAGATTCAAAAAGAAATTAATTTGGAAAAAGAAGAGCAGAATATATAGAAAGAACAGAATTACACAGAATACTCAAAAGTTACATCCGTAACTTATAATATTTTAAAGCTTAGGAGGATTTTGTTTGCTTTGGTGGTTGTGCAGCTAAATTAAATTTATAGTTTTGCAAGAACCTTTTTAAGCTCAATTTACACTGAAGGTTGTTTTATCAAATTTGAAACTTTCTTCCACTGCAAAGCTGAGCTGGACAAGAATCTGCTCTTTCCCGTAATAAGGTTTTTAATTTGGAAGAGGAAGAAAAGCACGGCTACAATTATGTCAATTTTAAAAGCGGGCGGCATTTTAAGTTAGCATAAGAGTTTCTATATTGTGAAGCAGCAGTAATTTATGGAAGTGCTCAGAACCACGACATTTGGCTGGCTTCAGGACGACCCTAATTAATTTACTTTGTTGCACCAAGAAGTGGCAGCACAGTCAAAGTGACCCGGCCAGAAAGTCCAAAGCCCATCTTTTAAGAAAACGTCTTTCTGAGTCAGGAAATTAATTATTTAATTTATTTTTATTCAGGCATTTAGAGAAATCTCTTCAGTCAGACACCTCAATACAATTGAGGCACTTTATCCACTCTGCGCTTTTAACTACACGCTCTCATTTTTCACTGTAAAACCTAATCTGATTTTGCTTTATTTCTATTCACAAGCAACTAATCTTGGTTTGTAAAGCTAATGAAAATGTGCCTGTTTTGCTTTTTATGTGATGTGAAACTTTCGGGCATTTAAAGAAGCGTTCTCGTCCCTAGAGTTTCCGTCTCATGGCCAAACACACGTCTGAATAAAAAGATTTATCTTGAAACTGTAAATATTTATCTTTCTTGAGTCCAAACTGAAACCGCAAGAGTCCGTGAAAATGTTGCCTTTTGAATATTCAGAAGAGAAACCTCAAAAGCATTTGATTTATACATAAAAGATTTCTCGTGATGCTCCAGATCTGGTTTTGAGAAAACAGGCCACAGTTCCTCACTGTCATAAATTGATTTGTGTAGCGATGGTCAGCAGAGACAAAAAAACAAATAAATAAATGCAACGTGAGAAGCTGAATCAGAGAAAACACAGAAACTGCGGTGCTAACGGAGGCTAACGGAGCAGCTCTCTGTCTCAGAAGAGAGGAGCCTGTTTATATGTGGGAATCAATGGGAGGTCAGGGGTCAGTTGCTGTGATTCGGGGGGGGGCAGACAGCCGAGCGGTGATGAATGGGACGTGATGAGATGCACAGCAGCAGACCTGGCCACCAAAAGAGGCTGAGGCATTCATTAGAGCACACTGGATCCAGCCAAAGGCCAGACGGATCCCATATCAGGCCTCTGTGTGTGTCCATGCGCCGGAGCAATGGTCCTACTGGGAATCACTGGTTCCCACTGGGAGGCTGGGAAGTTGTTGACTTCTAGTGTGAATTCTTTGTAAGGAACCAACCAATGAGAGAAGATCAATTAGTGCATGAATGAAAATTATTTCATAACAATAAAGGATTTAAAAAAGGAAAGTTGGAAGAGGCTTAAACTTAAACTTAATGTATCTTAAATTAAGGCATTAAAATGTCTGAAATTCATTTTTAAAAACTGTAAGTCACAAAGTCTTACATGTTTGGTAGCCGGACTACTAAATGTTGTAGGTGGCTGAAAAAACAAACCGCGATACAAGCAGTCGATATCAGTAATTATTGATTAGGTTCATTTTTGTTTTAAATATCTGAAATATTGCCAAACTGGAACTGTGACCGTTCCTGTTGTATCCAGTTGCCTCTCCACGACGTTTTTTATTTTTCCAACAGCTGTGAGGCAAAACCTTAAACTGCTGCTGCGCCAGTTACTCAACAGATTGTTGCTAAGTAACCAATAGTTACTCAACAGATTGTTGCTAGGTAACAAAAGACAGGGAGGTAGTAGATTCCATCAGGATCACTTAGCTTCTCCTCTGCCTTTATTCACTTTTTGTTCTTTTTATTTTACATTATTGCATTTTATAAATTTCCTTTCATTCAGTCTGATCCTAATAATTTGTTTTGGTTTTAATAAATGTAATAAATCAGGCACCTGGCAGCGCTGTTGCCTTGCAGCAAAAAGGTAAGCGGCGTGGCGTAAAGCACACAACCAACACTCACCCTTTAATCAAATACACCATGGAGCAAATAAAACAAACGTACATTAGGAAAACTCCCCAGATGGATACGTGGGGAATGTGTGCAATGGCTGCAGGTAGAGGGGTTGATGTGTTTGGTGCCACTGCCAGTGACAGAACAAATGTCAGGAGAAGGTAAAAAAGCACAGAGAGAACAGAAACACACTGTTCCCCCTGTCAGCTTATGAAGCTGAGGCTGTGGGGACCAGCATGGAGCTGGGATGATACTGGCAGCTTCGCTGTTTGTCCTCCGTCTCCACCAACCCCACCGCCTGCCACAGCAAGCAAACACCCGGCTCTCAGCTCAATATGCTGCTGAAGATCACACCAACAAAGTCCACAGGCCAAACGCAAGCAAACACATCCCATACATCCCCCGGCATGTCAGTAGCAATCACTGCACAGGTAAAATGTTAGCGAGCTAATCGCTAACCTGGAAAACTTCCTGCACCACCCAAAAAAAGAGAAAAACAGTCCTTTTCGCGTGCAGGGAAAATTCCCTACATTTTGAGAAGAAACCCTCCTGAACTCCCTCCCTCCCCACAAATCAAGCAGCCATGTTTCTTGTTCCCCTCAGCAGATAAAGTGTGGGCGAGGAACAAAGCAGCCGAGTGAGCAGGAACGAGAAGATGAGTCGGGCAACTGGGAATGGGAGTAGCCGCTCCAGACTGGTCTGACAACAACACGGCCTTATTAGACTCAGTAGATCAGAAAACACAAGAGCTCCTCTCTAACTTTCTCCCTCTGTTCATTTATCGCTCTGCCTCCCTCCTTTATTCACTTTTCTACCTCCAGCAAACTCTCAGCTGCTCACAACCTCAAAGCCTCCTCTCTTTAATTTTCCAGAAGCCTCACATTTCCATCTCCCTCTGTTTTATTCAGCAAGTTTCTCCGGGGTTTTATCTGCTATTTCTCTTTGCAATCAGCGGCCGTGTCTTCATCTCCCCTCCTCTGACCTCTGCTCTCTCTTCATCCTCAGCGTTTGCGGCCTGAGCAGGAACCCTGACTCAGGCTGACCTTTTTTGTGTTTTCCCCGGTTTTATAAAGTGGATCAATTCCACAAATTGAGCGAACGGGGAGGAGACAAAACCCCGCAGATGGCTCCCTCTGTTCTGCAAAATGCCACAGTGACAAAGGCGACACAAAAACCATCCATTGTCCTCTATTTTTCCAGAGACTCGACTCGTAGCAGCCTTCTCCTTTTTATTCCATTTTCTTTTCCAGCCGAAAGCCATTTGAACTTGAGCTGACCCACTGTCTCCTCTTTCTTCTATTTTGCCTCTTTCCATTAACTTCTGCATTTTTTATGGTTGACTTGCAGCAGAGCACATAAATGTAGATGAAGATACAAACTTTTGCTCTGAATTCATCACTCAAAAGTCAACCTGTGTGTCTAGATGTCATATTTCAGCTTTTGTTATCAAATTGGCAACAAATCAATCAAATATCAACTTTCTCCGAGTCATTTTTCATGTCAGATTTTCCCAACGTTCCCAAATTTCCAGAAGAGAGGCTCATTTTTATCCTGTTCAAAAGATAAAAACAAAACGTCCCAGCAGAGATTCCTCAGCAATGGATGGATGGGAGAGAATATTAAATCTAGAAGTACATTTTTTCAACACAACGTATGTTTTTTACCTGCCTACATCTGCAAAATTAAAAATCAATTTTCAACTTCATGAGTTTTTGACTTCCTGAGTTCAAGAAAAAAACATGATAAAATAAATGTTTCCTTTCTGAAGCGTTTTTCATTTAAGTGGGTAAAAGTAGAGAGACATTCTTGTTGCATTCAGACTGGAATTATATTTGTTAAGTTGAAAATATACATTTGAAGCCAAATGTTTATATACACTATATAAAAAACAACTTTTTTTCCTCACTGTGACATTTTAAATGAGAGTCTCCTGTTTTAGGTGAGTTAAGATTACAATAACTTGAGGATTTTGCTAAGTAAATAACAATCACAGCCTGAAAAGCCACGCAGCAAGGAAGAGGCCGTTTTCTCCAAAAAGGAAGATAAAAAGCTTCCTTACAGTTTGGAAGAGAAATAAATCATGGGAAATAAAAATAAATGAAGGAAATAATCATGAACCAAAAACAACAGATGTGTGTAAAATCTACAAACCCCAGAAAATTAAAGAGCAGGTAAATTTCTACTTACACAGTAGTTATTAATAGTTACTGGGTTCTGGTTCTGGTTCTGCATCACTATAACCAAACATGGAGAAGCAACACTCAGCTTCTATGCACCACAAATCTAGACCATAATATGAAACACTTGGAAAAAAAATTATGTTTTAATTGTTGATTTCTTGTGTTTTTAAGATCCAAAGCACTTTGAACTGCCTTGTTGCTGAAATATGCTATAAAATATCCTTTATTGATTGATTAATTGATATTAACCATTGTGTGTATCAAAGCTGATAAGTAAGGATTTGACTTTTCAACGCTTCGTTTCAGACGCTGTAGAGCTTCACAGTGAGTCTGCAGGTATAAAAACCTGCAGGTATAAAAGCAACCCCACATCTCAAGTTTTTTCTTGCACAAAGTGTCCACAGCGTGTCTATAAATAAACTGCAATCAACTGCAGCCCAGTGCTTCTCTGTCCTGATGCAACCTCTCATTATCTCCGCTCCGCCTCCCTCCTTCCTGCCCGTCACAGCGTCCCTCCCTGCTGTAACGATCGGGTCGTAACCGGGACCGCCGCTCCGGCTCAGGTTTCATGAGGCGTCGGGGGTCTAATTGGGGCTGAATGAATGCGAGTGTGTGTTGCCGTCGGACTTTATTGACCGGGGTTGGCTTGGTTGTTCTGTCCCCAGCGGAGATATACTCTGATTTTATCTTTGCCTATAAACACACACTTGGGAATGAGGAGCTTTCAGCATCAAACTGTGTTTTTATGTCTTTATTTTGTGCAAAACTAGAATAGATGCAATTAGTTTTGCATTAAAAATGCATATATGTTTTTCCTGACAATTAAGTGCTAAAGCTCACTTTAACCAATTGTGATCAAGTCATGCATGAACTAAATTACATGTGCGCCGTCAAAATGCTAAAAATCCTATTTGAAGCATTTACGCTTTCTGCTACTAAACGCCCGATTCTACATTTGCTTGATGTTTGACTGCTAACAAGGATTATTTATGCATGACATGAAATCCTGGCTCGTTTTCACTCAGGCGAACATCTGTGTGTAAACACCTACATTTGTATGTAAATAAAATAAATTCCTTAGCTTCTAGCAAATCCTTTTAATTAGAGGGCAATTATTTTTACAGATAAATTCAGATGAAGTATTTCACAAAACATCCTGAGCTCTTCTATGTTTTCTGACATTACAGCCACAAACTTCAACGCATTTGGGAGGAAAATGATTCATGGTTTTCACATTTTTCTACAACCGGGACTTTGACTGGACTGTTTTGACAGATGAATGTGCTTTTAGTTTAGTGTTGTTGTACCTTTAGTGAAGGTAAACCTCCAGTCAACGGCTTACCAAGCTGTTCAAAGATGGGCCAACAAAACACTTAGATGTTTTGCACAATTTCTTGCTTTTATAAATCAATCATGATCAAGAAAATGTGACTTTTTTGATGCAAAAAAAAACATTTAACGTCAAATAGCTTGATTGATTTTCTTAAAAAATTTAAATCATGTCAAAATTAAATTGGTGTTCGAGGGTTGTGGTCTTTCAAGGACAGATATAATTTGAAATGGTGTTAGCGCTTTAGCATTAGCTTCTACTGGTGCTGGTATCGTTGCTTTAGAGTTAGAGCAACAAACGTTTTAGTTACTGATGGCCACAGGCGGCGCCATCGTCTCTCCTTGTTCAGGATGGTGGATTGAACTGTTCTCTGTCAGATATTTAAAGATTGAGATGTTGACTTTCAACCTAAACTCTTTAAGATTCTCCACAACTAAATGATTTACTGTTTTTTTAACAAACGTCTGCGATCTTTATAAAACAGCTGCATTTATACTGAGATCAAATTGCACAAAGGCTCAAATAGTTAGATGATTTCCAAATCCGACTTTTAGCTCTGTGTTTTATTTAAGGGTATAGAGGTAAAGGGGTTGCATTGTCAGATTTTTTTATCCATAAGGAAACTGTTTTTCTTCCAGATCCCAATTAAGCTGTAAATAATTTCCCAAGACGCAGCAGTTAGACATTAAGAGTTGAAGAAATGCATAATGAAATCCAAAAGAGCTAAAATGTTTTTGGTTTTTATGTCTTCATTTATGTTCGAGAAGTAAAAACCAAAACCAAACTGTGAAACAGAATCATCTTCTGCAATTTGACTCAACAGTTGTTGCAGCTCCAAACTGATTCTCTGTTGTTGTTGTTTTTTCCAGATTTCTGCTGTAATTTTGCTTCATTTATAACTGAACACATTATGTTTTGTCATGAACAAAGTGTGTACAGTTTGTGGGTGTGACGTGTTTTTAGTTTGCTGAGGTGCAGCAGCAGAAACAATACGTTAGGTGCAGACAATCTTGGCTGTTGTCTCGGTTTAGACACCAGTGTTCCCATTAAAACCTGCTGTCAGCTCCGTCACTGCAGACCACTCTCTATTTTACAGAAAACAATGCCTCCCTAATTGGAATCCTTATGCAGCAGCAACAAACATTGTCAGAAAGAGACTCATTGGCTTGTTAAAGAGATAACTTTTCTAAATCAACAAAGCAACTTGACTCAGCGGCAGAAGTGTGTGTGAACAGTCGGAGGAAAGATTAATCTTTCCCGCTGTTTTTTTTCAGGGCTGGATGCGAAAGCGTCTCCTGCAGCGTGAACGGCGACATCTGAGATCCGCCTCCAGGTTGGCTACGTCGCTGGCGCTAAGGCAGCCGCTAATCTGTAATCAAACAAATGCTCGAGCTGCAGAGAGCGAGAGGACTGTCAGCATCCTGTTTGTCCTGACAAACTGATGATGGAAAAGCGGTTTCTGCTACAGCTCCTGTTTTCACTCTGATTGGTTTACAAAAGCTCTACTAAATTCTAAATCCAACTTTTAGCTCTGTGTTTTCTTTAAGGGTATCAGGAATAAAAAGTCTGTTGAACATTTCAACAAAAATATATATATATATATTTGGGGTTGAAAGTTTCACCAGGAGAAAAAATAAAATACACCGTAGAACTGGTTCTGAACAGATAGAGGTGTTTTAGGCAAGACAAATCAAACCAATGAAAGACAAAAAACGAACTCTGATTTTAATCTCAGTGGTCTGACTTTAATCAATCAAACTTCAGAATTCTGAAAAAAGTCAAAATTCCGAGAAATAAAAATTGTAATTCTGAGATAAAAAGTGTAAGAATTCTGAGAAAAATGATGAAGATAAATTTTACTTTTGCACATTTAGCTGTCTTCATCAGCAAGGCAAACGGCCTTCATCATGGCCTTAGATTGAGCTAAAACATTATTTCCCGCCATAGATTGTCAAAGAGAAAGGTTTTTTTAGCCGTCTGTGAATAAGTGACAGAATATTTCTGAACGTGAATCATGTTATTGTGCAGGTTTAGAAGTCGGAGAGCTTTTCAAATCAATGCATTGTTGGGTTTTGATGCCTCACTGTGAGTTTTAGACCTTGAGCACAAATTGGCTTCAGCCAGCGGATGTTATCTGGTGATTTGAGACTCTCACTGAACATGAACAATAGATTTTAAAAGAATAGTGAATGTTTTCAAACTCTGTATAAACTTGCATGATGTGCCATAAGTACACAGATTTAAAGCTGTTTAAGACAAAAGTCTAAAATGATAGGGGGATTTCTTCAACCTATTCAGTGTAGAGCTACAAACAATGATTAATTGTTAGAATAGAATAACTGGTCACTAAAATAATCGATTAATCGCATAAAAAAATTGCACATTCTGCAGATTGAAGCCTTTTACATAATATAAGAAAAATATTAAAAGTTGAAAATAATTCACCTCCCTTTTTGAATAAGAAAATAAAGATATTATAATCTAAAATGTAATAACACAGCATTCGTGTATGCTTGACTGTCTGTAGCAAAGGATGCATCTGAAGCTAAAAAAATATTGTCTACTAAGCTGTTCAACAGTTTTTTGGATTAACTAATTGGAAAATAGGAGATTTCTTTGACAGAATTTGAACTGGGTAAAGTTAAAATGCTAATTGAGGAGTTCTGTGTAGAAAAAACTGACACACAAAGCAGCTTTTTCATCATAAATACAAAAGTATGTTTAATTGTACAATTTTGGCTCAGTTACTGGTCTGAGTGTGCTGGGGGTTTTTTCAACAATTTATCATTTTTAGAGTTTGCATACTCCTGTTAGTGATTAATCAATTACTATATTAGTTGAGGATTATTTAAATAACCGATTAATCATGATTAATTCAATTAATCGATTCAGCCCAATTCAGTTTTGACCCAGAAAAGTGTGTGAAATTGACTGAGAAACACACACAACAAGCACCAAAACCTTTGGTGCAATCAAGACAGCAGCATTATCTGTTTTCCAGTCATTTTATTTCACAATAAAGTAATTACATCACCCTCAGTTTTTATGAAAATGCTCAATATATCAATCAGAAATTGAAAGAAATTTAGCTTCGTAATATGGCACGTGAAATTGGGCCTCTGTCTCTTTAAGTAGCTCCTATTGGCGTCATAATTACAAAATTTGTTACAATGCGATACAATGTGATTCAATATATTTTGATGTTTTATTACAGGGGACTGCGACCGCCCTGCAGCTTTTGACGCTTCCCTGCTCCAGGACACCTAAATCAAGCTAATGGTTAATTATTGGGCTTTTGCAAAACTTCCTCACCAGCCAGGAAGGAAATTCAGGCTTCTGATTTAAGTGTTGGATCAGGTATGCATCCAAAGGTTTCAGGACAGTGACCATCGATTACTGGAGTCGCTGACCTCTCCAGTGCTGTCTCAGTATATTATAGATCTATAAACAACAGAATGGATACGACTGGCTAAACTTTGTCACCAAAGTGGCACTGCTTCTTATTTCAGATTTGAGCTGAATTAAAAATAAATTCAATCAAACTATAAATTTTAATAAAAAAGCAGCAATGTCTAATTAGAGATCAAATTCAAATATGCTTTACTGATCCCAAAGAGAAATTAAATGTTATTGTAACTCATATTAATTAAAATTCTTCAAAGAATAATTGATTATTCTGATGATTAATTGATTGATCGGATAAAAAATTATTGTTTATTTAACTACTAAAGCCATTTTTATACATTAGAAATATATAAAATAAACAAATAATTCAAATACTCTTTTTTAATTTACAAAATAAACATTTTATGACCTAAAATTCAACCACAGCATTCCTTCAATGAATCCTTGATCATTTGCATTTACAGCTAAAACATTTTTTGCTGTTTAACACCAACAAGTGAAAAGCTCAGAAGTTCCTGCTTGATTTAACATCAATAGTGTAAAGCTAATCTGTTGACTTTGATTAATAACTGAACAGAAAAATATGGATAATGTGACTTTTTTTTTATGAAATTTGAACTGGGTGAAGCTAAAACTTCATCTTAAGTGGAAAATGTACATATTTTTTGTACAGTTTTGGTTTATTTAGTGTTATTCTTGCAGCAAATGTTCTTTTCTTTTATTTGTGTACTCCAGTTAACGACTGCTAAATTAGTTGATGGTTATTTAAAAACTCGATTAATCACGACTGAACCGATTAATCATTGCAGACCTAATTAGAAAGTATTAAAAGGGAAGGTTTTTAAGATTTGTTATGCAGCATATTGAGAATCCACACAGTATAAAAGCAACTGATGCTTCATGAATTTTATTTTCTCTCAGAACTGCAGAATAACCAACCCAAGGGTTTAATCCTGCCATGCTTCACTGCTAACACCAATCTCAGTGATGACTGCTGGGAGGTCCATTCTGCAACACAAGTTGACGAGTCTGGGCTTGATTTGTTTCATTGAGTACTTTTAAGTTTATTGATTTGGATTATATAGACCCACAATAGCTGTTTGGGGTATTCACTGAGGTCCAGCAGTGGAGAAGGAACTGAGCCAGAGTCCCTAAATCCCTTATAAGCATCCCACATGACACTGAATGCAGCCAAGTGCAAGACCAAAAAGGATAAAAAGGAAAGTCTGGAGCTTTTTCCCGAGCACTAAAGTAGCTGACGAGCCTCGAGTTGCCAGGCGGTTGGTTCGCTCTTCCCCAGTTTTCAGTCCAAATGTACCTCCGGGTAGCTTCCAATCCTTTTTCATCTCTTCCTCTCCCTCCTCTTCACTTTCCTTTGGTTTGTCAAAGGGTTTCAGGCTCAATAAAACACTATCCGTCATCGCGCGGTGGAGTAGGTGTGCAGGATGCGGTATCGACATAACCTTGACTCGACGTGGGCCGAGCACAAAGGTAATGGGGGAACCGGGGCGGCTCGACAGCAAATAGCCGACAGGCCCACCGAGAAGCGTGATGATAGAATGGAAAAAGAAATTGGGTCTCTGTAGTAATGTTAAAATAAAGTTGATTTGACAGTGCTGTTGATCCTCTCCCTGCATCGGATTCAATTTGGTGCCGCGCGGCGCTGCACCACGCCATCTCATCCTCGACACGAGGGAGTTCTCCGCGCCCGGCAGCTCCGATTTGTTATGAATTTCCTGCTAAAGGGTTCTGCTGGAATATTCATCTCCCTGCCCTTCATTGTTTTCCTTTTCATTCTTCTTTCATCAATTTTTAATACACACCACTACTCAATCTTGTCCCCATGCCACCTCATTTCATTCAAAATCCTCTTATAAAAAGTCATTTCTGCTCAGCACACGAGGATGTAGAGGAAAAAAAAAAAGAATGAAATCAACAATATGATGAATGCAGTCTCTATTTCTGACTTCTTGTCCTTTCTGTTTTTTGTCACAACTTGGAGAGTTGGCATATTGTCAACTGTCTGCATTGTGAAAATCCCCCAAGAAATGTGGAGATTTAGCAGGACAACGTTTCTCGAGATGCACCCAATTATGTGAAAAAGATGAAAGGCGCCGAGCGTCCATGCATGCATGGCGCTGCTTCCCAAAATAAGGTACTGCTAGCAAGATCCAGCGAGGAAATGTTTTGAAGTGGAGAGCAAAGTCCAAAGACCAGAAATCCAGGATAGTAAAGAGAGAGAGAAGGACCGGGTTTACTCGCTCGCTAACTATATTGTGTGAAATAAGTAAACACAAGCAGAATGAAGAGGAATATATACGGCTGAGCAGCTAAACACATTGGCTGCCTGTCAAAAAATGTGCTTCTGTCCCAGAGGGCCACCAGCTTGCAGCCATCCCACTGATCCTTCCTCATTTTGATTCGCTGCCAAGTCAAATTTTCCAGACAACAAATGATTAAGATGAAGAATAATAACTTTCTGAATGATATCCAAATCCCGTCTGTAGAATAATGAATAAAAAGGCAGCAGTGTATATATTCCAGACACATGGTGTCATTTTATAGTACAATTAATATGTATGAACTCTTCCTGAGTTAAAACATTAGTGTTGTTGTTTCTAAATGAATATGAACTTGTTTTGTTT
This sequence comes from Gambusia affinis, assembly GCF_019740435.1. Taxonomy (NCBI): domain Eukaryota; kingdom Metazoa; phylum Chordata; class Actinopteri; order Cyprinodontiformes; family Poeciliidae; genus Gambusia; species Gambusia affinis. The sequence continues at coordinate 19,831,327 of NC_057885.1, forward strand.
GGATTTTCTGAGTTCTGAAAGCTCTGCAACCTGTTCCTTATTTTGACCATTTCTCATTTTCTACTAATAGTTCATAGGAATAAATCATTCCAGTAGTTCATACAATAAAAGAGCAATGTTCATTTTACTCAAACATAAACCTATAAAAAGTAAAAATTAAAGAAACTCGTCATTTTGCAGTGGTCTATTAACGTTTTCCAGAGCTGTATATCAATCATAAATTCAATAAGTAAAAGTGTTTTAACGACAGATGTAATCTGTTAAAAGTAAAAGTCATATTACGTTTCATCTTTGACTGTGATATAGAAAACATATATACATATAAGCAAAATTATAGCATTTAATTGACTGTAAATGAGTCCACAGCTTGCAAAAGTGTTGCAAAATAGTATTCTTTTTACCCATAATACTAACAGAACAGAGAAAGTTCTACAGATTTTATAATAATAAGCCTTTATTTCTTGTGTGTGTTTCTCTTTTTTGATTTAAAGGCACTACTAACATCCACCATCATGTCCAGGTTTATCTCTGCTGCTCCACAGGCATTCAGAGAGCAAAACACTGTTTTCAGACAGAGGCAGAAAACATCAAATGTATAACCTCCATACCGAATGATTAATGAGACTGAATCCAGTTGCAGAGAAACATGAAGATAAACTAAAAAAAAAAGATGATAAACACATAAAAACGCCTAAATCTGTCCAGTAATATTTATCATCTTGTATTTTCGTCGTCTGAAATAACTTCCCCAGTGGTAAAACCTTTTGCCCTCCTGCTAATAAACACTTAGCCCCCCATGTGTTCTTTGCTCATATTAGAATATCAACAATCATTTGTAATTAACTCCAGAATCCGAACTAATAAAATCAGCAACCAAATGGCAGGAAGTGACACATCAATAAAAATATCTAGGACGTTTTCATCTGTTGTGACATTTTTAATTAAGATCCACTATTTCAGTGAACTGTGCTCACTCATGCAAACTGCAGAAAACAACTTTTCATTCTTACAGGCTGTTCAGCAGCACACACACACACACACACACACACACACACACACACACGGGGCCATTGTCCTGCTCTGAGCTTTCAGCACATTTTACACATAAACTTTTACAAGCATTTTGATTGTATTCACTTTGAAAGTAGTAAATATGGCCTCAGATGCTTCTGCCAGGCCGTTGTTGTATTACTGTGATCTGCTACTGTGTATGTGGAATAATAGGAAGCATCAAGTTTCATGTCCAATGATCGCTGGAGCCTCACAGGGTGTAGAGACAATCAGTTTAATGGCGTTCTGCTGTTGCTCCATCCACCATTTTGTGGGGCTGTTATGTAAATCCTGCGGGCTTTTACTGTTGATGTTGGAGATGTTTTTTATACAATAACTGCCTCTGCTGTGTCTAAATATCGTCTTCTGTGTCTGTGAGTGAAGAATTATTCAAAGTTATAACCAGTAATAAGCTGTCAAGATGTAGGCGTATAGTTTTCCAGTTTGGACATGAATATGAGCGTCAGCGTCTTAATTTTTGTTTAGTTTCTATTGCATTCCATGCAAGAGAAACCGGCATGGACTGAATCCTACAAACAGGAATTTGAACAACCGTAATTTTTCTGTTTTACTATCACTAAGGTCCTCAGTCTAAAAGAAACCAGCAGAAAACTTCACAGCAGGAACCTTTTCCAGGAACCAGAGTTACTTTTTTTATTTTTCTACCTATTTCCTGTTATCGTCGTGGGAAACAGAGCCGAATCAGAAAGACCAGCATGGGAAACAGGCCTGGTTGGATGAAACCTGACAGAGCATGAGAGGGCTTAAAGGTTTTCTGAGTTTAAACATTGAGACACTCCCTTTTATTTTTGGTTAACGTTACCCGGCAACCTTGGATGGGATGAAGGTGATAGAAAAGATGAGACACACGTTCAGCTTCCATTAGCATCTAACAGGAAGGTTTATCATTCTTCTGTGTAATGAACATAAATAATACTCTATGCAATACGTCAGGTATCACTTAGTAACTGTAATAAAGGTTCTGTACATCAAAAATAGCCATAATATCGAACACAAATTCTTTTAGCATGCTACATTAAACATTATGAATTTTATCAAATGACAAAATCTATCCAAATTTTGGACGTTAGCTTTTATTTGAGCATTCAGAGCTGTCTTCCTCTTCAGAATGGGAATGGATGCTTCTAAAACCATTCAGATAACACATTTCCAATCCCAAGTTGGAAAATAAACTGGAAAACGTCTCTAAGTTTGGACAAATTTGAGCAACTCATCTGAAAATCCAATATGGATTTGGTCCTGCTGGTTCTACACGCGTTATGTTCTGAAAAGGCTTTGGGATTAGCTTGAATTGCTACCAGTTCATCCTGTTCTTATCACTGAACAGAACAGAACCAGGAACAAATCAAAAATAAGTTTTTTAACTTGCTCTTCGAAGGATAAAATGTCTGCTATAGGATTTTCAGATCCCAGTTTGATCGTAATTGCTCTAAGAGTACAGAGCAAATTTTTTTTTGTCTTGGAAGTAAACGTTTATCCAGAGAAGTAATATTTGCTTTGAGACTAAGGATCTATATTGAAATTTTCTTTTGTTTGAGCTCCTCTTTCCACATAAAATACAATAAAAATCAAACTTCTTCTGAACGTTTCAGTGAGGATTTCCTTGTATAAAAACATCTTCCAACATCTAAGCGCTGTATTTGTATTGTAAACGGTGCAAAAATAATTGCTCCCTTATGTGCTCAAATAGTTTTATCTACCAGCTGATTGTAATTGAAAGCCAGCATTTCATTCGAGAGGTTTAAAATTAATTCCTGCACTTTATTGTGCAACGACGTGTGATGCCATTTTACTTTCCCTCTGTATCTTTTAATTCGGCTTGCTGTGAATTTTCCTCCGTTCTGTCGCCTTTGCCCTGCTTGTTTCACTGAGCTCATGATGTCTGCGCTCATCAAAGAGAAGGTGAAGCTCTTCCTGCCAGCAACGAGGTCCCGATTCGGGGCTCAGGTGGTTCTGGATCGTCGGAGGAAAACATAAAAGTCGAATGCTTCCGCTCTCCCTTTGTTGATCTGGTCCAATCTCGCTTTAGTCTGTAATCCCATCATCTTCCTCTCTGTGCACACACACTGCAGCTCAACACGCTGGCTGCTGCACCAATCTGTCTAAAGCCTGAATCTGAGCTCTTCGCCTCAGCGCTCTTTGCTTCCTCGCACCTCAAGCAGAAGCAACTTCCAAGTAAAACCATTGGTTTCAGATGAGGTTTTCTTTAAATTCACATTTTGTTTTGTTTTTATGCTTCCATTTGGATCTCAACTGCTTCTAAAATCAACCCAAGCACTCAAAAAAAAAAAAAAAAAAAAACAAACAAACCCACTCAGCTACATGTTGGTGTCTGAAAAAACAAAAACAGTTTCTAAAACCTTACAATTATCAAGTCACATTGCCTTGTTACTGTTGGGAATAAATAATTCTGTCTTTTTTTTTCTATCTCTCTTAGCTAGTCGCAAAGCTAAAGTTCAAGTAAATGACATGTTAAGAAATACCCTCAAAGGTAAGGTTGGAGGATGTGACACAGTAGGAAACTCCCTCTTTACGGCGTAGCTCAGATAGAGGATAACAAAGACGATGGAAAACTTTTGTTTGATGCCATTTTGTCTGTTAGCGCCTAAAGGTAGCATGAGAAATGGACCAGCTGTATTTTGGTATTCAATAATTCATGAACTCAACTCACTGACTCTTCTTCAACCTCTTACATCAAGATCTTAGCATGGAGAATGGATCAATTCTCCACATTACCTAGCAACACAGCCGTAACTCCAGCATGTTTGGTCATGTGCTGTACAATGGCTGCTGGATAAAAAGTAACACAAATATTTTGTTGCTGACTTACCATCCAGAAACCACTTGCTGCATTCAAGTTGGCTGTGCAGGAGGCACCACTAATGCTTATCAAAGATGTTTGGTTGTTTAACTTTACATCTGTTTGCAGCCATTTCCACATGAGTGTGAATGTTGATTTGCAGCTGCAGCTTATTTAGATTTAAAGCGACAAAGTCCCTAAAACAGAACCGACAGACTAAAATCTCGTCATCTAGGATTGATTTTGTACAAAAAAAAAAAAAGCAAAGTTTTTTATACCTATCCTAACCACAAAACATCGACTTTAAAACTGCACCAGTTACCCTTTGAGCAGATTTTCGTCTCCCCTGCGGATTAAAAATATGGTGAAATAATTGTTTTGTTTATAAATGGAAGCAGAAAAGCAGCCCGGACTGATAGGGTTCAGGTCACAGCAGTGAGTCGGTTTCTAGGCGTTTTCCTTCGAGGACCGACTCAAAGCAACAGCTGGATCCTTACACAACGCAGCCTGTGAGGCAGAGCCACGTCTGCATTGTTCCCACAATAATGCAGCACCTTTTCTGCATCCAAACAGGCTGCTGCTTGGAAGGAAAATCTCCTGGGTTTAAACACATAATGATGCTGTTTCGCTACGCTGATCCCCTTTCACTTTCTTAGACTTTTACAGCGACGATGAGCAGAAACGGCTGACAGCGAGGAACACAAGATCTCAGCAGGTTCCCTGAAAAGACGGGGCGATTCAGCAGCTACATTTATGTGTGGAATCGTATTATTTTCATGGAAAATGTAGGAAAATATGATTTCTTTTAAAGACCAAAACCTCAATAAATGCTAGTAACGACATTGTCTTCCAAACTGCTTAGTAATTTAAAGTAAAACTGACTGAAATCTGTTATTTTTTAACTTGAATTTAAGTTAACACAATCAAAATAAAATGAGAAAAACTGTTAAATGCAAGTTGTTTGGTTTTTGAACAACAATATGCCGACTGTTGGAAACGGGTCACACTTAAAAAAAAATCAGAGTTGAAGCAAATTCAATTAGACTGAACTGAATGCAAAGTGAATCAAATAAACAAACTGATGAAATCAAATGGAGTTCAAACTGGTTTAAATGAACTGGACTGAAGTTAGTTAAACCCGACTGAATTTAATTCAGTTCAACTGAAAAGAACTGAATCAATCTCCATTGTGAACTGAAGTTATTTCAGTGAATTTAATCGAACCAAACTGAATAGAAATAAATGGAACCAGATTGAATTGAGCTGAAGTGAAATAAACTACGCAGAATTTCAGAAAACTGATCCAAACTAAGCAGATTTTAATCAAAATCAACAAATTTAGTGAATTGAAATGTAAATTAAATCATTTGGAGTTGTGTGTGTAATGTCACTGAACTGAATTAAATATTTTTGATGAAGCAGAAATGAACTGAATTCACAAATTAAATCAAACAGTTTATCCAAAACAAACTGAATAAAATTTAATAGAAGTGTAACGACAAAAAAAATATTTATTTAAGTCTAACTGAGCAGAAATGAACTGAACTAAAATGAATTCAGTTCAGTTCAATCCAAGTCAATTCAACACTCTTCTTTCTTTTAAACTGAACATTCAGCTCAAAACGTTGGATTAATTTCAGTTCAGTTCTGTTCAATTTAGTCTAATCCAGTTCAGTTCACTTTCCTGAAAAGTAAAATATCTGAGAACAAAAAGATTTATTTCTTTCTGCTGTTTTAAACTGTTTTAATATTTTGAGCTCATGTATTTTTTTTCTCTCCAATAAAGGAATAAAATCCTAAACCAGATCTTTGACGGTGAATCCTGATTAAATTATTATTTCTTTGTTCTTTCTCATGCAAATTATTCAGCAGCCGAATAATTTATCTCCAAATAAAACCTTCATGGAGAGCGAATGACTGAATATAACATACACAGAACAAAATAAAATATGTTTTAGCATGAAAAATGATTTTTATTAGTGGAAAACCTGGTTATTGGTGGAACTAATGATGGGTAATGAAGTTAATTTTACAGGGAAGAGGCTATTCCTCAATTTCTATCAGGATTAATTATCATCTTCATTAATTTTAAAGCATCTTTTTAGCTTTAAAACTGAACTATGTTGAGAAGACGGAGCTGTTTCCAGCGTTAAATGTGTTTTATTTTACCTTTGAAGAGGATTTAGATGCAGGTTTGGATAAATGGAATCAGAAATTTCCCTTCAAATCTGGTAAAATGTGTTTAGGGAAGATGAACGTTTCCCCGCTTTCCTGACTGCGGCAGCCCAAAAAGACGTGTCTGTGCCGACTCGTTTGATTATCGAGAAAATCCTGTTTCAAACTTCCCCCGACTTCAGACTTAAAAAACATAAAAAAAGAAGAAGAAAAAAATCCTTAAATCAAAGAGCATCTTGGAGCGAGAAAAAGAGCAGCACAACCCTTAAAAATAGCTGCATCAAAATACCATCCGTCATCTTTTTTTTCCTCCAAGAAACAAGGAGAACAAAGACGGGAGATGAAAGTGTGGACCAAATTTCCTCTTGGTGTAAGTGCAGCAGGTGGGAGGTAAACTGCAGGCTGCCTGGAAGTTTTCCTGCTTCCTCCCAGCAGCAGATTAGACCTGCAGCTTCCAAAGTGGGACACCAGTGTCCTTGGATGTTCCTCTTTTTTAACTCCATTTGATGTTATCATCCCTGACTCGGACTAAGTACGGCTTAATATTTGGTCCAGCAGCAATTTCAGCCTTGAGAAAGAGGCTGCGCTGCTGTAATGAAGTCTCATTGTTTGCTACGGCTTCAATGGAGGCTTTGTTGCTCAAAAATCTGCATAATAATTTGCTTTTTTTTTAAAAATAGATACTTGGACAATGTATTTTCAAGGGCACAGAGCCGATGGTGTTGTTATTTGAGCAGCTGGAAAAAGAGGTGAATGGTTTTATAATGTTTCATTAGACAGGTTTGCTCAGCCAAGGTTATATAAGGCTAACAATTAGCATTCAAACGGCAGAGCCTTTAATTGAAGTGGTCAGCAACACATTTGTTCAGCAGCACATTGGTATGCATCTGATATGATGAAGGTGTATGACCCGTGTGTGTGTGTCTGAATGTGAAGGGGTGAGTGTGTGTGTGGATGCATGAATGTGCATGTGTGTGTGTGTGTGTGTGTGCACACATCCCCCAAAAAAAGACTTTCAAAACAAGAAGGAAAAAAAGGAAAAACATGCAACAAAAATACCTTCGTCTCGAGGCTTGTTCATTGAAGATTCATCAGTTTTTTTTGTGAGCGGACCTAGGGTTAAGAAAAAAAGGGGGGAAAAAGAGAAAAGAGAAAATTTCAAAAAAGATTACTGGCAAAAACCGATAAAAAAAAAAATAAGAATATCAAAAAAAGAAAAGAAGCAAGAGTGAAAAAAGGACAAATCAGTTCAAGAGTTCAGGTTTGCTTATTGTTTTTTTTTTCTTTAAAAAGAGCACAAAAACAAAAAAAAGGCATCACAGACACAGATTTATCACAAGAAAAGACACAAGATCAAAGAAGAAATCGGCTGCCATGTTTTGTTTTGTTTTTTTAGTTTTATTTTAAACCCTGTTTGCTCTGTTAGTGAAACCTTTGGATGCTGACTGGGTGGTAAGTGGGGTTTGAAGAACAGGACCCAAAAACGAACTGACCTCTAAAAAATGTGTAAATAATAATTAAAAGAAAAAATCCCTGAGGAAGAACGGCAGGATTGGGTCCTGATGCTCAAACGAATCAGAAAATCATTTATTATTGTGAATGAATGAGAAAAACACACCGGAGACAAAGACAGCTTTAATAGGACGACACGGAGCCTGTAATGGTAAACAGCATGTTAAACATGTTCCTGACAAAACAGAAAACAGCTGCTTGGTTTGGTTTTTTTGTTTGTTTTTATCACGTGTCAGGTATTCAGTCTTTATTCCTAAGGCGGGAAAATAATTACATGGCGCAACGGCAGCGACTCGTCAGCCCAAAATGACAAGCGAGCGTCAGGCTGATTGCAGAGAGGATTCTGGGTAAGAGGGGAGCGCGGCCTGACCCCCGTCTGCCCGCAGGTTGTATTTTTACTAAATTAAAAGAGTGGCATGAAGAAAACTGAAGAAGAGAAATGACCTCCTCCTTTATTTCCTCCATCGGTGTAAACAAACATGATGGAGAGTGGATTTTTTTTTTTTTTACAAAAATTTAGTAAACGTGTGTGAAATGTTAAAAACGGTGTTTTCATTTAATTTCATCTGACGTTTGCTGACTGAAGCTACCCTCCTTGTGAAAACATCCTCACCATTTGAACAGTTTGACCTTTTCTCTCTGTAAGTTGAAGAGAAATTCAATGTGAAAACTTCTAGTTGTGAACAATTCTCGTTTTCAGTAAAAAAAAAAACTGTTGAAAGAAATGCATGAGAAGACACAGCAAACGTGTAGAAGAAAATAAAAACGTAACCTTCCAATCTGCATTCAAATGATGTTTGGAGGAAAAGAAATTCTCCACTGTACCCTGGAAGCATCACCTGCTCAGGTGAGCATGGTAGTGGCAGTATCATGCTTTGTAGAAGCTTCTGTTTACCAAGAACAGAGAAACTGTTTAAAGTTTAAAGATGGAAGGAGCTACAGGGAAGGAAAACCGTAAAATATTTGAGTTTCCAGAAGAACTTTGACCCTAAAAATGAAGCTAGAGCTACAAAGGAAGAGTTCAGAACTAATAATATTCTGCTTTTAGAAAGGCCTAGTCAAAGTTCTGACTTGAATTCAATGGAGAATCTGTAGTAAAACTTGAAAACTGTTCCCAGAACTGTCCAGTCTGAACAGCATAAAATCTCATTCTTGATGCAGAAAAACTGGAAGAGATGTTTCCAAAACACAATCAGGAGTGAAAGATGCTTTATTAATTATTACTTAATTGTTTTTTAAGTTAAATAAAAACCCTTCTACATTCTTTTCACATAAATTGGCTATTTTAATTGGTCTATCTCTGAAAATCCCAGTGAAAAAAAACCCAAAATTTTGGTAGCAGCCTAATAAAATGTAAATATTTTTAATTTTCCAAGATAAAACATCGACAGCTTTTGTTTTCATTCTATAAATAAAATCTCTGTGAGTTTTAAATATCGGCTGTTTTCTTGAACATCATAAGATTTTATAATGATCTGCTGTTCAACAATGAAAAAGTGGAACATTTAACATTCACTAAAACACAAAACCTTTACATTAAATATTTCATATTTAATATTTGTTGTTTGTTTGAACTCAGCTTGACAAGTCAGAGTTTATAAGCCTGAGAGTCGGTATGACTCGTCAAATGTTTCTGCTTTTTGGTATTTTTGTGCTGCCACAGCAGTTAAACCAAAGCTTCTCCAATTATGGACATAAAATAAAGTCATAAGAACCAAATAATGTTTCTAATTTTTATCTAAACAAGTAGGGAATCGCTTTCTAACATTAAACTTTTACAGACTTTAACATTCTGGACGTTTGTGTTGTAAAAATGAGCTGATATTTAAAACAAAATCAGAACTGTTTCTTCTATGAAGGTTTAATTCTTCAGAAATGATGGTGGAAATGTGCAGACACTCTGCTACGTTGATGTATTGATCTCATTAAAAATATATTAAATTAAATTTCACCAGCTACCAGAATTAAGCTCCATTTTTTGTAATAACTGTCACAGCGCAAGACGACAGGCTATCATTTCAACATGAATCATATTAAAATACAGACTTGCATTCATCTGTGGCATAACTGGAAAAAAATCCTCATTTATCTGGATGGTTTTTGAATTTTTGCATTTTCTTCATTTGATTCTTTGGGGGTTTTTCCCCCCCCCAAGTAAAAATTAGATGAATTTATGAATTATTTACTAAAATCTATTCAGTGTCAGGAAAATTCAGATTTGGAAAAACTTCAGGCAGGTTTCCATGATGTTTCCCATCATAAGATCTTACAGAAACATCTTTTATGCAACCACTGAGTCCAAAGTCCAATACTGAATGGCAATTTCTTTTTCAGTTTCTCAAATTTCCGATTCAAGTAAAACAGATTTGTATCGGTACTCAAAACTCTGAAAAATGCTATAAACAAAATAAATTTGAAGAATAAATAAATCTGCAGTCAGAGCTTTATCTTTTCAACTCAAGGATATTCTGGCACAACACAAGATGTTCCAGGAAGTTTGTAAATTCTGATTTGGCCAAATTGCTTCTCCATAAAGTGTCTTGAATCATGAATTTTTATTTTATTTTATTTTATTTTTTTTGCCCCTGCAATGGTCACAAAAAGTCCCTTTGTTGCCATTCATCCTCCAGTGGGGCGCCAACGCTAACCTTCCACCCAATCATATTTAATTTCAGCAGAACTAAAGTGGAGAGTTGTGTTGTGCCTGATAAGTGGACTGGAGACGATTCTCTGAGTGCAGCAGCAAAAATGCAGCCAGGAAGTTAATTCAGGAGGAGTTTAAATCTTACAAGGAGAACGTGTCCCAGAGTTAGCGCCAATCACAAAGTACAAACAGAGCTTATTAAAAACCCATTCTGTTCTCTTCTCATCGCCTATTGTTGCTGGTTTTACAGGGAGTTTTCTGAAACCAGGTGTTTTCAGGAGTTTCAGGGGAAAAACACAGCAGGATGATGATGAGGAAGATTGTTTGGTTTAAAGTCTGGATGCGGTTTAGAGACGCAGAAAAAAATATTACTCCTATAGAGAATCGTAATTTGTAGCCCAGAATCAATTCAAAATGCTAGAAATTGTTTGATTTTGAATAATAAAATGATATTTTTTTATATAAGAAGAGCCAGGCAGCTAAGCTAACCTTATGCAGATCATTTAAGTTGCAGACCTAAACCTAAAAATTCTCCTTAAATATAAACTGATGAAATTTGAAACCTCACAGAATTTTTTTGGAATGTTGTTTTTGTTTACACAGTTTTTTTTTTTCTCTTGTCAATTTCATAACATAAACAGCATCTATGAAACGTTTGATATAAAATTTATTTCTGGATCGAATCGTGACAAAAAGACACTGAAAGATTTGCTTCTCTAATGTGGATCACTGTGTTGCCATTTCAGTCCAAAAAAATAGTAAAAAATATGCCACAATTTATCTTTGTTTATATTTTCATAAGTTGTTGCTGAGCTGGGATCAAACTAAACATTTCCCTACAAAATACTGAAGTGGGGAAATTTTATCTTTTAAGTTCCCTCGCAATAAGTTAGCAAATACAAACTGGTTTTTGTTTTTTGTATGCAGTCACAGTAAAAAATGTCAATTTAAAATTGCACACTTAAAGATATTGAGTCAAAACATATTTTATTCTTAACTCTTTGGTGCAGAAAACCGGCTAAAAAAGCATCTATTAACTGCATGTTCATGTTAGTTTGTGTAAAATGGAGATTTGGCTGCACATTTATCAACTATTCAGACTAAGACACACAAAACAACTGTTAGACTGTGATATTGCCCTGTGAAAATAACTAACAAAAGTCTGAATAGTTCTTTATTTTCTTCTTAAAGAATGTTTCTGTCATGTATTAGTTTTGGATTAAGGATGAAAATCCCATGTTTGACCTGCTCTTATCCATTATTTTACAAATCTCCAAAACAAGAAGGCATAAAATAAAAATAAAAACCCTCACAAATGAAAGATTAACAAACATAGAAAAACCTTACAAAAACATTATATTGAAGCAGAAAAACTTCAATACAGTTTATTGAAGTTTATGCAACATCTTTCAGTATTCAAGATGTTGCATAAACTGACCACTAAATATTGCGAGAACGCAAAAGAAGAAAAATCCCCCATGTCCACTAGGGGGCTCTGTTAAAATGAAACATTTTGGGTTTAAAAATAAACAGTAAAAATGTCTAAAAACCTCTAATAATTAATCCATAGTTGTTTCCTGCGGTGTAAACATAACAGGAAACCATTTATTTAGGTCACTGGATGTTATGAAAAGTAAAATAACTTGAAAAACTCACTGATGAAGAACCATAACAATGAGCGACATTGAGTCTGTATAAGCATCACCGACACTCCAGACTGGCACTACATTGTGTTTTTCTGCAGGATGTGAAGCTTCGACAACATTGGAGCTGTAAATTAGGACGTGTGGATTCTTGAGAACCGTTCAGAAATCAAAATAAGTACCGAAACTGGAACAAAAATGAATAAGCTTTAAATGTTGACAAAAGATAAAACCGTACTTACGATGTTGTTGCTGCTGAACTGAAACAGTCGTGATGCACCTGAACAGTTTGTGCTACAAAATTTAGCACATCTACATAAAAACATAAAAATCTACTTCATTTAATCAGTCTTAGAGAATAAACCTGTAGAAAACCTGTGAAGGAGTAAAAGTGAAAAATGTAGCTGGATGTTATTCAGGCTTTTGCAAACAGGAAAAGTGAAAGATTTTTCTCTCTATAGCACCAAACCTGGAGAAATGTTCTTGGTTTCCCTTTCATCAAAATCAGAACCAGGATTGGTTTTATTGACCAAGACAACAAATTAGACTTTGTGTTTCAAGCATTTACAGCATATAAATCAATAAACCTTAGAGGAAGTACAAAATGGATAAAAATAATTGAATAAAAACTTTGTCCAAAAGATGAGGCGCCTGACGAGACGAGAACGTCAGTGGAGATTATTTAAGAAAAGTACGGACAACTTTTAAAACTCTTAAGTAGTTGGACTGGAGTTTGAACTTGAGGTATTTTTTCAACATTTTTGTCAAACATAATGAAAGCAGCAATTATCAGTGGGACCAATGGAAGCAAAAGCCAATAGCAGAGGTAACTGTCTTTGTGTTTTATTGATGTGCATCAAAAGCTTTCTGTCAAAAAAAATCTGTAAAAGGTCTGAAAAGGTTTGAATATCGAAGTGACTTTGAAATAACTGCAGAAACTCGTTTTTATTTCTTCTTTTTCTCACGTGAGGTGACTGCATGGGAAAAGCAGAAATCAAGCAATCATTACCGGAAAGAAACAAGGTGGGGAAAGTGGAAAAAAGCAAAGCTTGATTGACGTCTTCTGCAACGAGCGGGCGAGGCGGCTCGAATCAAGCTGTGGGGGAAAAAATAGCTATTTGTTTTCTTGACATTTTTAAAAATCTTTCATCCAATCAAACCAGTGATGAGCAGTTTCCTGAAACCCCCCAGGAACCCCATAATCGGCTTTCCAAACCACAGCGACCTGCAGACGCCAGAAATATCAGGGCTTGTTATCATAATCGGGACAGAAATGAGCTTTTTCTCATCTGGTTTAATGAAGGATTAAATGGGAAAAAAATCCTGCAAAACACGACTTCGTCTTTAACTACCACGAAAAGCTTAATGAAGCCGCGTTTATTTTCTACGACGTTTAGAAAAATGTACAATTTCCCATCGTACATGTTCATCGGTAAAGCGACGCAGGTTCAGACCTCAAACTGATCTTTACACATAAACAACACAAAAACTGGGTAAAAAAAATTAGAAATGAAAAGTTTGATGGTTTTTAACCATATTAAATTCCTCTTGTTTGTTTTTGACCAAAATTTCCAGCAAAAATGGCTGACATCAAGGAAAAAAACTGAGGCTCCTTGGAGCTTAATGGCTCTTCATAACATTGGCTAAAAATGATAAAGAACCGAACAATGGATTTAATTATAGTTCTAGTAACAAACGCAGGTTTAAGCTGTAATTGCATTGAATTTCCACAACAGAATGACTCTTAAAATATAATTGTATTTGTATTTTTCTTGTATTTAGGTTGGAAACTATGTTTTCTTTGCATAGCTATTCACAGAAGAGAAACTATTTAAGATCTTTTGGGGAAACGTTTTACGTTTCTCTTTGGTTCATCTTTATAGATACGATCAAGGAAGTCAATATATTCACATGCGAGGACATTTAATGGCTCATTTGAGCAATTTCAGGAGGTCTGACATGATCTATGTGGGTGTAAGATTTAGTCCTGACAGCTTATAACTGAATGTTGGCCGTGATGGATGACTGTTTTTTAGAGCTGAACATGTCATCACGTGTCTGTGTGTGACAGAAATCCCAGAATATCATGTTAGAAATAAAACTTTCCGCTGAAAATAAAACGATTAACTCCAAAAGATCCTAATCTAAATTAGTATGCAAGTGAGAAGCAGCTGAAAATGAGCAACAGGGATGAATGAGTTGCGGTTCCTACGAGAATCATTCACCCTTATATGGATTCCTCAATTTCTCACAGTGTCATACTCTAGATACTCTCTCTGTGTGTGTGAAGGTGTGTGTGTGTGTTTAATAATGCAAGACAGTGGGAAGGTGTTCAGACAATGAAGCATGCAGGCAGGCAGGCAGACGTACAACTGCCAATCTTCTGCTTCATTATCACACAGTGCGGCTCTCTCGGCCGCTGTAAGCTCTGCATACCGGAGATTTGTGAGGATGTCACAGATGAGCAGCTTGGCTGCACCATGAGCAGCCGCGACGTCTGTTTTCAGGTGAATGGCAGCTCAAGTCTGACCTGAGGACAGTTCCTGCAGGTTCTGTCCTGCAAGGCGCTAATAAAATCTGGCTTTCAAAGACGCCGATGTCAAGTCTTAGTTGCCATTTTTAAAAAAGGACGATATAAACAGATGCGTTGTTGTTTGATGACTTCCACTTCCACTGTAATTGTTGCAAGAGAAAAGGGAAAATAATAACAGCTGTTCATGTTATTATTATGCTCCTGTTTACCTTTCATGGGGCAGAAACTTGTTTGAAAACCAGCTGAAATTAACTCAGTAGAAAGTATATGAGACCAGCTGAGTCTTTTCATAGTTACAGGAACTTATTAGCTGTTGCATTTTGGATTTAAAAATAATTCTGGCAGGAAAACCTATTAAAAAACTACATATTTTGATACATGTCAGCTGTTTTACTAGTTAAATAACAACTTCCTTCTGAAAGGTTTTTGCAACTCGAGTTATAAATGTTTAGTGCAGCTAGCTTTAGCTTATGTTGCAGCTAAAGTTAAAATTAAAACTTTTACAGTTTAAATTCTAGACAAAATTATAGTTTAAAATGTTAACTGAATTACATTTAAGTTACATTACAACTTAGACGTAAAAAAAAAAAATCACAACTCTTAATCAGTTTAAAAGTGGCAACAATGAGCTGTTGATATTAGCGCTAGCATGCTAATGTTTGCATTAGCTAAATCTGCTCGATTAAAAAGCGACTTGGAGTAATTTGGCTTCTTGTACATTGTTTTCATTATGCATAATGATGGTTTTATAAAAGTGTAGCAGTGAAGGAAACATCCTCAATGACTTTTACTATAGTGAGGCACAATTTTTGTATTACGGTAGTTTTTATCATTTAAATGTGGACTAAAACTCAATTTTGACTACAAATTGCAATGAGTGATGATTAAAAACATAAAGGCAAGTCCGTTTATATTAGGGTGACCAGACGTCCTCTTTTTCCCGGACATGTCCTACTTTTCAGACCTAAAAAAATGTCCGGGGGAAATTTAAAAATCGTCCGGGATTTTGGTCAACTGCGGCTGCATAGTGGCGCAGTTGGTAGAGCTGTTGCCTTGCAGCAAGAAGGTCCTGGGTTCGATTCCCGGCCGGGAATCTTTCTGCATGGAGTTTGCATGTTCTCCCTGTGCATGCGTGGGTTCTCTCCGGGTTCTCCGGCTTCCTCCCACAGTCCAAAAACATGACTGTCAGGTTAATTGGTTTCTCTAAATTCTCCCTAGGTGTGAGTGTGTGAATGGTTGTTTCTCTTGTATGTCTTTGTGTTGCCCTGCGACAGACTGGCGACCTGTCCAGGGTGAAACCCGCCTCTCGCCCGGGACGCAGCTGGAGAGGAACCAGCAACCCTCCCGACCCCATTAGGGAAGAAGGGTGTAAAGAAAATGGATGGATGGATGGATGGACAACTGCCTCAAAACACATTACATAGCTTACAGTGCATTGTGATTACATTGCCACTCCGTTCCACTACTCCATTCCAGGTTTCTTTGTATGGCAAAGAAATCGGTAGCACATGCGTGTCCGCCGATTCTACCCCCCTCCCGCCAACAAAAAAAGAAGTGTCCTCCTTTTCAGAAACCCAAATCTGGTCATCTACTTTATATACAATGTACAGTGTTTTCTTTTTCTATGATTATAAATAAGGAAAATGTAGAAAATTTCTCCACAAATCCTTTTTATGAACCTATAAAGAAATCTATGCTACTAAGTGCATCCTATGGCTGTGCAGAAAAAAATGATCCTATCATATCATACAATGTTCTTTCTTATTACATGCTTGTATGAGGACTAGAGGGACCTCTTTTTTCCTCCTATGTCCATCTCACTTATTACACAGTGACCTTGCCTGTAGCATTGTTCAGTGAATAATAGGCTTTTGGGGGATTTCGAAGAACAGCAGAAAGAGCGATGAGACTGTCAGGATGCTGCCAGAGCGCAGTAAAATCTGGCAGCCTGGTGGGTCCAGCAAGGGGCAACACAGGTACAGAAGGTTATATGAACTCATACGTTGTGATTTATGACGGCGTGCTCACATCTTGGGGAGAATTATAAAAACACAAGCCCTTCTATATTCTGTGTAATTACTATTAGGTCTGAGAAAGAAAACAGCTAGCAAGGAAATAACGGCAGTAAATATAGGATTATACAAAGTACATTCAGAGTTGAACCCCATTGAAAACCTCCTGGTTATTCCACCAAATGTTGATTTCTGAACTGAGTTAAAACATTAGCATTGTTGTTTTTAATTTAATATGAACTTGTTTTTCTTTGCTTTATTTGATTTCTGAAAGCAATAATAACATTTTGTTATTTCTGCTAACTGTGAAGATTTTCTGCTTGCATTTAATGAGAACATGTAACTTATGAGTAAAATATGACACCAGAAAAATAAAAATACATTTTAAATGAAAGGTATGTTAAATACCTGCTTACACTGCAAAAATAAAACAATATCTTACAAAGTATTTTTGGTCTAGTCTTAAGTGCAAACATCTTAGTTTACTTAAAATAAGACCAAAGTAACTTTTCTGCAAGAAATAGAAGCTTATTTTAAATCAATAATGGATGAAAAGTACTAGTTCCACATGTTTCCCATATTATAAGTGAAATAATCTGCCAATGCAACAAAACCTTTTTCATCAATATTAAGAAATTATTGAATTAAAACAGCTGCTATTTCTTGCTTAAAGGTCATTTGTTGGTTAATTTAGTCCTATTATAAGTGTATTAACATATTTGCACTAGAAAGTAGACCAGGGATGTCCAAACTTTTTGTCACATGGGCCAAAATTGTCAAGTCAAAAGTACTTGTGGGCCAAGAAAAGAAAAAAGAAAAAAAAATGAAGCAAATGAAGAAGTGATTTGATGTTTTTACACAGGATTTATTTTGGACGTTTGCAGTATTTAAAGAAATGCATCGAGTTGCGTCACTTTCTGTCAAAATACTTGTTGTATTTACTCAGGTTTAATAAATTAGATTAAAGTTGATTTGGATGCAGAAAAGTCACATTTTTAGTAACAGACATGGTTCTGTTTATTATAAAAGCTTGGTTACAAAAAGAAAAACTTTGGACTGTTGTAAGTAAATTATGTTGGTCATTATTTTACTTTTATCACAAATAAAAAGTCAAGTCATCCAGTCCCCGTGCTGGTGGGCCGCACAAAATCAATTCAAGGGCCACAAATGGCCCCCGAGCCGCACTTTGGGCACCCCTGAAAAAGACTAAACATACTTGGTAAGATTTGGCAGAGTAAAGGTTCCCATTTTCAGAATGTAATTTTAATCTATTCTAATCTGCTTAGATTAATATGTAGATTGTTTTCATGAGAAAACTGGGATTATTCAGTTTTTGGTGGGATTTTTTTTTTTTTTTAGTACATCCTTGTGAATGTCGGCATATGAGGATCTGGAGACGATTCCAACGTGACGCAGAAATAAAATGTCTATAAACGTTGGATATTCTGAATGATTGTTGAAGCGTCCTTGGATCAGAATCTGAATCTCAGCCCAACCAAGAAACTGAGTCACAATATGCAGATTTAAATTTAATGTTGAATGAGAAACACATAACGAGGTGCTTGGTATGAATCTGACAAGGTTCAAATGGTGCGATACATATTCCAGCGTTTCGTTGTTTTGGTCACAGCTGCAGCTTTTCATTCAACTTTTCCCTCAAATGGGCTGCAGATTTTTTCCTTCGCATTCATCCATTTAAACCAGCCTGCTACTCTTGTCACTTAAAATCACTCATCAGTTTATATAATTTCATGAAAACGACTGCAGGCCTTGACATTTTCAATATTAGACATTATTTCTCTGTCCTTGGCTCTGAACGCAGAGGGGATACAATAAACAGAAAGCAGGCTGCAGAGCAGTCATTTACTATGTTGACGTATAAATCACAAAAAGCCCGCTCAAGATGTCTAGTTACTGCACAAAAAGCAAAAAATGCATTCAAATAACCAGCTCTTTCTGTTCTTTATTTCCATATTTTTCCTCTCTAACCTCCCATTTTTCTCTTTCTGTCAACTTTCTTTTGTTTCCCCGCCTCCCCCGTCTCTGGGAGCCTCGTTCCGAATCTCGAGATAGAAAGCTCGAGAAATATCGATCAACGCGAGTCTATGGGGAGGAAGAGTGTGGCAGGCAGAAAGAAGAGAAAATAAAAAAAAAAGAAAAATGGAGGAGGCCAGGAATGAATGGGATGCTGATACAAGGGTTTCCAATTTAAAAAAAAAGAAGACAGGAATAATAAGACGAAGCAGAAAATAAAAAAGAAGCTGCTATTCGTTCAAATGTGGAGGGCTAAAAATGTCCGGTTGGCTTCATTAAAGGACATGAAATGTGTCTAGAAAAAGAAGGAGTCGTGTTACAAAATGACAGGAAATCAAAGCCGGTAATTAGAAACTTTCACCTGAACAGATGACGGACAGATCCTGTGAATCATGGAGAGAAAACAGAGGCATGCGGCGCAGCGGGGGGGGGCTCACGGAGTGACATTTACAGAGCGTCAACGACTGAATAAGCATGAAGGTTACAGCCATTTTCTCCCCTCGTAGAAGCGTGGGCTCAACCGCTCAGGCAGCCATGAAAACGCTGCCGGGACAAATATGTCCTTTACAGCTCCGTCAGAATCATCCCACAGTTAGCAGGAGGCAGAATGCATCTCCCAACTGTGCAGTAATTAGATCTAAGGGTTGTATGATATCCCTGAAACCAAGAGACTTTGAGATTGTCTATTAATAATTAATAATGCTGTAAGAACTACAAAAAACAACCAATTTAATTCTTCTTAGCTTCTCTAAAATATCCAATAAAAGTTGAACTCTGCATCTTTTCAAGGTGTTTCAAAGCTTTTGGACTGTGTGAACTAATTTTCTTTGCATGTTTGACTTAACTTTGACCAGTCAGATAGAAAAACTCAAAGAATGATTTTCTGATGTGTCAAAAAGAATCAATTTTAAACTTAAACTTTCCACATTTTGTTTGCAAAGACACATTTCGATCCCATTTCTTCAGCTGAATCTATGAAAAACTGCTACTCAGCATCAACAAGGTGATTAGCTTAATCTTATGCAATGCATTTTATTCAAAAAATTATTCTTCAGCTTCTTCTTCCTGCACATCTAACAGTGAAGAAGCAGGATTCTAGGTCAAAACTCTCAACTACTAAAACATTCAACAAGCAATTGAATTTTGTCAAACTCAAATGTTGCAGCAGTGACTCAATGATAACTTTGCATAATCTCAAGCTGCGCTGTGCATACACTCTGTCTGCACTGATAAAAATTCACTCACTGCGGCATCCTGAAGGTTTGGATAAATCGCACTGAACTTTTCTGCTTAATTCAGCTAATATTTTGACTACAGACTACAGAAATAAATAAAAAACTGCCAACAAAAAAAGTAAACAAACCATAAACCATTACAAAGCAGTGCAAATTTACATTCTTCATCCCAAGACGTGTGCCCTATTTAAAATAACAGCATTTCATAAGAAGCACACATTATGTTGTATTTCACAAAACGCCCATGTGACCAGAAATAAACCCATTAAAGTGTCCTTTAGTTGAATAAAAACAATCTAAACTTACTGCTTTTGGCCTGAAGGAGGAATAACTAGCAGTCAGCAAGTCTGAGTGTAGAAATATTGTCAGTACTTTTTTCATTATGTAACTACAATATTTTTTCAAGCATCCTGAATGCATTGATCTGATTATGACTGGGGAAAATAAATGTGAAGAAAGCCTGTAAAACTGTCGCTCAAAGCTGCTGCCGCAGGTTACAGCACAGAACGGCTGCCTGGAAGAAAAATCTGGAAACAGTAGCAGCGAAACGTACGCATCGCACTTTATGTGAGTTTTACTGGTGAAAATCATGTTTTTCTGTTTCCTCTGAGCAGATCTTCAGCCACTACGGTGTATTATTTTCCTCCCTGCTCTCTCTAAGAGGAGCGCCCACTGTTTACCTGCTCCTGCAGGAGACAGCAGTTGTGTTCAGAAAAGCCCGTATTTTTACACATTTTGACATTTTTCTGTTCTGTGAGCACGGCTAAGCGCGCTCCTTATTAAGCCAACCTTTGAAGCCGAGGAGTTCTCATGTTGTCTGACATGGAGGCTGAGGGAGGTGAAGAGGGAAAAAAAAGAATATTTTGGTGAAAGGTTGTTATGTCGAGCGATCAAAATGCCATCAGGCGCAGCTTTCCGGTTGCCATTTCATTTAGTATTTCATCTCCGCTGTAATCTCTGCGGGTGTATTGTCTTCCCCTCTCCTACGTCTGCGAAAAACAAAAAAGGAATCAATCTGTGTTTGAACAGCCATTCAGGCTCTCGGCTGTTTCTGCTGTAAATAAAGACACGCTGTTGATCTGTGCAATAACCTTCAAACGCAGTTCAAGATAACTGATGCTACAAGCGGCCATGAGGGCTTCGACCTCTAATGTCTGCTGCAGTGGAACGCATTTCCCACCAGGAGCAGCGAAAAGGTTTCTCCTTGAATCCTTTGGATCATTTCTGCAACACAAATGGCTGACTGGTAGTAAAGGATGATCACTGAGCTTCCTGAATACATCAAAAAGATGAATGATATTGTGATAACAATAAAAGTGACAATAAGAACGAGTCATTACTTCTGTTTTAGGTAACTGCATGACTGTGTGTCACAGTAATTATAGTCCCCCAAACACAACTAATGGTCTTTAAAAATGTTCCCATTTGTAACTTGTTTGTTGAAAACATCATTTACATTAAAAAAGTAATTTGTGTCACTAAAAGGCACACAGTAACTGAAATTAATTTTTTTTTTTTTTGTATTTATTGAATCTTTTATTGAACAAACAGCAGAGAAAATAGCAAAATTATCAATCGTGATAGTAAGATTATGGGGATTTTAAACATCATTAATTGGAATTTATCGTGACAATAAATCAAAGTTCTTAACATAATAAGCAATTTATTATGATAAACAATATAATAAATGCTACTTCCACATTTTAAAGTTCTTACAATAGTATTAGTTTTTTTTTACTTTTCACATTTTGTCACTTTGCAGCCACATTTTGTGTGACAGACCAACACAGATTGGTGAATATTTATGACATGAAAGACAAAAATACATTTTAAACAAACACATTTATATTGGTGCCAGCTTTTAACGTCCAGAAGCTGAAAAACAGACGCAACTTTCTTTACAAAGTAGCACAACCTCAGCCAGATTATATGGAAAGCTGCTATTCTCCAGCAATTTTCAAGACCTGCCAAATTTTCTCATTGTGCTCAGCTCAGGTCTTTGACTAAACCATTAAAATGCTTTGATTTATACCAACGGTGTCTTGTCCTCAACGCCCTTCTTACGTCTTTGACAGTGGGGATGATGTTGTCAGAACGTCACACGGAAGCCAAAAAGTTAAACGTTTCTCTCTGGGTTAGTTTGATCGTTTAGTCAACCTTCAAGAACCCTCAGGTCTTCTAGTTCTGGTTCTGCTCTGAAGAATCAGAACCAGAACCAAACATGGAGAAGCAGCATTCTGCTTCTATGCACCACAAATCTGGAACAAACTTCCAGAAAACTGCAAAGCAGCCGAAACACTGAGTTAAATCTAGACCGCTTAGAGCTGCTTTTGAACCATAATAACTGGGACATTGATCAATATTTTTCATGTGTATTTAGTTGATTATTTTCATTAAATTTGGCAAGATATAAAGTTTACTGTGTGCCATTTTTGATTTCACAAACTTTAAACTGCATTGTTGTTAAAATGTGCTTTACAAATAAACCTGGGGTCTGAACTAAAGAATCTTTTTCCACAGATGTTTTATTTATTTTCAATACATGGCACATAAATTTGCACCAAACTGCAAATTTATCAAAAATGACTTTTCTACCTGACTCTCTTCCATAAAGCCAAGATTTTATCTACACAGGATCTCTGCAGCTCCTCCAGAGTTACCACACACACAAACTGTCTGCTTCAGATTAAGTGAACAGCCATAAATAAAACCACATGCTTTTATTCTGAAATGCAAGCAGCAAACTCAGGAGTCAAAACATGTCTTCGCCTGGCCTCGTTTCATTGTTGAGCTTCTTTATTTCCATCCAAATCCATCCCTGCCTCCCAGATGAACCTCGTAAGAGCTTACTCCACGTCAGGCTGCAGCAGTGGGACGTTGCTAACCAGTGAGCGGATGAGCTAAAGCTGCTAATGCAGACAGAGTAAAACACCGAGGGATCTGAGTAAAGGGAGCAGCTCAGGTCAAAGAACCAGGAAGGACGCCAGGATGTCGATGCAAGCCTGCATATGTGTTATTTTCCAATTCACTCTTATTACTCTTTCATTATCGCTTCAATCTATTACAAAAAAATCCCACTCTTAAGCCTGTCAATGGTTACTTTCATTAATATTAATTTGTCTCCTTAAATCTCCTAAAAGGAAAGCCTGTTGGACTTGAAAAATACAGGAGGCTTTGGGGAAATAAACTAGAGCTGACATCAGTGGTGAAGCAGGACGTATGTTGTTCTAATGAGTTAGGACAGTTCAATCGCCGTGGCTTTCTGTGGCTCTGAGGCGGCCTTATCTCACTGAGCTACAGCAAACTGAAGCACTAACAGTGTAATCTCTTCAGTTACCTAAAGACTGAACCTGCGGCTACAACGTAATGGGCTCTGAGGGCCCAGCAGAATACTGAGGAGAAAAACAGCAAGACCCAAGAGCACAATAACATAAAATGAAATTTAACAATTAAATAAAATAATAATGAAATAAAATAAAGTAAAATAAAATAATAATAAAATAAAATGTAAAAATTAAATAATAATAATAATAAAATAAAGTAAAATAAAATAATGATAAAATAAAATAAAATTAAATTTAACAATTAAATAAAATAATAAAATAAAAATAGTAAAATAAAATTTTAAAAATAATAAAAAATAAAGTGACATAAAACTAAAATAATAACATAAAGATGAAGGAAAATAACAATGTATTTAAAATAAAATAAAAAACCTTTAAAGATAAAATACAAATATTTAGAAGTAAAATAAAATTAAGAAATAGTTATTTTTTTAAAAATTATAAAAACATTTTAAAATCAAATAAAACATACATAACAGAATGATATATTTAAAATAAAAAATATTTAGAAAGAAAAAGAAAAGAAGATAAAATAAAGTAATACATAGAATGACTTATTAAAAACAAAATAAATATTTTAAAATAAAATTAATAAAATCATTTATTTAAAATGAAATAAAAATATTTAAAAAAAAAATAATAATAAAGATAAGGAATAAAATATTCATTGAAAAATAACAAATATATTAAATAATATTGTGGAACAATAAATTAAAACACATTTAATTTAAACTGTCGAAAAATGTTACACTTAATATGATTTTAATGCATGAAAAAGTTAATTCAATTAAAAAAAATGTTAATCATTGAACGTTAAATAAAAAAAGAAAAACAATGAAGAAATAATTTAAATTATTTGAAAATTTTAGTTAAAGAAAAACCTAAATTATTAAACTAAAACTAATATTTAAAAAAATAAAGGGTGATTAAAAAAGAAAGTCAATGAAATGATGAATTGTAGGTGACTACATCAAAACAGACAAAAGTGAATGCAATTAAAGAAATTTTTAGTTTAATAAAAAAACATATGGTGGATAAACTTCCATACGAATTTACAGGTTGAGTTTAGTTTCCTTTCTGTCCGTGTTTTATTTTTCTTTCCTGTTTATTTCATAATTCTTCAGATTTGCATTCAGACACCTCTTGTTGTCGAGCCTCTGAAGCAGAAACCCTGTCAGATCACGGCAGACTCGATGATTTACGACAAGCTGTGTACAAGAAGTCGCCATCTGAAGGCGTCGCAGCAGCAGATTGCACGGTGACAGACACTACGCTGACCTCACATCTCTAATTGTGCCGCGTGTGTCGCTGCGAACGTGGAAGTCGCTACACCCACAGGCGAGGCGGAGGAAAAGCTGTGAAATGTTTTCAGCGCCGGTGCTGATCCATTATGGTGCTGAGTGTTTAACCGGAGCTATGAATGAGCAGCAATCTGTGGCCAAATGTTATGCAAACTGCTAATGCAGTCGGCCTTGAGGAAGGAGTAACGATACGAAATACTCTTATTTATTTGCTGCAAACTGTGAGGTAACGTATGAATGAATACTGTTACAGCAACCAGTTTTGCTGGACAATAAACTGTCTCAGGATTTTTTGTTATAAACAAAAATATTGTTGTTGTAACAACAAGTAACATAAATAATGGTACAATAATGTAAGTTTGCTCTCAAACATCAATAAGCATTAAAAGTGGACCACTCATTGTTCAAAATCTTTCACGTCTTTCACATTTTTGTATTTCCATTTGTGCCTCAACTGCTTCAAAAAACAATCCAAGCACTTAAAAAAACAAACAGTAAGTTTATCTTTTTTGGTGTCTAAAAATTAGCCACTTCAAAAAATCTTCCGATTATTATGCACTGTGCAGTTACCTAGCAACCCCAGCAAAGGCCAGCCTTATTACCTAATAACCAAAGTGGAGCTCCAGCATGTTTGGTCAACTGGATTTTACCGCTGTATGAGTTGTACAATGGCTGCTGAAAATGAGAAGTGTTTTGTTGACTTATAATCCAGAAACCACTTGATGGATTCTTGTTGGTTGTGCAGAAGGCTCCACTTCTGCTCTTCAAAGATTTACGATTGTATGCATCTGCTTGCAGCCGACTTCACATGCAAGTGTAATTGTTGAGTTGGGCAGCGTGGCCAGAAGCTCAAAGTAGGCAGAACTGAAACTTCATCATCTAAGAATGATTTTGTGCAAAAAGTGTAATGAACATGCTTTATAACACTCAGAGACTGATCCCAACTGCTTCATGGAAGAATGGTAGGTCATCTTTAATTTTAACACTAGAACTGGAAAAGATTTTAAATATCCAAAAATACCAAAAACAACTAAATGAAACAGAAATGAAAACAAAACAATGTTTCTTTATTCTCTAAAAAAAAAAAAAGCCTTTTAAACAATTATGAAACTTATTTCAACTCATTATGAGATTAATCTATCTATTGCGACAGTCGTAACGTAGCACTGGAGTTGCTGAAATACCAAAATGTCCGTCTACTGCAGGTGTCTGCAAACTTGCATTGAGGCGCAGAAATCCAGTGATGGCCGCCTCCACAAACACCTGAACCAAAATGTTCTCCTTTACCTCTGGATAACTTCCATCCATCCATCCATCCATCCATCCATCCATCCATCCATCCATCCATCCATCCATTCCCTCACTGCTTCCCTCCTCTTTCTCTCTCATTCTCCAGGCACCTTCCATTCAGAGCTGTAGGAGACTCACTGAGCAGCAGGATCATGCAGAGGGACCGTTTTGTGTGTGTGTGTGTGTGTGCAGGAAGGGTAATTTGCATGCATTGCTCCTGGCCACCTCAGCCTCAGAAGCCCTGAAGAGATGGCCCTTTGAGCTGCATTGAAAGCGATGGGGTGTATTATTTATGTGGGAGCAAGAGAGAGTTTGGAGGATGAGAGGTAGGAGAGCAAAGGAAAAAAAAAAACGTGAGAAAAAGGAGACATGATTTGTACTGTATATTGATGACTACGGCCTGTCAGCCTGTTTTCTATCCAGAATGGTGAACATGTGAATGAACGTATGTTTACAAGCATGTAGACCATAAAAAGTCAGCCTTAAGGTGAACTCTGACTCCTGATTTCCCCTGACAGCTGAGTTTATATTTTGGGTTTGCCTCCCAGGTAGCCGGGCTCTTTGATCCTCTAATAATTTTACTACCACAGCTTACTCAAATAAGAGTCACTGCGAACACAACCCGCTTCTGGTTTCAGGTAGAAGAGTCTGAATGAGCTCTTAAACGACTTATAAAACATAAAAAAAATACAACTTTGTTATCTAAGTGGTTCCCCTTTCTGTGCAGCATAAAGGATTACAATTAATATCCTTTCATATTTTCAGAGTAGCTATTCAATGTCTTTTTAGCTCATAGACGCATACATAATGAGTTCACTCTCTCTTCTTGTTCAAGGTTGCCTCTGCTTCACAGTATAGCAGGATATTTTCCCGCGGCTGCAGGTTCTGCTAACATAACACTGCCCAAGCTGCCCTGAAACGGCCGAGTCAGCATTTGAAAATGTAAAGCGTATCAACAAACTGAATGATTAATGATAAAAGATGAGAAAGGTTTATGACTTTTTATTCCTACCCCCATATTGTGTGGAAGAATCAGCTGACGTGACGGTCGTACGGATCTGATGCAACGCTCCCCTGTACCAAACATGGCAAAACCCACAAACCCAGCTGGAAGTTTGGTATCGGATTGTTGTCAATTTCCAAACTGCGGCATCAATATTTGGGCCAAATTCATATTTCAAAACCAATTAATTGCAAGATTCAATTCTAACTTTAAAATCAGATGTTTTACTGATTCCACACAGATTAATACTGAATTCAACATTAAAATAGCCAATTATCATAAGTGTTTAAAATCTGGTAAAATGACAATTTTTGTATTTGTTATCTTGAGTGATTTGATGCTATTTAAGTAACACATGAGTGTTTATCTTCATACATTGGAGGGCAATAAAGGATATTTTATTCTATTCATCTCTACGTAGAGCTAAGCAGAATGTGAAACTGCAGTCAGTATAAGAAAAATCTGGACATTATGTTATTTTTACTTTAAAAGTTTTACAAATTTAAATTTAGTTAGAAGTTTAAGTTTATTTGTGTAAATACGTTTCCAGCACAAATGTTTGCAAAGTTCTGAATTCTGCTAATGTAAAAAAAAAAAAGCACAATTTTGAAATTGTGTCATTTCCATTAAATAAAAAGCAACTAAAATTGCATGCGACTATGTGTGTTCATGTGACAAGTCATCAAAACAAAATGCTACGACATCATCCTCCAACCACTTCCTGTTGTCTTCTTCTTTGTGGTTTCCACCAGTAGTAACAGTCATGTGAAAAAAAGCGTTCCCATTGCAGTTTTGCAAAACCAATTTTGATTCGGCCAAGAAAGAAGAAAATCACCTCATCCTGGTGCCAAAACGTATCCACAAACAAGTTTCAAAATTTATTATTATATTACAAATGGCAAATTGAGAAAGTATATAGTCAACGGAAACAGAGCTAGCAAATTTTTTTTCTATTCTTAAATGAGCTGCAAGGGAGTTCAAACCCAAACTGTATACTGTATACATACAGCATATAGAGTAAGTGTAGTAAACTTTTATTAAATTATGTCAAAGTAATCCCATTCTCTCAAATATAACATCATTTTGACATAAATGTGATAAATGTTGCTTTTTTCCTGTAAGGTTTAACAGGCCAGCAGGTGAGTGTTACCCAGGGACTCTCCAGTCCCCTGTAAGGTCTGTCAGTGTGCGCTGGTTCTTAAATGGGATGCTTAATTGATAGGACAGCCTGTATCAGACATCATCAAATCCCATTAGATGCACTTCATCAGTCCCAGTGTTAAATAAGATGATATCCCAGATTGCACTACAGAAGCCGAGCCAGAAGAACACGGGCGGCCAAAGCCTGGGAGCTTATTATCTAAGCACTGTTAAAGTCGGCCCAATTCCCCACAGGCTAAAAAGATCATTTAAAATGGACTCTGTGGTGCTGGATCCTATTTCTGCCTTCACTGCTCATCCAAAGCATATGGAGGTGACTGGGAATCTTTAAGAAAACCAGAGGGGATGTGGGGGACACTCATACGAGAAATGAATGTAGAGAGAGTGGAAGGAGGGAGGACAGGCATGAATGAAGCAAAATGAGACAGAGATTGTTGTGATCACGTGATGCAGGGAACTAAAATCCACCCACGCGTGCATCAACGCTCATATTCTAACCTCGACTTCTCTTCATTCTCTCTGTCTCTCCCTGGCGTTTGGGCTATAAATAGTCTGGAGCTGCTGCTGCTAATTCCTTCATTCAGAGAGCAGCGAAAGGCAGAACACACCAGGCCTTTCAGGCATTCAGGCCCAGCCCAACAGGAACAGAACCGCCACACTTCCTGCAGCTTCCTCTCAAGGTGTTTCCTTTCTGAAGATCCCAGTGTGTTCACTGTTGATCCTTCGGATGCAACCAAAGGAATAAATATTGTTTAAATTACTAAGTACTGCTAGGGCTTCAACTACCAATTATTTTAGTTATAACTTTAAGTATATTAATCCATTAAATGTGACTTATTATGCTTCTTTGGACAAGTTAGGATAATTCTATGGTCTATACAAAACATGTTCAGTACATTTTTTGCACTAAATCATTATTGGAAACATGAGATTTTAGTCTCAGTCTTCAGCTGTTTTAGGGCATCCTGTCACTTTAAATCAAAATAAGCTCCTACGGACCACGTCTCCAACTCAACATTTACACTCATGTGAGAGAATGGCCGCAAACAGATGCACATTTACACAACTGTACATCTTTGAAAAGCAGAAGTGGAGCCTCCTGCACAACCAAAGAGAATGCAGTAAGTGGTTTCTGGGTGGTAAGTCAACAACAAAACACCTGTCGTATCCAGCAGCCATTGTTCAGCGTATATGGCAGTAAAGCCAGCTGGAACTCTGCTGGGGTTGCTAGGTAACAGGCGGAACTCTGCTGGCGTTGCTAGGTAATGGTTGGAACTCTGCTGGGGTTGCTAGGTAACAACCGGTGTCTGCTGAATTGTTACGTTACATTCCAGAGGTTTTTAAAATGACTCATTTTCCAGGCACCAAGAAACATTAACTTCTTGACAAAATCTAGCTGGGTAGTTTTTTTAAGAGGTTGGGTTGTGATTAGAAACAGCAGAAACCCAAACGGATCTCTGCAGTCTGTGAATTTTGCATAACATGCCCCCTTTAATTGAATTGAAATACAGGCACTTTCTGCAGATTTGTTATTCAACCACTTCAAGACTTTTTCCATGTCCATCCATTGTAACAAATGAAGAATTTTTACATTTGATATGCACATCCTGGGGTCGTCTGTGCTCGGCCCACTGTTACAACAGTAGTAAATGTGTCTTTTTGGTCCTGAATAAGTCTTTGGACTGTTAAGGTTTACCAGGAAATGGGAGCTATGTTTTTCTTGTCATTATTACGACGATATTAAATTAAAGATTATTCAGGCTCCAAAATCTGACAGAAAAGAAGTTTGGAAACTTAAATGTGAACACTTTAAAATATAATATGTATAATAAATGATCTACAGCTGTATCAGATCTTATTTCTTTTATATTTAATATTAGTTTGGACAGAGAGCATCATCAAGGCAAGACCCAAAGAGAGAAACTCAGAGTTAGAGCCAGAAAATGGAAACCAAAAGCCTTTAAAATTTCTGCTGTTTTACCATGTATCACTTTTTATCTTTACATTTTAAAGCCACATTTGATTCGTCTGCACAGTTCATGTCTGGATTTAAGAGTTGAAGTTGGACATGTACAAGTAACGAGGACCAAAGCAGGAAATTCTGACAAACCTCATGTTTCACTTCCTGGCAGGAGGACGTTGGACTCTGTGCAGTTCAAACAGACTCACTAATGTTTCTATTCATGCTCAGCCATTCACAACCATTTATCTCACATCAGTTTGATTTTACAGGATAAATCTGCAGAGAGAAATCTAATCTCTTTTAGGGTTACAACATCCTTGACGGCTATTACCCAATTTCCAAAAGACCAGTAAAAACCCTCCAAATAATATTTCTTCTTAATCCAATTTTTAATTTCAGGCTGCATTTTCCTTTGCATATTTTACTATTCTCTACATAAAAAAATAAAAAAAAAATCAGCAAAAAGGTGAAAGTTTCAAAAATCCACAAATACTGAACCGTGAATCAGCTGAGGTCTAATGTATATAACCGCATTCAATTCACTTTCTTTCCAAAGTCGAGATATATTTAATATCCACTGGAGGGCAATTTGTATTAGACCCAGCAGAAAATAATAAATAAATAGAGTAAATAAGAAAAAAATAATCCCAGTAGAGACATAAAAACATAACTGCTGATAGACACAACATTCAATAAGAACAAAAATGAATGATTAAATAATAGCTTTTTGTATAAATAAACTGTAAAACTGTATTTGTCATGAATTGATGCCAAAATAAACTGAATTGAATTTCACAGAATGACTGCCCACTGTCACCACATGCTTGATTACATTAATGAACATACAACACTGACTGCTGATGTGTTCAGACAGACAGATTTGTATTTATTATAATATACTTAAAGTTAGAAACAAACAGACTTAAGACCCAGAGAAACTCATATTAGTTTATAAATTATGAACTACTTATTCTTATTAAACATGGGGAACCAATATTTAGTTTTATACTTTTACCTTTTGGTTTGTTTTGTTCGTATTTCCTTCTAGTTTATGTGAAGCACTTTGAACAGCCCTCTTGCTGAAAATGTTATCAAATCAGATTCCCTTAGTTAAAGTTAACAGATTCTATCACTTGGAACAGTTTCCAACAAAACAAACTGAACTAAATGTCAATGATCTTCTCTCTAATGTGATGCAAATACAACAGATTTTTGTTTAAAGTACTTTTCCAGAAGTTGTATTGTTTCTATGACTTTCTGAAAGGCAAACAGAAGACGTGACGTTGTCTCGTATGACAGGAGAGAATGTCAATAAGCGAAAAAGAAGAATAAGAATACGATATTCACTTCAGGTGCAAAAACTGAGACGGACTCCATAATTTGACAGCAAGGCTGCAGGTGTTCTGACCTCCAACCTAATCTCCAGATCCCAAACTTCAATCAGACTCTGCTTCTTGTCATGTCCTTGTCTATTTTATTAAAGACTCAAGTTTGTCTTTCTGTCGTGGAGTGCAGACTCGCACTAATGAAAACTGTAGGGTGTGTGATGAAGGATGTGTGAGCTGCATCGTTCATTCATGGCTGTAGAAAGATGTATGATCTATATTTCCCAGCCTTTCTCCCATCTTTGCACCGTGACACGTATCCACTCAGCCTGCCTGGAGAGAGTGCTGATACAAAAGAGCTAGAAGAGAATAATCAAGGATTTCTCTGACATGAGAAAGAATGTATTTCATATTTCCACTGCTGCTTTCCGGCGTCCTCGTCTCTCTTTCTATTATTTATCTCTTTGTTTGCATTCAACTCCGGCCCTTTTGACGACGCTGCAGCATGGCCCAGCGGACACCGTGAGCATTATTGTATTAGTATTGAACTCCTCTTGATGAATCTCCGCAGAAAATTGAAATATTGCAAGATGGGGAGACTCTAGAGTTTGAGCTTGATGCATGGAGATAGATGAAGTATTGGATGGAATAATTTATGGGTCGTTCTGCTTCCACCCTGCAGCTCAACCAAAGAAGCACATCGCTGACAACGCTGAGGTTAGCAGATCAAATCTCCAAGGGCTATCTGGCAAAACCAATGCGTTGCCTTCTTGAGGCGACTAATTGAAGAGAGCGAACATCTTAACAGGGGCTTTTGTAGCAGTTTATTGGTATGAAACCCAAGCTTACCACACATTAGGCTGGTTAAAAACATGGGAAGTTGCTGATTTGGCTCCAGACAATGAATCTGCTGATTAGCAGTTTTAGAAATGAGCTGCAAAAACAATACGGTCATCCCAACAATGGTGCTTACAGATAGTTTAATGGCCTGAAAAACACTAATGAATTGCTAAATCCTAAATGTGGTCTTAAATTGATGTCTTAAACTAAGAAAATACTGTTTGATTGGCTAGCTGACGAAGCTTTAAGATAATGAATCCTCCACAATGGCCATTGTTGCAGGGTACAATGCTGATCAACTTGACTTTATTACTATTAGGTTAATTTATTTTCATTATCTGCATTTATATGATTACTTAATTTGATTTATGTGCAAAAGACAAGAGTTCAGTGGTTTCTTAATGGCAAGCCAACAACAAGCAGCCGTTGTACAGCACATGCAGCGGTAAAACCAGCTGACCAAATGTCCTGGAACTCAGCTTGGTTACCCTAGCAACCCATTACCTGTGCTGCTAGGTAATGGGCAGAACTCTGCTGGGTTGCTAGGTAACGGGCAGTGCCTGCTGATTTGTGACATTAAATTCCAGAGGTTTTTAAAACAGCTTTTTTCACTAAACACCAAAAAAACATTAATTTATTGCCAAAAACTACCTTGGTGTTCTTTTACAGAACTTGGGTTGTTTTTAGAAGCAGCAGAGACCCAAATGGCAGTATAAAAACATGCAAACTGTAAATTTTGCATAATACATCCCATTTAGTTGAACTGAAAAACTGGCATTTTCTGCTTATTTTTCATTTAGCCACTTAAGCCTTTTTCCATGTCCAGTAATTAAATTGCCTTTGTGTGGAAGAGGGGTTAGTTTAGTGCTGTGACTTGCGAGGTCCACCAGGGGGACTCAAGAGAACTGAGTGGCTTTTTTCTCACTCAAAACAAGAGAATGAGCGGAAGAGCAGTGATTGTTTCCTGTGATCATTTCTTTTGCTATTTCCCTTCTTTTAAGGTAATTAAAGGGGTAGGATTGTAAGAGAATGCTAGCCGTGTATGCATTTAGTTTGCTTTGCATCCCAGAATAGTTTGTTTGGTCCTAATGTGCAGCGTGAAAAGTATTCAGCTAACTAGTTTAGCTTTGTTTCTAACACCAGGAGGCCTCATGTCCCGTTATGGCATCTGGCACTTTGATTTGTTTTAATAAGACTAATCCGCTGCCTACCTATGATTTCTGTACAGTTGGTACAAGTAATGTAAAACACTTGGTTTTGTTGAAAAATATAGTTTAAATCATTTGCAGTTAAAAAGATTATACAAAAACGGTGTGCAAAAATGATGTGATTATAAGCTGCTCTCTTTGTCATTATTTTTGTTTTGTTGGCTGAAAAACACTCGAGTGAGTGGAAGAGCCGTGATTTTGTCTCCTGTGATAATTTCTCTTGCTATTTTTCTTCTTTTAAGGGCTTACACTAAAATCAGCTTTAGCATGAAGGCTTGCTCCGTGTTAATGGCTGCTGACTGCTGAGAGAGTCATGGGTTTTTCTGCAGGCTTGGGGGCGGTGGGGGTCCTTCCTTTTCCCTGCCTTGTCCATCGATCCAGTGTGACTCCGTAGGAGCCACACGAAAACCTCTTTCTATGATTTATGGGATGTTGTCTCCAAAGGAACCAATGGAGACCCCAGCCTCTCTCTGTTTGGTGAGAACGAGCACCCTGCCAGCTTCCCTTAGGCCTAAAACATAATATTATAGAACCACAGGAAAGGTGAAACAAGATGGGTAATAATTAACATTGCACATAACAGTTGAACTGTGAAGTTAATTTTCTACTGCAACCGGTGGAAATCCAACACCATCCATCACTAACGTAGGGTGGTGAAACATAATATTTATAGGGTGGAAAGGTTACAGAGAGTATTATGTATTATATATGACTATGTACAGAGAAGGGATAAAGCTTTAAAACCAGGACAGGATGCATCAGGCAGCTTGACAGGTTGGTTGCCCCTGGCAACCTGCAGAATTCATCACGATCTTTGGGTTTTTAAACCTAGAGTCAGTGACGTTGAGGCACAGGGAAGAATATAAAATGTTGATGGACAACTTCCATCTAAAAACTAAGTTTTGGTGCCAGTGTGTGGGGTTAGCTTCCCAACACAAACTGAACTTTATAACTTAACTTAACTTTGAAAAATCACCGTATTGTTTTATGCTTAGTATTTTATTGAACACAATCACAGAAGCTAAACCTCAAAATAGCTCTTGACACCATATATTGGGCAAATAACTAGCCAAAATTAAACTATTAGTGGCTCAGAATCAAGCTAATCATTTAGAGTCAAGCTAATAGCAACTAGTTTCTTTTAGCCTGATTCTGTATTCAATCAAGCTAATAACATAGTCAAGCTAATATCATAGTCAAGCTAGCAACTGCGCAGTTTCAAGCACTCACCAAGGTAGATTCAAGGTAATAACTAGCAAAAGTTGCACAACAAGTAGTTGGAGATAGGCCAACAAGTAACTACAGTCAAGCAACAGCCAGTAAGGGATGAGCTAACATCTAGTCAAACTCAAGCTAATACCCACAAAGAGTAGCTAGCTAGAGTCAAGCTAATGTAGTCAGAGTTAACATAATAACAAGGAAAAGTTGAGAAAAAGATGCTACAGTTAAGCTAATACCTTGTCAGTTTAAAGCTAATGCCAACTGAAAACGAGGCTGCTAACTAGCTAACCTCAAGTAACACATATTTAAACCATAGTTCAGCACGTGTAGCTGGTTACTAAATCGCTCTCTTTCTGCCTTCCTGTAATATATATAAAAAGACATAGTAAGTCATGTGACTTCCTGTTTCCTAACTAGCTAATCTAGTTGTCCACTCAAAAATGAATTTCCTCCATCTAAAGATTAAATCAATACACAGGAACATTTCCCTCTTGAAAACAATCCAAGGTTTCTTGGATTGTTTTCAAGAGGGAAATGTTTCCACTGCTTTTTATATCTGAGCATTTTGGGTGATACGTTGTTAAATTACACACAGATTTCTAGATATATCCTCCTGACAGTCGACCAACTCTAAGTCCAAAACATAAGATTATGTTAATAGGAAAGGGAAGCTAATAAAACCTCAGTGAATGTTGCTGAACTTTAGCAGACTTTTAATAAATTTTGTGCATCAGCAGGAATGCTCTTTGTTTAACATAAATAGTACAACGATTTAAACGACAACCTAATGCAAAACCAGTGAGGTATAAAAGAGCTATTAAGATCTTATAAAGTACTTTTCCAAACTGGTTTCGACTCTGAGTTGTTGTAAATGGTGGAAATTCACCCTTAAGCAGGCTCCAGTCTAATTACCTATTAGCTTCACAGCTAGGGCGTTAGCTTGACTTCTTTATTAGCATCTTTATGATTCTCAGAACTGAAGAAAACTTTTTTGTACTACCTACTGCAGGTAAAATGCTTCTTTTATCTATTTCATGGTACTGTACTTCAAAACAACTGAACTGTAAAAATATAACATTAAAATCCTTTTCCAGAGGAAACATTAGCAACCGATGAATTAAATCTTTAACTGTTGTCATCTCACCAACACATTCAGGCACGAGTGGGATGGAAATGGAAATAATAAAAACACATGGCTTTCTTTGCAACACGGCTAAACATGTAAGTATTGGATAAAGAGCCATGAGTAATTGCCAAATGATACCAAAAATGTTTATCTATAAGCAAGAATGCATTCATGTCAGAGTGTTCCACTTTTTTCCCTTTTGGAACGACGGCCGCATTAAGAAGTAATTCTGCAGGATTAATCCACTTAAAACTGGAGGAGATTTTAAAGGATTCTGTCTAACGGGTGCCCTAAAAAAAAGGAAAGGAGGATTCAAAAACGAATCCTCCGGAGGCTGGAAGAGAATGAAAAAAAGCAACAAAATAAAAACTGGAGCATACTCAATGTATATGTGTCAAGCGACGAGCTCAGATTTAACTATTGCCCAAAACCTGATGTTATCTTTGTTCCACTAATCCAATTTACCAAAGTCACTACACTGCAAAAACACAAAACATTACCAAGTATTTTTGGTCTAGCTTCTAGCACAAAGTCTTAGTGAACTTGACATAAGACAAAAATAACTTACAAGTAAATTTTCTGGAACTTAATGTTGATTAAAAGGCAGATTATTTAACTTATAACAAGACATTCTTCCATTGTTATAAGTTAGGCAATCTGTAAGTGGAACTAATACTTTTTAATCAATATTAGGGAATTATTTACTTAAAACAAACTCTTATATTTTGCTGAAAAGCTACTTGTAAGTTAGTTTGGTAACATTTTATTTGAAGGGGTTTGCATTAGACTGATATTACACTGTCATGAAGGAGTCTTCATCATTATTTACCAAATAAGACAAAGCTGGCAGTTAAAATAGACTTTTAATGGATGTTTTATTGCAACTTTACATTAAAATGTCATTTTTAAACCAAATAGGGCAAAGTTGGCAGTTTTAATGCAAGCTTTAATGCAACCTTGCAATAAACGTGTCATTATTTACCAAATAAGACAAAGTTGGCATTAAAAATAAACTTTTATTGGACACTTTAATGTAACTTTGCATTAAAAGTGTCATTATTTACCAAATGATACTTCTGAAAAAGTGCTGCCATTGGTTTTTGCATTATTTTGAGTATGCTAACATATGTGCACTAGAAACTAGACACAAAATACTTTGTAAGATTCTGTGTTTTTGCAGTCTGTCTCCTCCTCTCAGCAGGAGCTGCAAACAAAATATTCAGAACAACAGTGGGAGGAAAAGAGGCGGAAAACAACGAGATTAACCTGCACACACCACACTAATAATGATTTCTGGCACCACTCAGGATGCTTCGTGAATACTGATACTCCATGCAAATAAATTTCCGCAGTCAGAATCCGTTTTACATGCGACATTTCCACCAACAGGACAGGATGTAAGCAAGCTGCTGGTACAGTACGTACCGTATACATTCCTGTATGTGTTATTTTACATTTACACCGCATCTCGGATGACGGGGAGTGTGTGTGTGTGTGTTTGAGATGTGATGCGTGGCGTCGTGTGCTTTTTGAGCCACAGAAGCTGAAAGTGGCCGTGACGAGGTGTTGAGGGCTGCAGTGTTGGAGAGGAGAGGGGGAGGAGATGGTGTGTTAGAGCTGTCAGGAGACAGGAGAGCAGAAAACTTGGAGTGAGGGAATGTTCAGAGTTCGTTATGAAACGGAAACCAACGACTTCAGGGATAAATAAACAGCACAGCGTGTAAATGGTCTTGAAATGAACCAATTTATTTCTTGGCCAAAGTCCTGAGATGGATTTTGCTGGTATTTCAAATGTATTCCTCCCAGTCTTTACTTCTGGACTTTGACTGGGCCATTTTAACACACATGCATGCTTAATTCTATGCAGCGTCTTTCCATACTGCAAAAATACGTAAAAATAAGTATTTTTGGTGTAATATCTAATGCAAATATCTAAGTACACCTGAACTAAGACAAAACATACAAGGAACTTTTTAGCAAGATATAGGAACCAATAATTCCTTAAAAAATAATGTGAAACTGACCTTTTTTAAGCTTTATATCATGTCATAATGTTACTCCCTCATCAAAAACCACCATGTTTCAGAAATCCTTAAATCTCCATGGCAACCATTCAGCGGTTTGAGACACAACTCCTCCTCCAGCAGCAGCTCCTGAGCTTCTGCCACACAGATCAGCCCTCCCCCAGTCAGCTCCTTCAGACTAGCCAGCAGCAATTAGCAAACACCTGGTGGAGCTGAGCAAAAGCTGAGCTCATTATAGGAGAAACTTCTCAGTGAAAAAACTTGTTAAAGGGTTGATAGAGGAGCGTTGTGATGAGTTTTAGAAAGAGCAGGAGTTTTTATGGAGACAGAAGCCCAATTTCAAGGAATTAAATAACAAAATCAAATTTGTTTTAAGTCATATTTGATATACTTAGCATTTTTGTAGCAACTGAAGTTAACATATTTACAGTAAAACACATAAAAACATTTAATACAGCTCCTTAAAAATAGATTTTAAAAAAGTATTAGTTCCACTGGCAGATAATTTTATTTATAATGAAAACTTTTTTTACCACTATTAAGGAATTAGTCAATTAAAACAAGACCCCATCTCTTTCAAAAAAGTTACATGTAAACCAGTTTTGTCTTATTTCAAGTGTAGTAAGATATTTTCACTAGAAACTAACAATACTTGGTTTGCAGTGTAGTTCTGACTGAGTGTTTGAATATAAACATCCCCCACAGATAAAAGTCTGAATACCAGATACATTTTAGCTACTTACTTCATGTTGTATTCTTGCCGATGAGAAACATCCCACAGCATGATGATGCCACCACATGTTTTATTTTGAGCACATTTGTAATTGAAACACAACTCGAGATGTGCAGAGAC
The DNA here is from genome assembly GCF_019740435.1 of Gambusia affinis. Classification (NCBI taxonomy): domain Eukaryota; kingdom Metazoa; phylum Chordata; class Actinopteri; order Cyprinodontiformes; family Poeciliidae; genus Gambusia; species Gambusia affinis. Next base: position 19,869,645 of record NC_057885.1, read on the forward strand.
GTTACACCTTGGGTTTTGCTTGCAGAGCAAAATGTTTACAAACAGAGAAAGGTTTTGATATGGCAGCCACTCAGGGCGGCTTTACAAAGGGGTGGAGCGCCCAAGAAATAGAAAACAAAATAAGTTTTTATTTTTAAGGCACAACAGACAATTATCTGGCAAAAGGAAAACAGAATCAGTTTTTTTTTTTATTTCTGTTTGTATAATTCTCTGCAATAAACAGGTATTTGACAGAATATTTCCTTCATAAAATTGACTCGCAGCAATTTTGTTAATTTTGGCTGAACACTCCATGTTTAGCCAGTAAAATCTGCAGCAGGATTCCTACAGACTTACAGAAAGCTTTGTGTAGCTCAAACAGGAGATAAAGAAGAAGCATCAAATTTCTAACATGTTATCAAACACGCTGCGCTGCAAGACGGAGCGCTGGTGGAAGCTGGGAGACTCCTTATCGGATCCACTGAAGAAAAAGAAATATTTTTCTTTTTTATTGCTTTCACCGCGAGTTGTGGCTAGGCAAACAGAAATCTCCACAGAATCAGAAAAAAAAGGGTTCATGCCACAAAAAAACGAGATAAATGTCAAATATTTTTCCTCGTAAATCACCTGCAGACTCCAGAGGAGTCAGACAAACTATTATTCAGCTTATTTCAGAAGCCCTCTAACAGAACCAAAGCAGATTAAGAGTCTCAAAACAACACTTATCACGTCTCACAAGTAATAACACAACTGTACTGATTTTGTTTGCGATTTATCATTTGTTTTTTTCAGTTTTTGCAAAAAAATTTTGTTATGACTCACTGGAAGAAGTGATGTTGTGCATAAATAGAGCGTAGCTGTTTAATAAAGGCTAGATAAATGCAAATAATAAATAGGTGAGGTAAAAAAAGAAAGGGAAAAGAATAGCAGAGCTACTGGTGTGTTTCTTTGCTGAATATCTTCCCAACAATGCAGCTCCTGTAAGCGACGCTATGATGAGTTTTGTCCTGGAATTGGATTAGGGAAATTAAGACTCCGGCGACTTGCTGTCGAACTCGTTATGTGTAAAACAATCTTCTTCTCTTTTTAAATGCATCTCAGGGATTAAAACACATTAAGAAAGCAAAACACAGATCCCTTGCTGTAATATAACAGGGAAAACTGAAAACAAAACAGCAATAAACGAATCTCTAGAGATTCTGTCAACACTGACAAGGATTGGTTCTTAAAAGAATATATTTAATCTCCAATTGCAGCTGTGATCTAGATTTTTACTGGATTTGTGTAAATAAACTACAGGGTTTTTGAAAACTCAAAAACAAACTGTGGTTTTGGGTCTAAATAAAAAATTTCATGGATCTCATTTTAGAAATTACCAAAATTCTAGAAGAAATATTAAACAGTTACCTTAACCTCTTTTATTTGAACATTTGCCTCTAATAGCTTTATGATCTTAATCAAACCTAATGCCTGTTGTTGCATATTCCACACAAACCAGTAATTATATTTGACACACTTTGCTGCCATCTAGTGGCTGGAGGATTCCTCAAACATGCCTCACGTGGGAAACTAGCAAACTAAAAATCAATGTTCATGTCTGTTGAATGAGCCGTATTAATAATTAACAATCACTTATGAATTTGTCATCTACTCAAAAACACAATAAAAGGTTTTGTTATAAAGATGTAGATTAATTTGAGCAGAAATTAATATTTATTTTGAGTATCTCTTAAAAAAAACGTAAGCACATCTGATTTAAGGTCACAGTCAAATATTCCAGTTTCAGCTCGTCTAATTACTTAAATATGGAAATAAGTGGCTTTGAATTATGATTTTCCTTTTATTTTTACTTTAACTATAGTTTAAGTCTTTTCTTTTCTTCCTTTGGATTTGTTTTAATGCTGTTGTAATAAAATTCAAATAAAGCTAAACAAAAACTAAAAGACTATCCTTATTGTTCTAAAATGCTGATATGAAACAGATAGTCAATAAACCCTTAGAAAACAATCCCCCTGTTTTAAAAGACTACCTACTTATTATTTTCTTAAACAAATAGACACAGTCAAGGAAAAAGTTTAATAAAATATGAGGACAACTGAAGTTTTACAGAACTTGAATATTAAGACGTTTTGGATTATTTTCAGTTTGAATCCTCACAGATGGCCAGCAAGCAAGAAACTCAAAAATACAATCGTTCACCAAACCTGAACTCCAGCAGGAGCACATTGACAACAAACGTTTTCTTTGTGGAAGTTGTTATGGAGACTTTTCATTTAAAAGCCTACTTTTCAAAATGCAAATAGACCTGCTGCCCATGCAGCCAGCATGAATTATTGATGGTTTCACATGCCAGAAACGGCAGAAAAATCCATTTTGCAGAGCGATCTTATATTGTAACACTTAAAGAGAAATTGGAATAATATGAAATATGTAAATCAGGTCAAAGCTGTAGAAAGACAAAGATCAGAAATCAACCAGATTGTCGTAGCTCTTATAATTTCTGATTAAATGCACTGATAGACAGAAATCACAGCTAATTTTTACAAGCATGAACACTTTTGTTTTTTACAGTGAAAAAACAACATTTGCTCTTTTTTAAATGAGAAAATTTTTCCTCAGCCAGCTGACTGACAGTGTGCAGCAACTGCAGAATTAGACTTCGGTTAATCTGTCACCTTACCTGCATCTCCTTAAAAGTAGTAAGTCAAAGAAAAAAGTCACAGAAATTATTGGAAAATTTTAGAAGATATGAAATTGAACTTTTTCTAATCATAGTTGTCAGGAGAAATGCTTTCTATTTTAAGCATTCACTTAAAAAAAACAATTTTTACCTGTTTCTGTTCATTTGAGCAGCTTTTTCATTCAAACTTCAAACATAAGTGACAGGAAATTCTAGAAGCATTTAACTAGACCATTACTGTCCAGATGTAGCTTTAGCAAGAGCATTAGCATTGTGATCACCTACTGAAACAGTGTGGAAATTTCATATTAATATGATTTATATTAATGCCATATTTACCAGCAAGTGGTAATAATGCCTTCAGATGTACATATCCTACCTTTAAAATAAGTCTGAAAATGTCTCTTCAACGAGTTTTGAACATACAAAGTCTTCCAGACCAAAAAAGAGAGAGGTCTGCTTTCTCTACCAAAAAATGGATGATGAAAATGTATTTCCTTGTGTATTTACAAGAATTTTGTGAGATTGGAAAGCTTGAAAGGCATAGACACGAGACCCAAAGCGAAAATGCTTAGTAACACAAACCCATTTGTTCTTTTCTCCACCAACCCCGTCACTTCACAGAGCAAACTTACCGTCCTCTGTGGGCACGTAGATGTTGAGGAAGAGGCAATCCTCGCTCTGGTTCTGGATGTATCCCGCCGCCACGTCCAGGTTATCCGTGAACCAAACCGGAAGCATAATCTCCGGCAGAACCCCGTGGACGTTCTGAGGGCAAACCGGGGCAAACTGGGTGGCGTTGCGGATCTCCTGCCAGGACCCCGGCGCCTCCGGCGGCTGAAACCGTCGGTCTCCGATGGGCGCCGTGGCGTAGGGAACTCCGAGGTACTGCTCCACCGGGCCTAAAATCTCATTGTTCAGGTCCTTCTTGACGCCTCTCAGCTTGCCGTAGTTGGTGCTGACTATGGGATGCTTCGAAGGGTCCATTCTCTGGCAAGAAGCCAGACTGAAAAACAAGACGAGGCTCAGCACCGTCATGAGGCAGCAGTCTGTCACGAACCTGAAGGGTCTGGTCCTGGACAACAAACCCCGCCGACTCTGTTTACTCAGAGTGAGTGGAAGGTTGTTCATGGCTGGAGTCAAAGAGCTCAGCCACATGCTTCTAGTCTGTTCTGTCAGCTCGGTCCAGTGGTGAGGAGGGTAAACCATAACAAGATAAAACACCAAATTCAGACGGACTCTTCAATCAGCGCCAGGCAGAAGGTAAGACGTTGGTTTGGCCCTCGGTATGAGATCCAGGTCAGTGGTGAAACTGATTAGAGGTGATCCAGAACACTTCTCCAGACATGGTTCTGTTGCGTTCCATGCCTGTCCTTCTCCCGTTGTCCAGATAATTGGATTGACGAAGGACTCTGCAGAGTGAGACAGAGGAATGGGAGGAAGAAAAGCAGGTAAGAGTGTTTTCCAGGCATACAGTGTCATTTTACAGCACAGTCAAGTAACTAGGTTAACTTCAGTTGCTATAAAAATACTACATATCAAATATGACTTAAAACCCATACAATGTACGACTACTTTTTCCTTATAACATAATCAGGACTTTGTGACACTTTAAATCCACATATCTGCTGTATTTTGCTGCTGAACCACGATCTGGACATGTCCGTCCTAAGCTGGTGTGACCTGTATCGGGACGAAATCCTCCCTAGTTGATCTGTGTTTAACATGGCCGCGCTCATTCCTCCATATTACCCACAAATCTCTGCGGTGAGTCAATGCTGTCCAGAGCCACTTGGCCAGTCCTCAGCTAACGACTCGGCTACTGATGATTCCTGGATTTTTTTTGCGGTTATTAATTTCCTGGAGGCTTTAGGGTTTGCTTTTGCAGATAAAGTACAGTAGACACGAAAGGACGGAGAGCAGAGGCTGGAGATTAGGGCGATCCTTTCACTGCCCAGTAAGGTCAAAGGTCAATAATGTGCTCTGATAAGCAGCTTATAATAGGACGCGGAACTCGGATGCATTTGGTAAGCCTTAACTGACCCACAGATGAATGAGAGCCCACTCGTAGTACAGCCATTCATGTAATCTGAAGTGGACGTTTTCAAATCCTCGTGTAACAGAACCGGAGTCAATAAAAGGACGAGGCGCAGCAGAGATTATACCAGCAGAACATGACACTACCGAACAGGGTCATCCAGGTTGGGTCAATCCCCTACAAAGATCTTTTCCACATTTTGTCACATTGTAGTGCTAAACTTCAATGTATTTTATGTGGAAGACCAACACAAAGTTTCTCAGGCAAAAAAAGATAAAAAGAACGTAACAGAGTTTTAATTTGGGGAAAATGTTTTTATTTACATTTAAAAAACCTTTCTTGGTGACTTTTTGCTGATGAGGTTGGAATGCCTCTTTACCATCACCCTAATCTTTTGCTCTATATTTTCTTCATCACGTTTGAATCAGCTCTCTGGCTTCAAGACCAATCCACTTCCTCTGACTTTATGGTTAAAGGTCGAAGATTTTAGCTTCTGTGATGCTGGAAAAACGGTTTCCAATGTGCAAATTGATCCTTATTAAGGTACATTATTTGTGTTTAAACTATAAAACAGGCCAGCAGATTTAGAGGAGGTTGAAAGTATGTGCAGGTGTTTGTGATGGTTTTCCCCATTATTGACAAAATTTCATAAAAAGTAATAAATCAGATTAATTTTGTTGTTTGAAAATGGGAAAGTTATTTATGTGATTAAGATGATGCATTTGGATTTCATCCATTCACTTCAATCATTGTATTTGTGAGGGGAGCAAGACAGAATTAAACAGATAAAGAGTAAATAATCATATAAATTGATTTTCAGAAGAAATATGACGAACGAACAAGAATTATTTCATGTTTCATGCTGTGAACTTAATCCAGAATGTTTAGGGGTTCAACTGTGGTCTTACATTTATGTATTTTAGAGCTGGAACATTAATGCATTTTTGATTAATTAAATAATAGATACATTTTTATGCAGTTATTTGCATTTTTTCTTTTTTACATATGGAATTCCTGTATTATTGTTTGACGCCTATAATCAAGAGCGGTGGACGACAAAGCCGCATCTCTTGACTCGGTCAGGATTCATTTTTGCTTCTAAAATGATCTTTGAACGTTGGAAAAGGTTAGCGTTGTGTTCAAGTTGTGCTAATAGGAGTCAGCCTATCAGTGAAGCTATTCTAGTGTAAAATAAACACTTGCTGCCGCAGCACAGATATCCACAACTCTAATGTCAGCGTCCACATTTCAGATTTCTAAAGACGTTTTAAAGCAAGTTTCATGAATAATCAGGGATTCCTGAAACATCTGAAATCTAAATGGCTATATTAGCACTTTACAATAATCTGATAGTTTAATAACTTAAATAGCAGATGAAAAACAGTAAATATCTGTTGTTGAGCTTATATGTCTCTATATTCCATAATTTAGCAACAAAAAGGAGTTTTGAATTAAAAATGTTGCTCATTTTGTCGATATATGGTTTTGCGTTTCATTGATTACAAACCCTACACTTGATTCCAAGCTTTAGTTAACTTGATTAAACTGAACTAGTTTATTTTGCAGATATAAGCTGTCAGCAGGTAGGCTATGATACAGCACACGTACAAACCAAAACACACACGGAAACACACAGGAAAACAAAATAATTATCTCTTTTTTTTAATTCACCTTCCTCTCTTTTACACACTCTCCCTCTTGATCACTATAATTATCCATTTTAAGGCCATCATTAACCGAGTTAATGCTCCAGCTGAAGCACTTCTGTGTTTTTGTTGTCTCTCTTTTTTTTTTCTCTACCTCTCTCAATGCCAATAAAGCCATCCGGAGGAGAAAGTATGAGAGTTAGATGTCCTGAGGCGAGACAGCAGATAATTGGAGTCTATAGACTGATGAGCAGATAAAACGAGCACGGCTCCTCCATGTAGCAATAAAGTTTATGTACAACAAGATCTTTGAGGGAAGAAAATGAGCGGAAACGTATGGATTCTCTGAGGTTGTAATAATTGTGACGCAAACTACGGCGTCTTTAATTGCTCATTGTCTCTTTCTGGTGCAGTGGGTTCAGACGAAAATATACCGCAGCCTGCCTTTGTTCTCCTCAGTGCGGACTTTGTTGTGCTGCCCACGCTCCCTTTCTCTCTTTCTCTGTGTGTGTGGATGTACATATATGCTCTCAGAGAAGCAGGGCAGCACAATGCACGCTCTAATTAAACCGCGGAGAGTCTGGAGGCTGGCCTGCTTTGAGCCGAGTCCCCTCGCCGACAGAAACTCAGACACATTCATACATAAAAGAGACGGCAAGGCCGAGAGGCAGAGATGAAAAAAAAATTTAAAAACGAGGGCGACAAACGGCAGATGAAAGGTAAAAATGCAGATGGAGAGGAGACAGGTCTTGGCAATGAAAAAGCTTCTCTCAGGTCGGCGGAGACCCTTCAGGAAAGGCAACACGAGGGCTGGAGAGTGTCGGGAAGTGGACGCTAATAGTCCCACTTCCACGGGAGGCTGCTGTGGAAGGGCTCACTCTTAAACATCACACCTCCAGTCTGAGTGGGCAGCAGAGCACTCTTCTTCTGAGCGAGCATCTCTGGTAAGAAGCCAAGACACTGGCAGACTCCAGCCTTCCTGGAAGGACCTGCAGAGTTTCTGGGTGCATCTGAGTGTTTAATTGCTAATTGGCTCAATTAGAAGGTTTAATTGGTCCAGCTTTGCTGTGAGCCGCGGGAGAGCTTAAGTGATTGATGAAGCAGAGAGGGAGAGGAGAAGGTGATGCTGAGGCAACAAACGGTATAAAAACTGGAATTAGGCTGATATTTCACTGTCATCCCCTGCAACACTAAAAAAATTATTTTAGGTCTCGTTTCTATTGCAGAACTAACTTATAAGTACCTTTTCAGCTTGTTTTAAATCAATAATTTCTTAAAGATGACAAATTTTGCTTCCTTGAACAAGTTACAAAGGTCTATGGACAAAACAAAACATGTTGATTGTTTTCTTTGCACAAAATAATTCTAAAAATAATGACATTTTACCTATTTTGAGCCTTTGTCACTTTAAATCCAAATAATTAGCTGCTGGCCACGTCCACCCAACCCCAACTCAACGTTTACCCTCACACATGAAAATTACTTCAAAAAAATGCATAATTATACAACCTTACATCTTTGAAAAGCAGAAGTGGAGCCTCCAGCACAACCAACAAGAATGCAGCAAGTGCTTTCTGGATGGTAAGTCAACAATAAAAGACTTGTCTTTTCCAGCAGACCAAACATGTTGGAACTCTGCTTGGGTTGCTAGGTAACGGAGCTGGGCCTCGCTTGGGTTGCTAGGTGACGGGCTGAGGATTTGTGACATTAAACTTTTTTGAAACACTCGTTTTCCAGACACAAAAACACATTTATTTATTGCAAAAAAAATAAAAATAAAAAAAATCGGCTTGCTGGTTTTTAGAAGCAGTAGAAAAAAATTACAAAAACGGGCAAAAGGTGAATTTTCCGTAATACAACCCCTTTCATATTGATGGAAAAGTTCTACTGGCAGATTAGTTCACTTGTAACAGAGAAAAACGATCTATTATAAGTGAAATAACCTGCCAGTGAAACTCAGGTATTTTCATCAAAATTAAGGAATTATTTACTTAAAACAAGCTCTTACATCTTTCTGAAAAGTTACTAGTAACTTTAATAAGTTACAAGTTTAATCCTATTTCAAGTATATAAAGATATTGGCAATAGGAACTAGACCAAAACTACTTGGTAAGATTTTGTGTTTTTGCATTGTACTCTTACAAACAGCTTTAAAGGAACAGGTCTAAAATATGTCTAAAATAGAGCAGCGTTCATACACTCAGCGCTATTGCACACACACACGGACCCGCACACACTCATCCATGATTCATGTCGGAAGCAGAACGTTTTCTTCAACCTCCCAGCGGGGTTGGAGAAGCAGGCAGACCGCACAGGTCGCTCAGCCAAAAACTGAACAATAAACCCTACTTCCTTCACCCACCTCCTCTTATTTCAGGATTTAAAATCTAAAGGGAGAACTTTATAAGAGCCACTCTAGTTTTTCACTTCTTTATCAGCCTCTTTAACGTTGGTAAAGACTTTTATACGTCTGTGTCACTGGGAATAAAACAAAGAAAAAGATAGAGACCTACTTTACTGCAGATATTTTCTCTAGAAATAAAACTCGCTTCAGCGACTGAGTTTCATTGCTAAACCTGTGCATGCTGGTTCTGTTCGCTGTTTTCCGCAAGTATTTACACTCCTTCAGCTTAGTTGCAACCAAATACTTTAATGTTTTTTATTTGGAAATATCAATGTGATTAACTTGTTTAATCCCAAATTTCTTCCTGCAAACTGACTGCATGCATTTCAATCCTTGCACATATATAAAACTATATATCTATATCTATATATATATATAAAACTACAAGAAAAAACTACATATATAAAAACAGCATAGAGCTATCGGTGTGGTATGCTAACGGAAACAATGTTGCTCTGTTTACATGAATGCAGGGATAACAATTATTATATATCAGTAGAAGAACATATGCAGAAAATATTTTAGTTATACTTGTCAAAGTATTTTATTCATTTTGTCTTTTACAAGTTTGAGATAGCAGCGCAGGCAGGAAGTAAAGAGGACAACCTATTATTTTATTTCAAAATTAAAGCCAAAACACTTTTAAAGATTCCAGAAAAAAATCAATTTGTTTTAAATCAATAATTCCTTCCTGATTTTTACAATGATAAAATGTATTGTTGTAAGAGAAATAATCTGCCAGTGTTGTACTTTTTGTCTATGATGAGTTTGCTGGTGGACCCAAAATGTAGATAGGTACTGGGAGCATGAACTGTGTCGAATGTTACAATGAGAAAAATAAAAATCCCAGGGAACACAGGGAGCCAGAGCCAAACAAAGAAACAAAAAACAGCAGGATAATCCAGGGAAGTAATAAAGTATCACAGTAGGAATGACAGAAAGGTGAATAAATACTGGGGGAGTGCATGTTGGAAAATTAGACCGGGCTGATTGACTAACAGGGTTCATGTGTGACGGGAGAGACAGAAAATGGCTCAGGGGTCGAGGGAGAATACACAACAGGAGAACTAGATTATTATTAGTATAATTTTCCTACACAAGGAATAAACAAACTGACTAGAATCACTGAGAAAGGACTGAACTAAAGTAAAACAGAAACAAGTCTAATGTAATCAAAATAAGAGACACAACAATAATGGAACACGTTCTTACAAAACCTGCTGACCACATGAACCGGAACTCAGCGTAGGTTGCCAGGTAACGGGACTGGGCATTGCTTAGGTTGCTAGGTTACGGGGCTGGGCCTGTTGATTTGTGACTTTACAATACGGAGGCTTTTGAAACACTCATTTTACAGACTAAATATTAATTTATTGCCAAAAAAATTGTCTGAGTGTTTTTTTTTCAGTGCTTAGGCTGTTTTTAGAAGCAGTAGAAACCAAATCGAAATACAGATACATGCAAAATGTGAATTTAGCATAATTCAGCCCCTTTAATACTGATGAAAAACTATATGTTTTTTTCACTTGTTACATAAAAAATATATAAGTGAAATAATCTGCCAGTGAACTCATAATTTTTCCATCAATGTTAAGGAATTATTGACTTAAAATAAGCTCCTAAGTCTTGCTGAACAATTATTATTATCATAAGAAAAAAAAAAGATGGTTTTCTTTTGATCAAAATCCAAAATTATGGATTTTGATCACAACATGACACACTATTGGGCCGGGACTCAACACATATTGATCACAAATGTCCCACCTCTGCGAGAGCAATTATCGGATTCTGTCACCGGTCGTCATCGCTAGACGGTTTTTGATTACTGCTGCCGGAAATATTCCCCAAACGGCGAGAATGACGAGCAAGATTAGTCCTTTACGATTATCTTCAGTAGTGCTGGACCAATCAGCTGGTCTTTGACTGAAATCAATTCGTTTTCTCTCCATCTGTTCTGACAGATAAATGTTTTTCTCACTGCAAAAGCACAAAATCTTACCAATTATTTTTTATCTATGATTTCTGGTGAAAATATCTTAGAAAGCTTTAAATAAGACAGAACTAACTTACAGCTTTTCAGGAAAATATAAAATATTATTTTACGTCAACAATTCTTAAATATTGATTTAAAACTAAATAGTTCCAATACTTGGGTTTTATGCTTTTGCAATGCAAGGACTATTTGTGCATTTATGGAGAGCCAAACCTGACATAGTTAAAAATAAAAGCAGAAATATAGATATTTTGTTTTTCAAAGAAAAACAAAATATTTTTACACATTTCCATCAAGAAATGCATATATTTTCTTTTGTATTTTCCTCAAGCATGCATTTTTGTCAAGAAATACATATATATTTAGTTTCTTTCTTTTCCTTAAACGTGCAGAAAATGCAAAATAAAATAAATTTCTTGACAAAAATGCATAAAGGAAAAGCATAAGGAAAAAGCAAAGACAAAACATTTAAAACTACATTCAACTTTTATTTTCAGTTATGTCAATTTTGGTCCTCCATATACATACACAATTTCATTATGTAATATCTGCCAGATGCTAATATGAATTTAAGATAATAAAAGTTTCAAATCTGTTTTTTTTTTGTTTGTTTTTGCATTAAATGAAATCAGTGGGACAGATTACATAATAAAATCTCAATCTATGAATATGTTTCCTTAGTGTGTTCTTTTATTATTCTAACCTTTTCTTCTAACCTGAAGGGAAGAATAGATTAATAATACCTCAAAAATGCTCCAAATTACCAATCAGGCTTGAGGCAGTACATACGTTTTTAATTACTTTTATTTAATTATTGAATTTTTTTTTTCCATTGATAAGCTACTAGAACATTATTGTTAGCTGGTATCTGCTTTGTGACTGAATTTGTACATTTTAGATTTCTAGATATTCTTCATTTAGAGTCCTGCTTCCAAAAAATGTCATTGTTTTCAATATAGAAGCTTAAAGTCTTTCCTGTTTGTGACAGATTGTGCAAACCTGACCTGAATATTCTGTAAATTCCCCCCAAAATATTAAGTGTAGGTGATTTCTTAAAGAAATAAGAATCTGGAAAAGAACACAAAGTTACTTTATAACAGAATAAAAACTGAGTTTTGAAACTCTTCTGCTTCACCTTTAAAGTTCTCCTGAAACCATTTAACTTTCTTCTTTTCTCAGCTTCCCCCTCAAGACTGTGCTAATTATTATATTAGATTATAACTAAACTACTCTGCCTTTGCAGCAACACTGTTTCTATTTCTGCTGCAATTAGAAACAGCAAGAAACTAACAGGAGACCATAAAGAGTGAAAAATAGTCTTACTAACCACAAAGCCTGCATAACAGAAAAAAAGCAATCCTGAACAGATCATCAACCAGAGCAAAACAATTAAAGTCTTAAAAATTTGTCGTCTGGCTGCAGAAACTATTTAAGAAGTGTGAAATTTGCTGCACAGACAATTAAATTTCATTTTGCGGGTCTTCTATTTTTAATGTCGCCCTCGTCCGCACACGTGTGAACAATTTTCTCCCTCGTTAATTACAACAAGTCTCAGCAGAGAAAATGTTGCACGATTTATTACTTGTTCATTTTTTCTCCTGCAGATTGCAACTTCAAGCCTGATGTCAGACTTTTGATGTTGCTGCCAAAAGGGGCGGAAAGGTGGAAGGTTCTGGGTCTCAGCTCTTCTATCAGGTAGCATAAAAATTACAAGGAGTTTTTAGCATCAGTCTCACTGCTGTTGTCATTTAAGACAGGCAGAAGGCAGGGCAGCTTTATTATGTAATGTGAAAACAAGCGTAACCCACTTTGACACTATTATTAGTAAATACTTTTGAGATTACGCCTGTTCTGTGGATCTTTGGGTGTTTCTTTTTTGATATATATATAATATATTTTAGGTTATGTTGGCTTTAGTAGCCTTTATTTGAAAGTAGTTTGACAGGAAACAGGATAATCAGAGAGAGAGAAAAAACATTTGGCAAATGTCGGCAGGCTGGGAATCGAACCTGCGACCACCATGATGAGGACTAAGGCCTCAATACATGGTTTGTGCTTTTCCCCTGTGCCACCACCTCTGTTTTGATCACTGTTTTAATGTTTATTTACTTTTTTATGTGTTGTTTTAATAGTTCCTTCATTGTGTTTTTAATTTCATGGTTTATTTTCAGATTTTGTATTGCATATAAACAACTGTAAATCTTTAAAAAGCAAAAGTGGAGCATCCGGCACAACCAACAGCCACTGTACGGCGCAAACAAGAGTAAAACCGGCTGACCAAACATGTAGGAGTTCTGCTTTGGTTGCTAGGTGACAGGCAGAGGATTTGTGACGTTACATTCTGGAGGATTTGAAGGATGTATGTGGAGCCATTGTGGCTAATATGGTCGAAATGTTCTATTTTTTCAGTTTTATGCTAGATTGATTTAAAAAACTCTAACATTTTACCCTTAAAAAATAATAATAAATGAAATCAATGTTTGAATAGTGAGTCCTTGTCTGATATAAACACAAATAAAACAGACGTAAAGCTCTCTCCTTGCAGCTGCCGGGCAGAATGAAAGTTAGCGCCAACCGTTTGTCGGTTCCTTGGCTGGAGAAACGAGCCAAAACAAAACACCTGCAAGCCTCGATTTCAGATGTTACCTTAACCTATTTTTGGCTGAAATGTTTTATTTCTTTGGTGAAATTAGCATCACAATCACATCCATCACCGTGTTGCTGCAAGGCTTGCTAGGAACGGTCCAAATCAGCAGCTGCAATAATCCGCCCTGTAATTGTTTCCAGCTTCTACCTGACTAGTAAAAACACATTCAGTGTAAAGAACACGTGCCAAACTCATGGCCCACTGTAGCATTTCATGAGAAATGACTACAAATCACATCAAGAAGTCCCTCCAGCTTTTTCACAAAATTCACACATAATTAACAAATACCCACATTTTTCCTGATTTTACTGCACATTTTTCTCGAAATTGATCGAAAACCTTTCGTTTAAGTCACTACTGCCTCAGCCTGTCTCGTGTCAAATTATAGTTCATGATCGATACAGCGAGTAATAAAAATTCAGTTTCAACATCATACAGTAGCATCATACGTTGTGGTGCTATTTCTAAATTAGCACCACAAAATCTGTGATTTTGAATGCAAAAAACACAAAACAATCAAAATCAGTGTAAAAAGATATTCAATATTGTTTAATTTTAAGACACACTTATTGAAAGCTGAAGCAAAAAGCTATTTATGGATATTTTAACACTTTAATGGGTTTTATCAATGCATTCTGGTACAACCGGCCCTTTAAGAACATTCAGATTTACGATAAATGAAAATTTTCATTTAAATGAAAATTTGTTTCAACACCCCTGATGTAAAGTAAGTAGGTTGTCAGGTTGAGAGTCAAAGTCAGCATCACAAAGAAAAAGAACATTTTAGAATAATATACCTACTCCTGTGACAATTTGTGCCTCTTTTTAATTACATATCTGTAAAAATGTGGGATTTACTCCCAGTCTGCAGCTTTATGACATGATTTCTGGCGTCCTGAGTGCAAAGTAACTCTAAGGTTAAAGTCGGGTCGACGGTGAGCGACTCAACAACGGCGGCGCAGTAAAAAGAATCCGTTTGATCTCAGCAGATGCTCCATTATTGGCCGTGTTTGGCAGACTTGTGTTTGTATGTTTTCCATCCAGCTGACAGCTTCTGTGTGGGCTGTGAATAGAAAAGAGCCGGCGGCCAGGTCAGTGTTTGCTCAGGCTGCTGTCAATCTCAGGCTTTTTTCTCCTATTATTTATCGCTATGTGTGTGTCAGCCTGAGACAGATGTTATTAAAGTCAGAGCAGAGCTTAACAGATCCAAAGCTGAAGGGAGGACATGCACTAAAATGAAAGTAATGCTTCGAATATTTGCATGCACGCTGCAGAGCTCCCTCATTTTTCCAAATGTCGTAAAATATTCCAACACGGTTTCACAAGTTTTATTAAATTTTAGAGGAAAGCAGCATTGCTATATTTTTATTTCCAAAGCCACCGAGATAAACTCTCTCCATATCTGTGTAATCTGCTATCAGTTACCAACAGCTGTTCTGGTTTTCACTGCTCTCCATGGAGCTCTGCAGGGCGTCCAGGATTTGCTCAGAAAATAGTAAAAGCTGCTTCTTTTTTTTTCCTTTCTATTTTTCTGGTCGGAGAGTAACCTTCACAACAAATACAGATTTGGTTTTCTCTGGCAAAGGTCAAAGCACTTATAAAATAACAAAACAAACAGTGCAGCGGCTATCTGAAGGTTTTTGTATCCATCGTCCCTCAGTTTTGGTCTTATGGTTTATTTTTCCTCATTTTATGCTCACTTTTCTGATCTTCAAATAGTGACAGACTTTAACCTCAACAGCAAAAGGTTGAAATAAATGCGACATATGGGAAATTAAAATTAAAATTAAAATTATACCAGCTTTTTTGGGAGAAGTGTTTTTCTACGTACTGAGTTCTGATATTGTTTTACGGTGCAAAAAAGCAAACTGGTCCGTCTACAAACCGCGGTTTCTGATCGGCTGAAGTGAATTCTGGCACAGTTTGAATGCAAACGGATCGGAGACCGCCTCAAAAGCAGGAAGTGGACTGTGGCGCAGGGCATTCTGGGTAAAAACAACCAAAACAAACACGAGATTAGTTTTGAAAAAAGAAAGAGTTTTTTTCTTGTTTTTTCAGAAAGAGAAAAATAAAGAAATCTTACAACCACTAAAATCTGACGCCACTGCATTTTGTTTACATTCATGAAAAAGGAAGTTGCTCTCTGTGTCTTCCTCAGAGATTTTTTATGTCGTTTCCTTCAGTGGCTCTTGGTGCAGCGCCCCCACAGGTGAAGAGGGGAACAGGTTTTTCATCTAGTTTTGTTTGTTTGACATAGTGCAGTGTAAAAGAGAACCACAGCAGCTGAAAATGTAACAAATGTTGCAACTTTTGACCTTGGTATACTGTGTGAAAACACCCTAAAAGCAACTTGATGTTACCCGTTTGTATGAACTGACCTTCAAACTCTAGAGGTGAAGCATCATCGCTCTATAAACAGCTACAGGACAAGCAGTACTTGCTTGTTTTTTTAAGAGATCCAGCTGCAGGTTTGGTGCATTAATAATGTCTGTTTGATAAATGTTCATGCGCAGGTATGTAGGTCAAATGTAGGCCCTGCATTCACTTCATTCCTGCAACTTTATTGCATCAGACACCAAAAAAAAGCAAGCATTTCCTCTGTGCTGCAGCATCCCTGCAAGCCAACCATGTGTCTATCTCCATGCATTGTCCATTGTTGTCTCTCCTTCCTCAGACTCCATTCAGTCTATATTAAACCAGACTGGTGTGACGGTAGAGACAATGGGCTGATACACTGCCAGCTACAGTAGAGGCACAATGGGACGGACAGAAGGCGGTCTAGACGGAGGAGGTGCTGTCAACAGATTCACCGACCGGACGGAGGCAGCGAAGCCGAAAGTGCGATTCCACAAGTGTGTTTCTGGATGTGTGTTTCTGAAGGAAGGGATGTTGGGGTTGTGAGCCAATGAAGTGTAAAATTGGAAACAATGTGTCTGCAACAGTTAAAAGCAAATATTTACAGGGCTTTAATTTGCGCCGAGCTTCCGGCGTGGGTCAGAGCGTCTGTGTGGCGAATGCCAAGGAACTCGGAAGGTTGCGAGCGCTAATTAGACGCACATGGCGGTAGATTAATCACAGGCTGACAGCAGCCTGCCAAGCAGCTCCATCACCTCGTCTGGCGGCAAGCGTATCCAGTCTTTATCGTCTCTTAAAGGTGCAGTACATGTTTTGTAGACCCAATCAAGTAACTGTTACCTTCAGTTGTTGTAAAAAATGCTATATATCTATGAAATATAAAATAAATTTGACTGCAAAATTTAACATCTAGGAATTGGGTCTCTGTCTTTTTAAGAAACTCCTGCTCTTTCTGAAACTCCGTCTTCAGGAAGTCATCACATTGCTCCTCTATTAACCCTTTAACAATGTTTTTGTATCACTGAGAACCAGCTCCTGTAATGAGCTCAACTTTTACGCAGTTCAACCAAGTGTTTGATAATTGCTGCTGGCTAGTCTGAAGGAGCTGAATTGTGGAGATGGAAGCTTGGAAATTGCAGCTCTGAGGAGGAGCTGTGTCCTTGTAGGCGGGGCTAGGTCCACTGCTGAACAGTTGCCATGGAGATTAAAGGATTTCTCAAACGTTCATGAGAGAATCAAGGCAACACAACAAGTATGTAGTCATTATGTTAAGATGTACAACAAAAAAAAAGTTGATTTTACATAATACTACCCCTTTCATTTTTCTGATGTTTTTCGAACACTGCATAAGCACAAAATCTTACCAAGTATTTTTAGTCTAGTCTCTGGTGAAAAAATCTCAGTACACTTAGATAAAACAAAACTAACTAGCCTTTCAGCAACATACAGGAGCTTGTTTATGTCAATAATTTGTTAATATTAGTGAAAAAGCTTTTATTCCATTGGCAGACTATTTCTCTTGTGATACAGGAAAAAGGTTTGTAATAAGTGAAATAAACTGTCAATGCAGCAAGTACTTATTTTATCAATACTAAGGAATTATTGACTTTAAACAATGTCCAACATCTTGCTGAGAAATTACTTGTTAGTTAGTTAATTTTAAGCGTACTAAAATAATTATTGTGCTACACAATTATAATGAAGTTCTCAGACCATTTCCAAATAATATATTGATAATGGCATAAAGTTCAGCTTTTCAAAGACTAATAAACTTCAATTTGGCAAATTATCTTCCAGTTCTGAAATTGGAAGATATTTTAAATATCCAAAACAAAAACATGACAACCAAACATAATAAATGAGTACATGGATTATGAAGAGTCTGTAAACAAAATTGCCCTTCAAAAAAAATAAAAAAATCTCCTCATTTTAATTTACCATGTGATTAATTGACTAATTGCTTATTGCCACAGGGTCAACTAAGATATTTGCACTAGAAACTAATTATTACTTGGTAAGGCTTTGTGTTTTTTGCAGTGTAACACGTGAACTGGCGCAGACTCTCCTCCCTGTCGTCTTGCTCTGATTACTTCCTGCTTCCTGATAAATCACCAGCCATAAATCTCCCTCCTCACCTCGTTTGAGGACAAGCTTGCATTCTGACCCAACATCTGGTCCAATGGGAGCGTCCGGGACAGGCGGAGGAAGACACGCAGCGGGCGCACAGACCCTCAGCGGGCCGGCGGACGCCGCCGCAGCATCAGAGCTGCATAAACACGCCGCCATTAAGAGCCACGGTTAAACATGTTCCATATATCATCAACATTTTACCGTCTACTAAGTGGTTTTGACCTTGGATCAGGGTAATGTAGGTTACTGTGTGGCACGCGGGAGAGTTTTAAAACCTTTAAGAGAGTTTTGGAGCGGCTCTAATTAGAGAAGGATGAAATGGGTTTTATATTAAAGGGGCTTCTGTGCGTCAGATCAGAAACTTTCCTAAGATTCGCTCACAAATGAAGGACGCTGAACTTCACAGGAGAAGGACGCTATCAAACGCTGTGATGCTCAGAAGAGCGAGCGTCTGATGTGAGCTGCTCTCAATAGATGCAGTCATCAAAAAGTTGATGTGTTCAGATAATTAAATTTAAAACTTACTTGTATTCCAATAATTATCCCAGCTGCAAATGTTTTACTTTTGCTTAATCCACGTGTTTTCTCAAGAGGTGAAAGTTAATCTGTTTGAACTGTTTACCGAAAAAATATTCTTTATGCTGACCTGTATAAAAAACTATTTCTGTGCATCTAAAGAGAATAAATAGGGAAAAATTTAATTGTGTAAAGAGAGAATTAGTTGTTTTTTTTCCTCATAACATCAATAAGCTTCCCAAACAGTCCCACCCACTTACAAGCATTTGACATAATGAAGCAAGTGAATCTTCATCGGCACAGACAGAGCATCTGCACAGCATTGAATGAGATTTGGAAACGTATGCATCTGGTCACATTACAGTACTAACATCTATAACTGTAACACACATTAAGTTCAGTTGCATTTAAAAACTTTAACAAAACTCTCTAATTAGCAAATGTAACATAGCTAATGTTGTATAGAATTCCACTTGTCATCACTTCCAAGTTTGGGTTCATGTGTAATGGGTGAAACAGCACCCCCTCCTGGTGGTTGGCAGTGTTAAATATAGTGAACACAGACATCCCGTTGCCAGAGGTAGGTTCACTGAGTTTAACGCTCTGGTAAAATGTTATGTTAGCTTGATGCTAACATGAAATGCTATACCTCGTAAGGTGCTGTACCCGCTGTGATGAACCTGATTCCTGATCCATATTCTGTTCTGTACAGATGAACAGTGTTTCATCTCATTCTGTCTCCTGGCCATTATTCACACAACGCAGAACTGATTTGAACTGAGCTAGAACCCGATCACGATTATCGAGGCTACACAAACATCATGTGATTCACTTATTACCATCGGCTAAAGAACAGATCACTGTTGTAGGTTGTGTAATAGGAAAGGTATTGGGTCATACTTGGGAAAAATAAAAACCTTCAAAAAATGAAATTACGAGAATAAAGTTATAATATTATAAAATTAAACTCATAAAAAAAAAGATGTAATAACATTAGAACAGTCATAACAGTTCAGAAATAAAGTCGAATTAATATTAGACTAAAGTTATAATGCTTTGAGAGTAAATTCATAATACTTTGGCAATAAAGTCGCAATATTACAACTTTATTCTAGTAATTTTCTTACTTTAATGACATAATTACATTTTTTTAATTATTTAAGATTTTTTATTTTTTTATTTATATTTTTAGGAGTATATTACGCAAATATAGTCTGGAGATACACTTACAAATACAGATTTCCACACTTTTCCAAACTCTGTAGTTTCATTCAATATGATAAAATGAATATTAAATTAAGGGCTGGAGATACAAAACACAGAAACAAAAACCTTTAGATTTCAGTACAGCGGTGCATAAACAGCCATAAAGCTCACTGGACCGAGCTTGTTTCTGCTGTCCAAGCTTCTAAAACAAAATGCTTTATAATATAAATGCACAGAGTCAGATCGGGCCAGCGCTCCAGGCAAGGATTCACTAAACTGCAGTAATGTAACTCAGATCCAAACCAAAACCTACAGAGGATAAACAGAGGGTCAGTTTTAAACTGGGTGAGTAGGACACCGACTGGGAGGATGGAGCCAAAGGCAACGCGAGGCACAGAAACCTCCAATGCTGCAGTTGAGGGTGAATGAGGTCGAAGCGAGCAAGCGAACGTCGCTGAGGGGAACCGAGGGCGAACGGGGGACAAGCGACAGAGAGGCTCTCGGACTCCATTTACAGTCAGACCGGAAACGGATCACATTCATTCATGGATCAGGCAAAGGCAGGCAGGTCGTGCAAACTGAAATAAATCAGCAGTTTTCTGGCCGTGTCTCCAGAAGGAGCAGATATCAAGATGTCAACAGACTAGTTAGAAAGTTTTATCCGACTTTGTTCCTGGAGAGCGATCACGCAACAAGTACGGCTCGGCTTGTTCTTCTTCTGCTGCTGCAGCGTCTATTCTGGAGGAACTCAATCAATACTGACTGTTGGTGCTCTTATATAGCATCAAAGGAAGATTTATCTGAGGCTCTGAGGTATTTTGATTCTCTCAGGTTGTATTTCATGTTAGTTTTCTTTTTTTTAGCGAACGGAAATGTACTTGCTTTGCTCAGCATTTGCTCAGAGAAATACCAAGGAGGTTTTTCTGTCTTTTTCAATCAACAGAGCAGTAGCAGCGGGATAAGCTGTGTTGACGTCTGATAATTAATCTGCCGCTCACAGACAACTGGATCGTCATGGAAACATACCCGAACCAGGAAAGTAAAAACCTTGTCTTTAAAATAAAAACAAAACAGTTCAAAACATGGTTTGTGTTGGTGTAGTGGAAACGACTGACCTACAGTCTTTTATTGATTAAAACTCCAAATATCTCTTAATACTCATGAAGATGCATCAATGACTGTGACTGTGGTGATGAAGTTGCATTAAAACATTTTAATGATTTAAAAGTGTTAACTTTGCATTTTTTGGTAAATAATGATGATGTAATGCAAACACCAAAGGGGAGGATGGAGCCAAAGGCATTAAAATGTTGCACTTTTAATGCAACATTAAAAGTTGCATTAAAAGTGCACTTTAAATGCAAAGTTAAAAGTATTATTTTTGCATTTTTTTCAGTAAATAATGACACTTTAAATGGACAGTTGCATTAAAACTTGCATTAAAAATGTATTAATAGTATCAACTTTGTATTTTTTGTAAATAAAGATCATGTAACGCAAACATACATTAAAACTTACATTAAAAGTATCAATTTTGCATTTTTTTGGGGTAAATAATTTAACTTTTATTGCAAAGTTGAATTAAAAGGTGAATTAAAAGTCCATTAAAAGTGTCAACTTTACATTAAAAATAAAATTTTTTACCAAATGACACTTCATTACAACAGTCATAACCATTCATAAAGACTCCATTTTGTTCCTGGAAGATGTTATCTCATGTTTATGTCAGTCTTCTGCACACTTCTTCATATAAAGTGTTACCAAAACGCCTTTAGAAAGCCCGTGTATCAACAAACGGAGAGCAGTCAGAGTCGTGCCTTCATGGTTGCATGATCGCTAACGATACCTTATGAGACTCTGGGACGCTTAAAATCAGGTTAGCAAAGATCTTACAAGGACATGATGCTGGCAAACGAAGTTACTCTCATCTGACTGTTAATGATCAGCTGTAAAGCTCGAGTGGGAGCGATGCACACACACCGGGTGTGTGAGACAGAGAGGACGACGACGCGCTTGGCCAGGCGCCATCTTGATCCCGTCGTCCCACACAGATGGTCAGAGAGTCACTGGAGCAGTCGACGTGTTTGACTGTCTGCTTCCCAAACACGACGGCCTAAATTAGTTAATTTCCCTGCAATATTGAAAACTGTCCTGCTTCCTTCTGTGGTTCGCATTAAAAGAAAGGCCAGGGTGAGAATATTCTCCTAATTATAATCAGCGGTAATAACAAGCTGCAGCATCTGAATGCATCCACCTCTCCGCTGCAGATCCGCCTGCAGCGATTCATGTGTGAGAAATGAATATTCATCCAGGTCCTTTAATCCACTACTGAACTCATCTAGAGGAGCAGACTTTGTTTTACAACAGGAAGCGAGCTGCAGAGTGGATTTCTTTGTCGCAGCGATGAAAACAACGAGATATCGTCACTGAATAAGGTGTTTGTTCAATAAAGTAACTCATCCGATGCGTTAATAGTTCGTAAAATTGTTTTCTTCCTAAGAAAATTCTCACTGTTAAATTTCCATCCTTTACAGTTTAGCAGATCGTGGCTACATGTCGAAATAAAGCAAAAACAAACATTTTTCTGATGTTTGAAAATTGTTGAGTAGCAACAGAAGATTAGAGAGCAAAGAGGAAGACTTAAAGAAGGAAAATAAGCTGCAAAAGCACAAAATATTATCAGATTTTCAGTCACTAAAACTGTGATCAGTGCAAAGGAGAAAATAAATCAGGACAGTTGGAAAAATCAACCAGAACATATTTACTGCTAAGCATAATTTCAGAATTACTCTCTCTGTCACTGGAGTTTCCACTGATCGTATAATTGCACAATTTGACATCTGGAAAAGAAAATTCCTTGATAGAAACATCCTAGTGAAGCTTTGTGGCTGTAACAAATTTGGTTTCATTCTCTAAACTTGAATCGAAACACTTTTTTCTCTTCACACACGACACATGAACATCAACCAGATGTTTCCGCTGCCGCAAACCACAAAGAAGAAGACGACAGGAAGAGGCAAGAGGATGATTATGCTGTAGTTTTCCAATGACTTATCACATAAAGACACTTATTCATGTGCAATTTTAATATAATTTCTTCTTTAATGGAAACTTAGCAATTACGAAATTGTGTTTTTGTTGGGGTTTTTTCCAAAGGTTTTGTTTACAATGTTAAAGAAAACGCAGCTGCTGTGTCTGGCAAACCACAGTCCTCCACCTGATGAGGAAGAGGTTTGAACATTCACACCTACAGAGCAGAATGACTGAATCGGGTCTGCAAACCGAGGCTCCTGCATCATCATCTTCATCTTCTCCAAGCCTCACAGGAAAAACGTTGTTTCAATCTGTTCCTGCTTCTATCTCCAGACTTTTTCCTCTTCTCTTCCTGTTTTCTGACACTTCCTCCCTCCATCTTCCTCTCTGAATCTGCGCCTCCTGTAATCTGTTCCTCTTGGTCGTCTTTCCTCCGCGGCGGGTGAGCGGCGTGTTTGGTGCAACACAGCGGGATACCAAATGCTGCCACTGCATCCTCTCTCTTATTTACTGGCTCCACTTTTTTAATTCCTCTGAGTTCGCCCCAAGTAACTCACTCAACTGCACTGCAAAAACACAAACTCTTACCAAGGATTTTTGTCTAGTTTCTAGTGCAAATGGCAAAACCTGTAACAAGACTTACAAGTGAAATAATTTACGAATGGAACAAGTCATTTTCCATCAATATTAAAAAATTATTGAATTAAAACAAGCTTCTATATCTTGCTGAAGAGTTACTTTTAGTTTAGTTTTGTCTTGTTTCAAGGGTACTGAGATTTTTTTTTGTACTAAAAAAATAGACAAAAGATTTTGTGGATCCAAACATATAAACATAAACTGCAAAAACACAAAATCTTACTAAGTATTTTTGTTTCAGTTTGTAGTGGAAATATCAAAGAATACATGAAATAGGACAAAAATAACTTACGAGTAACTTCTTAACAACATATAGGAGCTTATTTTAAGTAAATATTTCTAAAAAAAAAATAAAACATGGTAGATTATTTTACCTGTAACATGGGAAAAATTTCTTGCTGTAAGTGAAATAATCTGCCAGTGTAACTAGAACTTTTACATCAATGTTAAGGAATTAGTGACATAAAACAAGCTCCTACATCTTTATGAAAAGTTACTTGTAAATTAGTTTTGTTTGATTTCAAGAGTACTAAGATATTTGCACCAAAAACTAGACCAAAAATACTTGGTAAAATATTTCATTTTTGCAATGCAATTTAGGATTTACAAAAAGCAAGGAGGACAAAAACAAAAAATTGCAACCTGGGGGTTTAAAAACTGCAAAAGTGTATTTATGACTTGAAAAGTGAAAACAATAAACAGAACGAGTGGAAGCTGAATGGAGAGAACGGCCATGGATCTGGTGAGATTTTACTAAATGTGACACAGAAACATGGAACAACAGCAGCTACTACGCTGCAAAACACAAAATCTTACCAAGTATTTTAATCATAATCTATTGCAAATATATTAGCTCTCTTGAAATAAGACAAAACTACCTTACAAGTAACTTTCAGCAAGATATAAGAACCTCTTTTAAGGTAATAACTCTTTAATATTTCCTTTAAATAGATTATTGCTATAGATCACTCAACTTTGTGAAATAATCTCAGTTTTTAAGGAATTATTGACTTAAATCTTGTTGAAAAGTTACTTGTAAGTTAGTTTTATCTTATTTGAACTGCATTAGACCAAAATTACGTTCGCGTTTTTGCAGTGTAGGTGTCAGTTTGTGCATGCATGTCCCCAACTGCTCCTTTTTCTAGGTCATTGCTTGCTGTTCCTAAGCATCAATTACTCTCCAATCTATCTGTGAAAGCAGCTCCATGCAAACATGCAGCGAAATTAGCGAGAAAAAAGTAGGCTAGAGTTGTTTGTTTTTCACTTCTTCCTCCCCAGCACAGTTTTTGTTGGCTTTTCCTCACTTCCTCTGCACAGCGTCATAAAATATGTATAAGACAGCGCAGCCTGTTTGATCCCCATATGCCGTAATTTGAATGAGATGGATGAAGGACGAAAGCAAAGCATGACCATAAACCCGTTCCTTCAAAGCCGAGCCTCAGCTCTTTGTTTTCATCCATTTTTCTTTGTCATTTTTGCGAGCTGCCTTTGTTTTTGCCAGCCCTCCTTTGTTTTGGCCTCGCTCCCCGCTTCTCTTTTTTTTCCTTTTCGCTCTCCCCTGGGTGCAATTTTCTCAGAGCTATATTCCACGCTCAATACTCATCTACTTTTCTCCTAAATCTTGGCACTGGTGTGCGTTCCTCCTCTTAGCATGTGACTGCTACAGGCCTTTGACCACAAGGAGAGGACAAATCCCGCTGCTCATAAACCTGTAATCTTTACAGCCTCCGACAAGAATAATTGTCCCTTAAGGCCAGAGCTAGGTGCTAACTGTAAACTTTGACTCCGGTTTTCAGCTGCACAGTTCAAACTGACAACCTGATGGACTGGGAAACAATTTGAACCAGAGATAAATCGGTGAACAAACTAGTTATAAATCAGCTGTTTCAGTTTCAGCTGACATAAAAGGCTGAATTGAAGTGTTTTCTCAAAGATTAAGCCACAAAGTTTGATGGATTTTATTAAAATATAATCTGACGGACCAACAGGTAGATGTGCATCACTGTAAAGTAAAGAGAAACAACGACCCTGAACATGCAGTCAGAGCCAAAGTGGAAAACATACAAGAACAAAACGACCTAGTCAAAGTTCAGATATTTGGTTGAAGAATTGTGGCAAGAAGTTAATGTCTACAAATGTTCAATCTGACTGAAGTTGAGATGCTTTGCAAAGAAGAATAGGTGAAATGTTTAGTCTAAAGCTTGTATCCCAAAATAAAAGCCTGCCACACTTTTCAGATTTTTATTTTTTGAGCCAGATGAAATAATTTCTACGTTACATTACAGAATGTGAAGCACTTTGCTTTTTGTGCTGCTGTAGTGCATTTTTTTTTAGTGTTTTTGGTAAAGAAGTGGTCAGGTTTCAGTCATCCGGCCTCAGCGACCCAAAACCCAAAATATCGCCACAGAAGTCAGAGAGCGATCCAGGATTACGGCCGCACTGAGCCGCTCTAATTAATTACAGCAGCCAATAATAATTAAGGCCGGCGAGCAGAAAACTGGCGGCTCATCTGGCATCGGAGCGCAGCCTCTGAGCCCTCTGGGCGCCGCCGGCCATCCTAGCACCTGCTCACAAACTAGCAACAGCAAACAGCTTGGTGTGTAAGAACGTTGGCCGGGGAGCAGTTTGACATGGAGAGAGGCTGCAAAACACACCAGAATCAACCATGAGCAACTGGCAGCGACTGCCCGCCATTATTATGTTCAAATTTAAAATCCAATTAGCAGAGTTCCCAGTCTGTAACATTAAATGTCACATGGACAGTTAAAATGATGGACAGAAGGACGGGTAAAGCTTGAAAAGGATTAAAGGTGACCTGTTATACTTCCCTGAACAGGTTAGGATACGTTTACAATCTATACAAAAATGTTCATTAATGAGATTCTAGTCTCAGTTTTGCCTATTTTGAACAGTTTTAGGGCTTGTTGTCACTTTAAATCCAAATAAGCTGCTGCTGGCCACACCCCCTTCACAACGGTTACACTCGCATGAGAAAATGGCTACAAACAGTTGAGCATTTATACAACCATACATCCTTGAAAAGCATTAGTAGAGACTCCTGCATAATCAACAAGAAGGCAAAAAGTCGTTTCTGGATGGTAAGTCAACAACAAAACACTCGTCTTTTCCAGCAGCCATTGTACAGCACAGACAGCGGTAAACCCACTTTGAGAGCATTATTAGTAAAGATTATTGAGGTTATGCTCATTATGCTCAACAAATAATCATTATGTTTTGATTAAGACAAACAACGTTTAGAGCCCTTCTCTTTCAAAAGTAAAATATTCAAATCTTCCAGTTTTTGTTTTGACCAGTTTTTTAGTGTTTATTTACTTTCTTAGATGTTGTCTTAATAATTCTTTTCCTTTTGTTTTTGATTTCTATGTATATTTTTAGATTTTATATTATATAAACAACTGTAAATCTTTGAAAAGCAGAAGTGGAGCCTCCTGCATAACAAGAATGTAGAAAGTGGTTTCTGGATGGTAAGTCATCAACAAAACACTCGTCTTTTCCAGCAGCCATTGTGCAGTGCACACAGCAGTAAAACCAGCTGACCAAACATGCTGGAGCTCAGCAGGGGTTGCTAGGTGACAGCAGGGTTTCTCCTAGTGTATTATAAGCCTGGCAGTTCACCAGGCTTTGCTTTTCTAAAAATGTTAACATTTTCTAAGAATTTGTAGTTGGTGTTCAGATATTAATCTTCCAATAATACATAATTATCAAGTGATATTTTTTACATTTTCTGCCAGTTTCAAAAATTATTTAACTCAAAATCACGGCGGGCCGCTGGATGAATGGCTGCCCTGGCAGTCAGAGGAGGTTACTAAATCAGCCCACACTTTTGTTTATTATTTATTACATCTGAGTGTCCAATTTTAAATTTAATAATCCACTTAAGTTTGACCTGTAAAGCTTTCCTTCTCTTTTTGGCAACTATTTCACTTCAAATAATGCCTTAAAAACTGACTAAAACAAAGTCTCTTGGAGAAAAACTTCCAATCAAACTCTGGTTATGACATAATTTTGTGTATTAGATAAATGAGGCAGTTACTTACAATCTAATATACAAATTAGAAATCTGAATATTTTTCTCCCGGTATCATTTCCTTCTGTGCATAAATTCAGCGCATTAACCTCTGATTTTGCATCTGAAGAAGATCTAGAAGTGGGTTTAAGATGTTTCTTGACACTTATGCAAATGAGATGTTTGAGTACTTTAACCAATTCCCACACAAGGACATCCCAGAAGCGTTTTTTTTTTCTGTTTTATTAGCTGCTTACATCTGGTCCAGCTATGAAATAAAAAAAAAAGAAAGAAAGAAGCATCACATGTGGTGCTTGTTATCTACACCTCATTTGGCAAACCTCATGTCAAACTCAGGCAACTGCCAAAATATTCAGCGCTAATAGCAGCACATTTCTACAGAAATCTCCCCTGTCGTGCAAAATTCACGTGATCTGGTCATGAACACAACTTTCAAAGTTGCCTAAATTTGTGAATTCAATCCCAGTTTAATCTTCGCTCTTATTTTCAGTTCTGGTCACACTGGAAGGATAATTTAAGCCTCAGTCAGAGTCAATGATTCATTTACACATTACACATAATGTTAATTAGAAACAGTCATAATTTTTAAAAAAGGTGAAAATAGGCAGTAAAGTGACGAGTGGGAGTGGAAAACATAAGAGCAAATTAATGAGCATGTGTGGCCTGCTGTCCTGACGCTCGTTAAACAAAACAGACTAAATAAAGAAACTAACCCACACAGAACCTTCACCTGCATTCAGATTCTTTCTCAATGCGACTTTTCACAGGAAAATTAACACAAAATGAGAACTTTGACCCATTTCTTTTGGGATTTACCTTCGAGATTACCGGATGAATACGAACAAAATTAATCTGAACTGAAAAGAATCACGAAATAATCCAAACTGAACTGAATCAAGTTGGACTGAATAAAACTAATTTGAACGTTGCTACTGGCGAAAACCACAAAGACGGGAAGTAGTAGGAGGATGATGGTGCAGGATGTTTTTTAATGACTTATTGCTTGATTAAACTTATTTAAGTGGGATTTTTTTTTATTGCGTTTCTTATTTAATTGAAACACCACAAATATAAAACTGTTTTTTCAACTTTAGCTGAATATTGGCAAAGTTTTGTGCACATTTGTAATAGAAACGCAGGTACTGTTCCTGTTCTTAGTGTTTTATTGCTACCAACTTATTTATTTTATCGCCTGCTATATAAATTATACAGAAAGTATCATTTTCAAAACATTGTTTTTTATCTCTCTGTGTAAATAAAAGTATAATAATTCTGCAGAAAATGCTAAAAAACCAAAACTTGTTAAACATGTGTATCATAAAATGTTTCTATCTGTGTGTAAAACGTCAATAATTTTCCCTGTCATGATAGATTCTCCCGTTATGAAAAGATATAATAGCAAAATAATGTGTCAAAGATCAATAAATTATCATTTCTAACAAACATTTAATGTTGCATATTTTAAACATCCAAAAATGAATCAGCAAATCAACAGAAAACAATAAATAACATGGAAACTGAGACCAATTTAATCATGCAACTGCAAATAATTGAGGTTGTTTTAATTTACCAGTCAATAAATTTTGACTGATTTATTGATTATTAGGAGCAATAAGTTCGGCTGCAGGAAATTCTGCTGTTAATTCAGAACAGAAAATTTGTTACTTAAATAATTTATCTATATTATTTAAATAACAAATTTAAATAATTAAACTGTGCAATTTTTGTTTTATTTTACTTGTAAATGAAACTCAGAAGCCAGAAGGGAAATATTTTTATCCATCTTGCCTCAGGAAAGATTTATTAAAGTTTCACCTCATTGTGCTGCGCAAACTTGATTTGTTATTAACTCAATAAGAAACTTAAAAAAGTAAAAAAATAAACATTGATTTAGAATAAACTTGTATTAATCTATTTTACATTCAGTGCATTAAAGAAGCAATACATTATGTGGCAACAAAAATAACACAAATCAATAATGGATTGCTCTGCAGGACACCTTAAATTTTCAACAACAGCATTTTTCATTATTATCATTATACTTTGCAGTGTTTGTAAAGAGAAGCTCATATTTCCATCAAACCTTTTCTCTAAAAAAACAGTCATTTTAGTTTCATCTCCTCTGCCGTGAGAAAAGCGACAGAAACGAGTCGACTCCTGGGAAACAACACGCCTCTGACTCCACTGAGTGAGTCTGCCGCTGTGACACCGAGCCCCATATCAGGGATTAACGCCATCTTTTGGGGGAGAAAACGACTCCAGAAGCAGAGGAGTGCAGCTGGACTCCAACGATAACCAAAGCCAGAAAGAGTCGCTATTAATCTGAAGATGTTTCAAATTAAATGAGGTGGAAAAAAAAGAAAGAAAAGAAAATTCAATGAGGAGATTTCTGTATAATTCATAATGATAGATATTCTATCCACAGACAAGTGGCCCTGCTTTACTTCTCAACAATGCCAACATTTGTTTGATGAAAAGAAAATCGTGAATAATAAAAAGGCTAGAGTGAAAATTATCTTGCAGTTTAATTACTACCTGAAATACTGAGACTCGCGGTTATTAATTTAACACTTTGATTAGAGGCGAGTCAAACATTTGTCACTTTTTATCCACACTGGAGATGAGAGGTTCATAATACTCCATCCCTCCATTTTCTCTGTTTGACAATCAATCAGATGGTCGAAGGAAAATTGTAGATTTATATTTCCTCACATTTGTTAAATAATTTAATATTCTCCGCAGGAAAAAAAAATGTAGATTAGGAATTAAGGCAAGTCAAAGGTTGGATTTCTTGGCTACATTTGGCCAAATCTAACTAAAAATCCTCTGATTGCAGATTTTTATCCACTGAACTTAAGGAAATTTTATTTATAGAGCACATTTTCACCAACAAGGTAGTTCATAGTTTTTTATAGGCATTAAAAGGAAAGACAAACAAAACAAAAAAAAGACAAAAAGGTAAAGATATTTTTAATAAGAACAAGAATAAGTAGTCCATAGTTAACTAACTAGTAGAGGTTTCTCTGGATTCTTGTTCTGATAAAACTAAATGTTGGTTCTCCGTGTTTGGTTCTTGTTCTAGTTTGTTCTAGATTTGTAAACTAACAGGAGTTTCTCTAGGTCCTGCTCTGACATTAAAAGTTTAAAGCTAATTGTTGATCGAAGGTAATGAGTACACCACAATTTCCAAAAGTAATAAATTAAACAGAACGACAGGGCAAAGAAACGACACATCAGGAAAAATAGGCCCATGTAGCAACATTGAAACATGAGCGAAGTATCACATACTCACTCTGCCACTGCAGAGTGAGTATGTGATACTTTGGCATTTTTAATTTAACATAAAAATCTCACTAAATATAATCATAGTTGTGTCGTTTAATTTGAGTATCATTTTCTTTGTGGTTGTGTAATTGCAAAATTGGAATTACAAATGCAAATGCGGCAATTTCAGTAAAAAAAAAACAAAGTTTTTTGATAAAACATTTTTTTGCAGCAATGAGGTGGTTTGTCGGCTGTATCGAAATTAGCATATTTCGCAAAGAAAATGCTTTTTTGTACATTATACGAGTCACATGATCAACAACTGGAAGTTACTACTGGCAAAAACGACAAAGAAGAAGACAACAGGAAGTAGACATGGCGTGTCTTTAATGACTTTTGTTATTTTCGGTTTCTGTATTATTTATTGGTTGTCCTAATTGCACTGTTTGGACAAATTAAAGTTGTTTTTACATGTATGACCAAGCTTTTAAATCTATTTTTGTATGTAAATGTGTCATACAGGCGCAGAGTTATGAAATAAATTTGTAATTCACTACATTTATGTCTGAATTTTAAAAAAAATGAAATGTTTGAGGTAAATTCAGCGATGTTTTTCTGTTGTTTTTGACATCGGCCGATACCAAGCTTCAGTATCAAAAGTGAAAACAGTGGATCTGTTTTCTTTGTCTATTCTTGTGTTTCTATTTAATGTATGTGAATTTTTGTTCAACACCTTTTCCTTTATAAGGTGCAAAGGAGTATCTGTACTTCAATGTAAAATAATAAATATTTTATCCCTAAGTCCAAGCAGGAGGTTTTAACAGAGAATGATGAAAAAAGCAGGTTTATTTTGTCCTCCACCGTTTGTCCAACCGACTCCAGGAAACCATTTAAAGTGAAATTTCATGTTTTCGATTTAAACCACCCAAGATGATGCAGCAGCAGCAGCAGAGATCGTTTCACTCCCCACATCCTGTCCGGGTAAACATAAATCATTTGGACGTAGAGGTTCGGTTTTGTACAGTTCTAGAAAGCAGCTGGTTAAATTGCAGGGACAGTGTGTGTGTGGGCGTGGGTGTGCGTGTGTGTATGTGTGTTTGTTTCTAATACCTTGTGGGGACCATTTTCCTGACACTACATTGTGGGGACCCACTGCTCTTTGTGGGGACTCATGCCTGGTCCCCACAAGGGGAAACGCTGTTTTTGGGTCAGGGGTCAGATTTAGGATTAAGGTGTGAATTGAGTTTTGGTTAGGGTTAGGTATGTAAAGGGTATGGTTACGGTAAGGGAAAAGGTTTAGGCTGTAGAAATGAATGGAAGTCAATGGAAAGTCCCCACAAAGATAGCCGTGCAAACATGCAGGCGTGTGCGGGTGTGTGTGTTTCTCCTTCATGTCCACATCTAAGACGAGTGTTTGAGTGCCTCCGTGGCACCGATTGTGGTGGCTGAGCGCTGGGAATAATTAACTCTGGTGACCCGGCCGCTGCAACCGCTGTGACTGGAACGCCTGTCAAATAGACTGGTCATCTCACTCTTCAGGCAGCATATGAAAAGAAGGAGCCTCACGCACACACGCACCCATCCAGCAGAGCTGTTGTGTATTAATTAACACATTTAACACCTCGATAGGCAGAACAGAGGCAACCAAAAACGCTCTATAGCTCCTCATAAAGAAGGTATATAATATTAGTACGTGTCGCTGTCTTTTTAGCACACTTGGCACATCCACTTTCACACCAACGCTACACACACACACACGCACAGGCATATGGCAAGAAGCTGGCTATTCCTTAGCACCCCTGACATCTCTGACAAATTGACTCCTTTATACGAGTGGAAGTGTGCAGAAAGGTGGCGGCGGGGGTGAGAGGATGGAGGCAGGGAGGGCGCTGCAAGGTGGATCGTCTCATTCACACGCTCTGAAGGAGAAACGTATCATTCTGAGACACACCGACTCCACCTGTGACACCGGCGGCATGCACAAAGAGCTGCCGCCGTAATGACGAGCCAAGATGGAGGAAAGCAGGAGGAGAGCGAGAAGGAGGGAGGAGAGAACGATGATGAGCAAAGAAGTGAAAATGATGAAGCTTTCACTGCAAAGACACAAAACAATACAAAGTTTTATTGGTCTAGTTTCTAGTGCAAACATCTTAGTACACTTGAAATGAGATTTTTAAAAATAACATACAGGTAACTTTACAGCAAGATATGGGAGCTTGTTTTAAGTAAATAATTTCTTAATGTTGATTTTAATAAGTACCAGTTCCCCTGGCAGATTATTTCACTCACAACATGTTATGTCTTGTTATAAGCTCTTTACTAGAACATTTTTATCAATATTCAAGAATTATTAACTTAAAAAAAGCTAATATATTTTGCTGAAAAGTTACTTGTAAGTCAGTTTTGACTTATTTAAAGTTTACTAAGATATTTGATACGATATTAAAAATCTAGACCAAAAATACTTGGTAAAATTTTGCTTTTGCAGCGTAAAATTTGTAAAGAGTTTCCTTTGCTTTCTTTATTAGATACATCTGTTCAATTGCATTTCATAAACAGCGAATCGATCAACTATATTTTCACAAAAATAATAAAAAAGTAAAATTATATCAGATTATTTTTGCTTTACACTAATATTAGATTAAATAATGACGGTCAAAGCTGTTTGGAGTCAAAGTGAATATTTTTAGACAAAACTTATGGATCTCTTGTCATTTACATCCATAATTAATATGTCATAAGCTATTAAGTGAAAACTATATTATATATATATATATTTATTATTTTTAAGGATCAGGTCTGCTTTTTGCAGGTGATGTGGTTCTGTTAACTTCATTAAACCTTCACCTCATTTTCATTAAACTGCATTTTAGCAACAAAAACTGCCTTGTTTTACACATTAAGCAAAAGAAAAATCAACAAAAATATTTATTTAATGTGTTTAGCAGCACAGAGAAACAATCCAGAAAATGTGTTTTGATAATTAACAAACGAGTATAAGTGTCTGAAAAGCATAACATAACAATCCCTCATCTGAATATCCAGAGATTGTTTCACACAAATGAAACATATAACAACTAAATAAATCCTAATTTTTATTGATTTCTAACATGTTTCAATCTTTTCTTTACTTGTGTTAGACATTACTGGAGTGTTTTTTAAAATTACATCCATCTCACTCATTTTCTCTTTATCCAATCCAAGACACGGAGTGAATTAAATTGATTTTTATCTTGTGCTCTTTCTGTGGAGTGTGGTTAGCTGCATTTGAGATTGTTTAGAACCCGTCATTTGTGAGGGGTTATTTGGCAAAAAAGTCATTGATCGGATCGTTATTGATCGGTGTGAAGCTTCAACATGGTCCGTTTAACCAATGAGAAAAAGATGATCATTTTGTTACATTTTCTTCTCCAATACTGAAACGCCTTGGATTAAAATGACTCCCAGTTTGAAGCAAACACAGATTCCATCTGCAATCTGGTGGAGAAATCTCTTGTTCAGCAGTAGCAGGTTTCTTTGTTAACTTCATTATCAGTACAGCTGAACACTCCTTCCAGAAAGACCAAATTCGCTTTTATCTTTTGTGTTAATCACTCTTTTTTTATTCCATTAAACCCCAACTAGTCTGATTCACTCAATCTGGACTCCAGGTGTAAAACTGTAGGCAGCTCATTTAAAGCACACAAAAAGCAGCAGAAAGGTTATGGGAGAAGTTGTTTTTTTTTTAGCAACATATAGAGCTGTGTCAGAAAGCTAAACTGTCATCAATTCACAGGTACATTCTACACGAAGCAGAACTTTGTATAAAGAAAATAGAAAGTGAAACCATTAAATTGGTCTTTTCAGACAATTTTCTCCAAAGTGCCACAGAACCAGAGAGATAAAGGCGACGCAAGAAATCTGTTTTCAAATTACAGCAATTACTTTCAAATGCTACAGAAGCCGCTCACTTTTGGCTTTCTCACAGACTTTAAAAGAGACAAAAGTCGGGTTTCATGTCTGAAGCGTGTGAATGTCAGAGCTGCACACGTGAGCCTACAGCTGATCTTAATAAAGGGGGAATGGGAAATGAGATACCGCAAACATTTTCCTGTCATTTCTCTGCAGAATGATTTGCTAGCAGGTACAATGAAGAAAAGCATGCATCATTTTCATGAGTAGAAAGAAAGAATCTCAAAGTGTCTGCTTATGATGACTAGCTTCTAAATGTATCAACATTTTGTTCTGCACTACCTCACCGTCACATTTTAAAGGGGCAGTATTGTTTGTTTTCCAGGCAAAAAGTCCCATTTTATAGCAAAATCAAGTAACTATGTTAACTTCAGCTGTTAAACAATAATTTATATATCAACTATGACTCACAAGAAATTTTACTTCATCATTGAAATCGGTGAAATTGTGTCTCTGTCTCTTTAAAAACTCTGGCTCTTCTATTAACCCTTTAACAATGTTTATACCAGCATTGGAAGAAGCTCCTTAATGAGCTCAGCAGATGAGCAGTTCCACCAGGGTTTGCTAATTGCTGCAGGCTAGTCTGAAGGAGCTGAATGAGGGAGTTGT
Organism: Gambusia affinis; assembly: GCF_019740435.1. Classification (NCBI taxonomy): domain Eukaryota; kingdom Metazoa; phylum Chordata; class Actinopteri; order Cyprinodontiformes; family Poeciliidae; genus Gambusia; species Gambusia affinis. Next base: position 19,904,780 of record NC_057885.1, read on the forward strand.
GCTCTGCGAGGCAGAAGCTCTGAAGCTTGGAAACTGAAGCTCGGAGGAGGAGCTTCATCCTCGAAGGCGGGGCGAGGTCCACCCGGTCGTTTAGCACAGCTGAGTGGTTGCCATGGAGATAAAAGGATTTCTCAAACATTCATGAAAGAACCAAAGCAAAACTCTGTGTATGTTTCTGAGGGAATAACATTAAACATGATGTAAAGTTTTTAAAAAAAGTTTATTTTACATAATGCTGTCCATTTAAATGTCTCATGTCATCAAAAATATTTTAATATTGGAAAAAAACAAATAAGAGAATTGAGGTGGGAATTTATCATATCGTTTAACTTTTATCATTTATTGTGATGAATTTCTTGCCATGATAAGAATTTTGATTTATTGTTGCCATGCTGAAATTCAATTATTGAAAAACAAAGCAAAACGGACATCATGAAAGGAAATGTTATTTTTGCTACTTACTTCTCTGTTTGTTCCACTAGACTAGAGGATCAATAAATATCAGTAAATTCAAAAATATGATTAAATGCAGCTAGCATAAGCACAGCAGAAGCATATTTCAAATATGAATGTTTTTAAGAACAATATTTGTGTTTTCTGGCATTATTAATGCTGCTACAGACATACAGTTACCTTAAAAAGCTGACTAATAAATTGTTTTTATCAGAATGGTACCACAAAATGTTGCAATAAAAACCTACATCTGAATAATGGCAAATTAATATTATTATTTATTGCTTTAAAAAAGTACTTCAAGTGAACCTGGGGAGGTTATTGCCTCCTTTGTTAAATAATACATTATGCAATTAACCTCATTGCTGCCTGACCAGCGGAATATAGAAAGAACTAAAATAGAACCTGTTTGAAAACATGAAGTAGGCAACAAGATGTCAAAAACAAAAACCAACAGATTATTCTGCTTTTTTAGGGTGCAACACAACATGAATCTTCCCCGAACTAAGAAGCTGCAGAACATTAATCACTCTCAGGTGAAGCAAAATTTCTGAACGCCACAGTAATGAGGCGTGCAGCGTCTTTTCAGGAGAGATGTTTAACGCTTGGCGCCAAAACTCCCCCTGCAAACAGAGCGCGGTCACGGCTGTCGGTGGCTAAAGACGTGTGTGCCTTCGACAAAGTGATTACCTCACTTTTGTGTCATGATGAGCTCATCCGTCTCCCTCTTTGTGTGTTTTAATCTTCGTCTTGTTTGTAAAGTTAAGACCCTCAGTGGCTCCAAGCTGATGACAGTAAATTTGAGGATTATGAAAAATGTATAAAAATAAATAAAATAAAAACACCTGTGGTAGACAGAGATAAATGGATGAGAGGAAATGGATGAGGAACGGGACAACCTCACAACTCTTAAGCAATTCCTTCGGCGCGGCGAGCGTGATTCATATCCAGCGTTATGAGGAGAATGATGAATCTACTGCCGTCAGCGATGCGCCGTAGTGTCCTCAGCGAAGAGGAAGAGTGTTCCTGCCATCCAGGACGAGATCCACGCTCTGTCAGACTGAAGTTATGGCAGATTGTGGACGCATTACGCTCTACTGTCAGGCTAACAACTAAGTACACCCTCATTCAATTAGGGTTTCATAAATCAGGATCAGAGTTGTGTAGTATGTAGTTGCATCTACTTATGTAACTTTTATTTGAAAAAAAATTATTTTCATCACGATTTTTAGTCTGATTTGAGTATAATTGAATGAAAAACAAACATGTTCTAACCAAAAACTCACCAGACAAACACATGCAGCTTTTTATTAAAGTTTTTTTACTGAAAGAAACTGATTTGGAAACGTTTTCTTCTAATTTTGTTGTTTTTGGTTATTTATATGAATTATTGACATTTTTGTCCATAAAAAACAAAATTTACACTTAACTTTATATTTTGGTCTGTCTGAATATTAAATTATTGATAATTTTGATACTTTTTACCAGATACTTTTTTATTCTTGTTTGAACAATGTCTTGGATGTCTACTTTTTAATTTTACTTGAGTAAAAATATGTTGAAGTAGTGCTACTCTTACTTGAGTAAAAGTTTTGGAAACTCTGCCCACCTCTGATCAGGATATAATAAAAGAGATCCAAACTTTACTCGGTTTTCAAATAATTTAAATCAAATCCTAAAGTTTTCAGAAGAAAAATAGCCGATTCCACCACACAAAGCGAAAATCTTTGTGTGCAAAACTCAGTACTTAGTACTTTGTACATATGACTTGGTTAATTACAGGTGAACCAAATCCCAGAAGATGTTTTAAGGTATTAGTTTTGTACTAAAAACAGTATAAGTTTTTAGTGCTAATTTGCTGTTTGCTGAGAATTATGCTCAAACAACTCAACTTTGGTCTCCTCTGTCTGAAAAACCTTGTTCCAAACATCTTGTACTAGAGCTGGACAATAAATCAATAACAAAATAAATTGTTATAGACACATGATCAATATCAGTAGATAACACGTCTGACATACAGAATATTCACTGAACTCCGATCAAGAACCCCACAGCATTCTGGGAGATTAAGGCAGAGGAAAAACTTCAGCCGCTCTCTCAACCGCTCACTGCTAGCTAAGCTATGTAAGTGGAAATCACTAACCCTCTGCTCTTTGGTTACCTAGCAACTAGTTCACTCTTTGGTTACCTAGCAACGACCTGTTGAGTAACTGCCACTGTTGAATTTAAGATTCCGCTTAAAAGTATTAAAAAATAAACAGCAATGAGAGAAAACTGCGGATAAAACTGGTAAAGTTACGCCACCAGTCTGGATGTATTTCAGTTATTTAAAACAAAACAAATAGAAAATCAATAGTTATTGATACTGACTGATATGAAATGATTAAATTGTGATACATTTTTCAGGCTTAACGTCAATATTTAGGAACCAAAACTGCCTGTGAACGGTTGAAATTAGTGAATATTTGAATAATCCTTTTATTAATATGAACATTGAAAACTGTATTTTCTTTACACTGTGATCTACTTATATATACGCAAATAGTGAATTTTCCGCAAATAATTTAGAGTCCAACTAGTCCCTTATAAAATCCCTTATGTAGTTGCCTTTAATGTTATTCTTGTTCCAAAATGATGAACTTGTTTAGAAATAACCTTCCCTGGTTGATAAAAAAAAAACATTTGGTGTTATGTTAATAAACACCTTAAAGATTCACACCAACAAACTGCAAAAACTATTGCTTTAATAGGTGTGTTCATGCAAATATAAATATCTTTATCAGAAACTCTCGAATCTTTTGGAAACATGAAGGCTTTGCTTAGTTTTTTCAGCTTATCTTTCTTCCATTCATCATTTATATCATCCGCTGATAGATAAAATAGGAGAACTTGAGAGAGGGTGTACTGTCTCCTTTAACTTAACAGGCTATAAAATGATGGGGGGGAAGCAAGAAAATGTACGATATTAGGCGTATTTCGGCTACATTAATTTAAAAGGTGAACTGATGATAGAAATCAGCAGGTGTGTGATAAAAAGAGGCCATAATTTTCCTGTAATTAGTCCTCTCTGTGAGTCATTTAACAGCTGGCTGATCATTTTTAAAAGAACCTTCTAAAACGTAATCGTGTAATTAATGTTCAATTTTATTTGTGGGATAGTTTAATTTGTTAAAAAGTGGAAGATTTTGCGTCAGGCTTTTCAGAACTACTCTTCAAGGTGTCAGCGCCTCCTCTCGCGCCGGGGTGCCGCTATAAATAATGACGCAACAACAAGTAAGACAATCTGCACCCGCATCACGTGTTATTCCCAAGAGACGTGCCAAACGTATTAAAGCTAAACCTGTTATCTGGATTTTGTACCAGTGTACAGTAAAAGGAGGACACAGCTAACTGATGTAGCGTTTATTTTTGTTTTTTTAGTTTTGCAGGTTTTGTTTGTGCTCTTTGTGTTTCAGACACCCTGAGGTGGCCCTGGGCCGTCTCGCAGCGCCTGGTGACGAAAAGTGTTTGCGCATGGCGGCTGCTAATGGCTGATGCTGTTTGATATCTTGGCTGGAGCCTTATCTTTTTTGGCTGCTGCGGTTGCAGTGATATCTTGAAAGGCAGCTCGGTTTGGGGAGCTGTCAATGCCGCGCTCCTTCCTGTTTCTCCACCGCTGTCGCTCTCGTCAGCCATTTTAATCGCTCGGATCGAACTCGTGCAGCAGGATTGTGGCATTCAACGAGTTTATTTTAGAGCTAAACTTGTGAAGGAATATTTGAAATGAGGCTTAAAACTGCGCAGTCTTTACTGGTCTTTCATTTAAAGTCACCATCAGCCTGCAAATGCAGCTGGAGAGTCATAAATCAAGCGAATAAACGTTACCATTTCTGGTGCTATGTCTCCAAGCTGTCTGTTTTTCTCATTATCTTGTCCACATGTAAAGCTACTAAAGATACAAACCCATCCAGATTGATTTGGGCGTCTTGTTTGTGTGATCGAAGGAGTTGGTTAGCGCTAAATGCATTATAGGTTCCCGTATAAAAAAAGGTTTTTCAATGCAGGGCTATCAAGATGTTTGTTTAAAGGCTGCCACATGCTTCAGAGAGGTCATAACCTGCTGATTCAAACACATAAATGTGGAGTAGCAGGTGGCTAGTGCAGCATATGGTCGACATGGAGGGAAATCGACATGTGGTTCTCTTAATAAAAAGGAGATAAAAACACAACGTTACTGCAGGCTCCAGTGAACCCACTGCTGCTGCCTTATGCTTAATTAACACTGGCAGTGCTGGAAGCTGAAACGCATCATAAAATCTATAAACATAGTTTATCACAAAACTGTTAAAGAACTTAAAGAGGAAACGGCGATACATGCTAATATTAGCATGCAAGGACGCTAAAAATGTTGATACTGGATATGATTGAAGTTTTATTTTTAGGATTTCTGCTAAATGCTAAAATAAACATGCTAGGATGCTAAAACTGCTAGTAATGAATAGATTACTGCCAGTCATGTTAACGTTTTAGCACCACAACATCAACAGTTTAGTCCTGTTTACATTAAAAGTATGAAAGTATTTTTAAAAGCAATTTTTTATGCTAAGTGCTAACATTAGCCTGCTAAGTTAGACTGAATAATTATTTTACACTGTATAGATAAAATAGCTTTACAACAATTTTAAGATACAAAATCTCATCAGTTTACTGCTTATCCATGCTATATTTATATTTATTCTCTATGAAAACATAAACTGCTGCATGTCAGTGGCTCAATGCACACTGATGGGTTTTCTTAGACAGAAAAGTTTATAAAATAAACTGAACTTGACTGCATTGTTTCATAACTAAGATTAAACTGGAATAGATGTAATTGCCTTGGTGTCTGTTTTAATAAGTTGATTGAATTGACTATCTGTAAAATGCCTAGAAATGTGAATTTGTGCAAAATAAATGAAATGAATTGAATTGAACATCCATTTCTAAGAAATGTAAATTTTTTGCCAAATATGACAACATTTTTATGGCTGACATATCCAGGTTATTATGCGGAAAATGCTAGTAATTGTTTTTCAATTCTATGTCTAAAACAACCTATTTAACATCCACAGCACATTAATATTACCATAACATGTAGGTTTACAAATGCACTCTGACAAGAACATCGATAAACAGTTAGCAATAATGTGTTTTTATGGGGGGTTTTGCTAAATGCATTGCTAACAAATCAGTATTTTATTCTGCAAATGCTTATTTTGGATAGATGTTTATTCATGAAGACAGTTTTTCTTTTTCGTTGTGGTTTGTGTGTAGATGAGCACAATAGTGTGAAAAAACACAAAAATATTTGGATTTGAATGATTGGCTTTATAACATCTGCTACATACTGAAATGTCACCAGCTAAGTAGGCCTTTTTGTTTAAGGTTTCAGTATTTAAACATATTTTCTTGAAGAATACTTTTTGAAAGTACCTCTAAGCAAAAGATGATGTAAAGAGTTTTGTTTTAAAATACAATATTTACCACTGCATGTGTTGTCTTGTGGGTGATATATCAACATATCATTGGAATGACTGACTTATAAATCAGCTTTTAAATATAAGGAAACCATAACAGTTCAATTTATTCCACCTTAACATTTACAATGTCTGTATTTCCCTCTCTGATCTACTGCAGTAGGTCTATGTGCATTTCCCTCTATGCCTGCAGACTATTTCTACACTGTCACCTCTGATAGAACCTGACAAGTGGTTTTCCTTCTAAGTAGCTTATTCTTGGCTTAGATGTTAACTTCCTTTTTACATCCTCATCTGTAAGTCACTTTCAGTAAAAGCATCTGTCAAACACACAGATTCTCAGATAGCTTTGTCAAATAATACTCACAGAAGCTACATGCTAACCTGAAGCATCATTGATTCTTTAAAATACCAAATGTTCATCTGGTGAAAAAATTTAAGAAATTTGTTTTTCGGGATTTGCTAACTTTCAAATTTCTTTAATTCTGTGCTAAGACTTAAAAGTGCTAATAAAGATGTGAAGAAACAACAGTGCATGCTGTTTATACTTGGTATTTGAAAATTATGATTTCTTTCGAGTGAGAAAAATCTACTAAAATGCCACCTAAAGTCAGGATTTGGGTTTATAATCTCATGGCTTTATTAGCTGTGTTTTTCTTACAAATGAATCTTTGTTTGTATTACCCTAATGTTGAAAAAACACAATTATGCCATTCTGGTGTTTCCGTAAAATAAGTAACACAATTAAAATCACACATGAGTAAGTTTGTTCACGTGCTAAGTTATTAAGAAACACGCCGCGCCATCAGCCTCCCACCACTTCCTGTCATCTTTTTGTCATTTCCGCCAGTAGTAACATCCAGTTGTTGACATGATTACTGTGATTAAAAAAAGTGTTTCTGTTGCAGTTTTGCAAAATAAACAAATTTTAATACAGCCAAAAGGCCATCTCATCCTAGTGCCAATTAATTTTTTTTTTACTTGACATTTTTTTAAATCTACATGTTAAAAAGACTAGCTGTCTTTTTATTTTACTTTTACCAATTATGCAAAAACAACCAACTTAGAAATATTTTTCCAAAATTCACATTAAAGTTGATGGCTATCACCCTAAAGAGTGGAAACTTTATAGTTCTGACAATTCAAACCTGCATCAATCTACAGAGAGACGTAAAAAGATTTTGCAAGCAAAGCAGAAATTAATTTCTTGCTTCCCCAACTGTGACAAACTTGCACAGTAACGGCTATAAATTATGTTAAATTGCTATTTGTGAATAAAAATAACCTCCATTTTGACTGCGCTGGAAACACAAAAAAAAGTATAGAGTGCAATTTCTTTGACTCATAGTCATCTACATTAAATTTATAATGCAAATTATTTATGTACATAGCCATTATGTCCATAAAGAAAACAGCCGTGTAAATTTATGTTCAATTTACCTGATGGATAGCGATTCAGCAGTGGGCAGAGCGTCGCAACGCTTTAAATTTTCAGGCTGTGGCTCTAAACAAAGCAATCAGCTGGTTAAACTCTACCAGAGCAGCTCCAGAAAATGAGACGTAATGCCTCTAAAGCTTCTGTCCTCACCTCCTTTCTTTTTTTTTTCAGCTGATCAGAAACACTGTCACACCACATTGCGCCCTGTAATGGTTTTTATCTCTGGGCTCCGAGGTATTTAAATGAACAAAAGGAAACGCAGACTGTGGGTAGTCTGTCTATATGTGTCTGAGTGGAGGGGAGGGAGTGCACCCTTAAAGATGGATGCAGGAGAGCTGGGAGATTGACTCACCCAAACAGGGAAAGATTAGGACAAGTGGTTAGGAGGCAGTAAAAATCGGCTTTACTTGTGGTCAAAGAAGTTAGTGATTATTATTTTCGTCATTATTTTGCTTCTAGATTGATGTTTTTGTGTCTGTGTGTCACACAGTTTTTAACATCAAAGTGTTTCTATAAATACCAGCATGCCAACTACGCAGCATAATGCATTATATAACCGAGCAGAAATGCATTCGGAGGCCACATCAGCATCAACAACAGTGGTACCTGTTATAACCGCTGCAAGGCAACGCGTCTGCTCCTCTTTCTCATAAGAAACAAATGCAGATTACATGCTCCTCTTCATTATTCATGCAGCGTTTCTGTCTTCGCTCAAAAGTATGCTTGGAAAATGGAAAGCGACTGAGCAACCTTCTGTAAGTGTTGCTCCTAATTATGAACCCCGCTGAGAAAAATCACCCACATTTGAGGTTTTCTCAGGACTGACAGACAAATTGCGTAAGACCAGCCAGGCCTCGTACAGCTGAAGAGCGCTTTCTAAAGATTTATCAACTTAAATGACATCTTTGTTCAGACTGAAATTTTGAGATTTTTAAACAAAAATACGAGAAAATATCAAGCAGGTCAGTTAAAGGTGATCTATTATGCTTCACTAACCAGGTTAGGATGGCCTATACAAAACATTTTTTGTACAAAATCAAATCTTAGATAATGAGACCTATTTTGAGCTGTTTTAGAGCGTCTTGTCAGTTTAAATCGAAAAAAAAACAGCTGCTGGCCACGCCCTCAACTCAACGTTTACAATCACACAAGAAAATGGCTGCACACAGATAAGCAGTTATACAACTGTGCATCTTTGAAAAGCAGAAGTGGAGCCTCCTGCAAAAAAAACAACAAGAAGGCAGCAAGTGGTTTCTGGATGGTAAGTCAGCAACGAAACACTGGTCTCTTCCAGCAGCCATTGTACAGAGCACACAGTGGTAAAACCAGCTGACCAGTCGTGTTTGAGTTCTACTTGGGTTGCTAGGTAACAGGCTTGGCTTTGCTGGGTAGTGCGTGCTAATTTGTGACATCATATTCGGACGATTTTCGAAGCCAAAAATCATTAACTTAATGCCAAAAAAACCTGGATTTTTTTGGGGGGGGGTTGCTAGGTAACGGTGTAAATCCGTCAATTGTGACTTTGCCATCAGAAAGTTTCTGAACATCTCATTTTCCAGACACCAAAAAATATGTAGGTAGATTTTATTTAAGCGCTTGCCCTGTTTTTAAAAGCACTTCGGTTTTTAGAAGCATTTTGAACGTTTTTGTTTCTAAAAAATGTTCAGAATGTGAATTTTGCATAAAATGTGCCCTTTAAGATTAGGAATTTGCTGATATAGAAAACTAATCCAATCCCTCAGTCTCTCCTATAGATTTCCTCTGTTTTTTGTTGATCTTTTTAGGGAATTGCTGCAGAAATATGGGGTTAAATTGAATGACAAAAAGCTATCTTTGACTTAACATATATACATTATTTGACAAATGAACCATTTTAGTGGTACCACAGGTTGGTTCAGTATCTGTGGTACTGAACCAACCCATTTGATGAGGGGTATGTTTTAACTTTATGTAGCTAAACATTCCTTTTTATCTTTCTACAATAAATACCATAAAGAATTAGATGATCAAATTGATTAGATATCAGTTAATGAACGGACTTTATAAATATTTAGACAATTATTTTGCAAAGCATAAAGGTTGAACTCTGTTATCGTTTTCCATTCTTATTCAGATCTAGAAACCCTGAAATAAAAATAACTAACTACAGCTCTATAAATTTCCAGCCTGTCAACGCTGATCTCCTCATCGCAGGAACATGTGGAGAGTCAAATCGAGCTGAAAATAAATTGGAAATTGGACTCCATTTTCAACTTACCAGGTGGTTAACTTGGCGAATTTAAAATGGGGGCTGGAGAGAAAACGTAATTATTAAAATTAATACAAATGTTATCGGCTTCTGCTCAGCCTTCTTCATAAAAACTGTGTTTTTGATGAGAAAATACAGAAACTCTTCCTCTGTAATGTTTTTTTAATGTGATTTTGATTTATCTGTGTTTACATGGGGAACAATTAAGTTTTAAACACCAACAGTTCATCATTTAGTGGTCAATCTTACTACTATTCTCTTTTTAAAAACTGTTTTCTCTAGCTGTATAGAAGAACAAACAGAACTACCCCTGCCCCACCTGTTGATGCGCACTGCCACACAGCTGGCTTAACAGGGAAACTATTTCAATTTTTACTTGCTTACAAACAAGTTTAAAAAAAATATCCAAAGCATTGCCACCCATCGTCACTGTTATTAAGCTATCGCAGTTTGAGAACCAAAGCAGAAACTCCAAGCATGTTTGCTTAAAAAATTATTTACCTGATGTGTAAAGAGGACTCCCATTATTCAGATCTCCTCAAAAAATGTTTACAACTTCATATTTTAATAGTGAAAACACCAAATATTTTATAATATGCAGTGGAAACCGTCTTAGCGCTACAGAAGAGGCTAACATCTACAGCCTTCCTTATTTCTGCTCTGGTGGTTCAGCCAATCACCACCAAGGAAAATAAATGGCGCTCCTGGATTGGCTGGTTTGCAAGCATCAGCCAATAATATGTAAAGAAGAATTAGGCAAAATGTATCTCAGTTTCCAAAGCAATATTTCTTTCTGCTTTCCAAAGAATACGCAAATTTTCCATGAATAATCTGGAGTTCAGAGAAAAATCTGTGAATACTGAACTGCAAAGGTTATCATGAATGTTTTCCACTTATTAAACTATTCATGTTGCAAAACGTTTAACTTGTTAAGAAATTAACTTATTATTTTCTGGGTTGATGTAAAGAAACGATTGCTTATCCTTTCACTTTCACTAACACACCACATCAACAAACTTCCATGTAGCATTGTGTCAAAGTATTTAAATTTCCCAAACTGGACTTACTTTTGAATATTTTAATATGCTGCATGAAAAAAAGGTGGATTTTCCACTAATAATTTGGAATTAGATTCACAGAAATTCCACCAACAGGGATTAACAGCATCTTAAACATCAGGCGTAAGCAATGAAAACTAAATTTGAATAAATATAATAAAAATAAATTTTATTTGTAATTGCCTTTCTTGACACTCAATGTCACATTACATAGTCTAACCTAAAAATAGAAACAATATTAAAATACGCAGTAAGAATACGTACAAAATAGGATTTAAATAAGATCATACATAATCAAATATAAATTAACTGCATCATTTATGACAAGACTCTTCAAAACCACTGGGATATCAAGAAAAAGTAAATAAATATATCAATCGATAAATAAAAGGTGATCAGGTTTTAGGGCAACAAACATCTCTTGGATAGAAATTGTTTTTAGTCTGTTTGTTCTTCACTTTACTGAAACTCAAATGACTTCCTTTACCTTTAAGTAATCCAGGAGCTGCCATTTCCCTTCACTTACAAACAATTTTAACATTTAGGGGGGGAAAAAGAAAAGCCTTTCAGGAACCAGTGGTTTTTATTTCACGTTCTCAGTGAGCCAGAACACAGCATGTGGATTAAAGATCCATAAAACACTCAGCACTTCTCACATAAGGAGTGAAAAACGCTCGCCGACATGTCCGCTCAAACCGATTCCTGCCCGTTTTTATCACTCCATCGGCTGCTGCGTGATTCCTCCGCTTGCTTTTAATGCAACGGGCAGCGTAAACATGGCGCCCCGCAGCGAACGGGGGAGACGTCTGAAATAACAGCCGTCACGGTTCTGGAGAACCGGGCCCTGCGGGGGGAGGCGCAGCCTTCAGGGGCAGCACAGCGTCTCTCATCGTTAACTACTTTAGGACTGAATGAAAATGTGCTGAAAGAAACAAAAGGGAGGAAATAAAATGAAGAGCTGAAGTGTTGAGGCTTCAGATGCACGGCAGGGTTTTGCACATGGACAGTAATCTTAAAGGACTTCCTGGTTAATTAAAGGTTAAATAAATAAATAAAGAGAAGGAAAATGCAAAGATATTTAATATTAAATAAAAATAGTAAAGTCAAACATCTTTATTTTATTGCTGCTTTTATAGTGTTTATTGCTAATTAAGATGGTAAAAGGAAGAAAGCATGATAGAATTAGGGCGTTTATTATTATTATTTCCAAACCTTTAAGAGGTTTTTATTATTACCAGGGATTCTGTATTAACTGGTTCCTCTCAGGATGACCAGTGGCGCCCTCTTCTGGATGCCAGCCAAACTACAACACGAATTCTACATTCACACCAAACGCGATTTGAGCGTCCTGGTTTACATTCGTAGTCTACGTGGACGCACGTCGTGGCTCATTTTGCTGCGAGATTGAAGCGTTTCGAGTGTTTGATGCTGGAGTTGAAAAATCTGAACTTTCGCCGCTTGATGCAGAGCGCCAACCAATCAGAGAGACTCTGCTCTATGACATAGTAATCTGTAGTTGGTGTCCTGCCAGGAGATGCAGGCACTAATGTGGATTAAAGGTCATCAAACTGGGCTCTGGTGAGACAAAAACAGCGCTAATAGCGATCCTCGCCAGCGCCCAGCTAGCTTGTGAAACTCACAAAACCTGAGAATTATCTAGTATATTCAAGCTGGCGCCCAATGGCCACATTCTGTTGAATTCAGTAAATGAAACCTAGATAATCCCAATATTTAATTCGCTATTGATCAAAGTAACCGGGAGAGGAAAAAAAGCCAAGAGGCTCCAACGCCCGCCGTGTCGTTATCAACTGTCACCATTGAAAAGAAACTGAACACAAAATGTTCAGGGAAGACACGTGAGCCTCCGTTATGATTGCAGAAGCTTTCAGTACATAATATTTTGGTGCCATTTTCTCCATTTTATCCGCCATTGTACAAACAGACCAGCTCCTGTCAACGCTCGCCTGTAGAGATTTTCTGACGTGTCGAAATGCACACACATCCAACTAGAAGCGCATTTCTGACGCACGAAACGCGTCCGGTGTGAACGCACCACAGAAGAAAGTCTCAGTGGCCATTATTAGTTAATAAATTGGAATTAATTGCAATCTAATAAACCATCTCGGGATCTTGTTCACGAATGGGGGAAGAAGGGAGCGGGAGATCGACAGGCGGATTGGTGCAGCGTCTGCCGTCAAGTGGGCGCTGTACCGGTCCGTTGTGGTGAAGAGAGAGCTGAGCCAAAAAGCAAAGCTCTCGATTTACCGGTCGATCTACGTTCCCACCCTCATCTATGGTCATGAGCTTTGGGTCATGACCGAAAGAACGAGATCGCGGATACAAGCGGCCGAAATGGGTTTTCTCTGTAGGGTGGCTGGGCTCTCCCTTAGAGATAGGGTGAGAAGCTCAGTCATCTGGGAGGGACTCAGAGTAGAGCCGCTGCTCCTTCACGTCGAGAGGGGCCAGTTGAGGTGGCTCGGGCATCTGGTCAGGATGCCTCCTGGACGCCTCCCTGGTGAGGTGTTCCGGGCACGTCCCACCGGGAGGAGGCCCCGGGGAAGACCCAGGACACGCTGGAGGGACTATGTCTCTCAGCTGGCCTGGGAACGCCTTGGGATTCCTCCGGAGGAGCTGGTGGAAGTGGCTGGAGAGAGGGAAGTCTGGGCCTCCCTTCTGTAGCTGCTACCCCCGCGACCCGACCCTGGATAAGCGGAAGAAGATGGATGGATGGATGGATGGATAAACCATTAAGTGTAAAGTCGATTAAATGTTTGTTCCTGGAAGGGATATAAACAATTGATCGATTTACAATTCACTTTTTCCATTTTTCTCCCTCTAAACGTTTTTCTGTTTCCTTGTTGTTGATTCACAAAAAGCCAAACCACAATCTCTGCACTACAACCAGACACACACACACACACCGACACACACACACAGACCTCAACGTTGATTTTCCACCTTAAAGTGGCTGCAGTCACGGAAGCCATCCGCCGTGGCTCCAGCAGATAAATGAGACCGCTGCTTTTAATTAGTGTCACATTAATGATCAGTAATCAATTATTCAATAAAGACTTCTGAGGCACAAATTGTACATATTTCTTCTAGACAACGCTTATGTGATCTGCTCTAACATGGCCGTCTACATTTGTTTCACCTACATTTAAGAAAACGCGAAGACATACGAATGTTTTTGCTCAAAGTGGCTGGTTCTGTTGATCTGTTTTTAGTTCAGTTGTAAAAAAAACAAAGCATGTTGGCTGTGCCACATTGTTAGCAAGCAAAAATCTAAAATAAACACATTTAATCACAATAACATAAACAAAATGTGGGAAAATATAACTTATTCAGTGGTTAAAAGTCCCTTCCTTAGTTAAAAAAAATCAATTATTTATGCGAAAGAGATTTCATTGAAGCTTTATGATGATCTGTGATGCTGCGGGCCAGTTTTTAAATACTTTCCATTTCACTTTGAACTTTGGCAAGAGTGGCCAGCATCAGAAACTCTTTGAAATATCGGGATATTTTAGATACAAATGCTGTTTAACTCTGGGTCTTTTAGTAGGATATTAATCCAGATCAAATCATCAGAAATGGTTGCAAAATCCACCTTCCTCTTATTGTTATTCCACAGAAATAAGAAGGAACAATTATGTACGCCAGTAAATGTTTTCAACAGGATTTCATGGATTTATTATTTTCAGTCTAGGATTATGCTGCTGCAGTCATAGATCCATATATTTTACGCCTTTTTAAGGATTTTTACCAGGGCTGCCAATAAGCCAGCAGACCACTCCATATAAAATCCTTTTTAATTATGATTTACAGATAATTAAGTAGTATGAAACTTACATTGATAGACAGAATTTCCAAATAAAAAACATAAAAGATGAGATCAATAAAGACAGATGTTTATTGGCCTGAGACCCGACTTTTGACAGTTTCTGGATCTGCAGTGGAACATTAGCATGTAATCTCTCTCAGTTTTCTCTCTCCCCTTTGCTCACGCTTCAGGCCTTAAAGGGGCGTGCAATGAGCTGCCGTCCACTCAATTTAGGATTGTTGAGCGAGAAGAGGAAAGGCAGGATTCTGGCTAATTTAAAAGAAAGAACCCGCAATGGGAGCAATTTTCAAGCACAGCATAAAATGTTTACGAGCTTTTTTTACCCAAACGCTGAGCTGAAACAGCCACAGAGAACTACATCACTCAATGTTTCTGGTTTTCATCTGCTTGCATTACAAGATGAAATGAAAAGCTGTGAACTGGCACTAACAGCTCATACATGCTAACCGTTGGCATCACAAAGCTAATGCCCAGCAATCTGCAGCTCTGGAGACACAAATGACTCACTTAAAATATCAAATGCTGAAATGTTTTTTGTTTGTTTCATTCGTTTGTTCTGTACCCTGAGAAACAAACACTGACCCCACTGTGACCCCCACGGTAAACCGCCACTGTTTACTGCTAATCGCACTTAGCCTAGTCATTTAGCACAACTATTATCTTTTCGTTGATTGTTTAGTTTATTTATTTATTATATGAGGCTGTTAGCATATTTATGCTAGTAGCAGCTAAAGGGAATGCATTAGCCAGTAGCTTATTAGCTGCTAGATGTTAGCTTCATGCTGCACCAAACAAAATTCAGTTTCAGTAGGAGTCGAAATAGTTTCTGTGACAAACTATTTTCAGACTGTAAGAGTGATTTAGTAGATTTTATGTAGCTTGTCACCGCTAGATGCTACAATATTAGGTCAACTAATCATTGCTAAAATTAGCATCCCACTCATAGCCTCATCCAGCAGCTAAATGGACTTTCTTTTCTTCCTTTTAATAAATTTTAGAGTTATTTAAAGTAGTTACTGTCAGGAGGCTATGGTGTAACATATATTTTTATGTATTTTTAAAAAAAATTTATAGCCTTGTTAGCATGGTTGATCAAAAAATGTTTCCGAAATGGTCCTTGAATGCATCCACTCATGTCCAACAGACTTTCTATCAACTACTATTTCTGATAAAATCATTAAATGACAGGCGAAGTTTGAAATAAGGAAGGTCTAGATGTTTTAATTTGACCTCATTCAAGAAAAATTCATTGTTTATCTTATTCTGCTAATACAACCTAAGGCATATCTTAGGTTTTAAGATGTTAATCTTAGGTTTTAAGATGTTAATCTTTGCGTTTGCATTTATTCAGGAATGTTTATTAAAGTCTGGCTTTCAGTAGGCCCGTTAGAGTGGCTGTTTTTCATCTGGATCATTAAAAGACAGACAGAAATAGCCTAAACACAACTTTTAGCTGTTTTTAAAGTGATCTCAGACATTATCATTCAATTTGTTTTTTTTTTGTCTAATGGCTTTTGACTCCATTTTGTCTTAAATTTCATGGTTATTTTCCAGAAACCCAAAGCTTTTTGTTCAACATTTCAGTATATTGTCTAAGGACCAGAAGACTCCCAAAAACCTGCATTGTTCATATTGTTGCAATGTCTTCTAGAAAGGTCAAATCTCCTTTGGAAAGCCTAATGTCCTAATAACAATTGGATCTTAATGGTAAAGACTGACTGTCAGTCAGTCGTTAGAATCCAGCGCACAAAACACCACCTTTCTGCTGAAGTCCTGAACAGCAGAAAGGTTTTAAAACAACATCTGCCCAATTAGTACAGTGCAACATTTATTTATAAATGTCCACTGCCCATTAGTCCCAATGCCAATATTGATATTTGGGATTATTCTTCAGCTAAATGCATAGCTAGTCTCTTTAATTGCTCCCAAAATGCCATTTGTAAAGACAGGAACCTGGCCTCACATTTTATTTGTGTAATGGATATGCGCAGTATTACTCATATGTTATGCGTGGGGGACATTCCCAGAAGTAACTGAGCTGGAATGATAACAGAAGAATTGTGTGATTGAGACAAATGGAGCTCCACTGCACAATGCACGGTAGCAATACATCAGCCACCAGCAGCAGGTATGTTTCTGCTAAGAGGATTGATGGAAAAATGGTGAGAAATTTCTCTTCTCTGCACAACAACATGCCAACATGTCCGAGGTTTGCAAACACCCTGGATCCTGGCCCATAATGCATGCAGGAACCCACTGGGAATATATTAGCATGCGATAACCGCCGCTGGCTTTTACTGTTAGATAAAAGGTAGGACATAAGCAAAGAGGAAGGTCTAACCTTTAAAGTTGTTTTGCGTGCCGGCTTCTCCAGATATTCTTGAATGAGTTGACCTCCAGATTTGTTTTCTCCGGTTTTGCAGTCACTATGGGAACCTAAAAATAAAAAGGCAGGTTGTAAACAAACAGAACCTGGGCATAAGAAAAAGACTTACAGCTTTTTTCTTCTACAAAAGTTGTGGCTTTTTATTGGTTACATTTGAGCAAAACTGATATTTGATCACTTCATTAAGCAGAAACCACAGCCCAATACAACAGCTCTGCCAGTAACTCATAACTTTAATCAAGCTTGTCCCTTTTCGTTTTTAATTACACTTCATGTTGATTAATGAAGCCCACCGCCTTTACATAGATTTTTAATATAATACCCTCTGGTATATTAGCAGAACTCCATGTCAGACTTTTTCAATAAACTTTTCTTCAGGTTCATAAATGCCTTTAGGAATTAAGTTAATGTGGTTTTTTTTTGTGTGTGTTTTTTTGGTGTTTAGGAAATTAAAAACCTCCTGATTATTAAGACACAATCAACGCTACCTCACAACGCACACTGAGCTCCAGCATGTTTGGTCACCTGGTTTTACCGCTGTACAATGGCTGCTGGAAAAGACAGGCATTTTTTTGTTGACTTACAATTCTTGCTGGCTGTGAAGGAGGCTCTACTAGTGCTTTTCAAAGATCTACGGTTGTATAATTACACGCCTGTTTGAGAGTGTAAACGTTGAGTTGGGGGCGTGGCCAGCAGCAGTTTTTGAATTTAAAGTGACAAGACGCCCTAAAACAGCTCAAAATGGGCAGAAGTGATGAGATTGAAATCTCATTAACTAAGAATTATTTTGTGTAAAAATATAATGAACATAAACTTAAACCATAAACCATAAACTTATCCTAACCTGGTAAAGGGAGAATATATATATATATATATATATATATATATATATATATATATATATATATATATCTATATATATATATATAATTTTTGTTGTTGAACTGCAGAAATACAGATCTAGAAAAAATAAGAGCCCACTGCACTGAACCCTGTTGAAAACCTGAGGGTTTTTCCACCAAATATTGATTTCTGAACTCTTCCTGAGTTAAAACATTAGTATTATTGTTTCTAAATGAATATACACTTGTTTTATTTGCATTATTAGAGGTCTGAAAGCACTGAGTCTTTTTTTTTTTATTTTGACCATTTCTCATTTTCTGCTAATTAATAAAAAATGTTTGCTTGGAATTTTGGAGACATGTTGTCAGTAGTTCATAAAATTAAAAACAATGCTAATTTTACTCAAATATAAACAGAGTAAAATCAGAGAAAGTGATTAATTTAAGTGGTCTCTTAATGTTTTCCAGAGCTGCATGCCCCATTAGAGATGGAAAAGATTATTTATTTGATGTATTTAAAAACTTGTTAGTATACTTTTTTTTTTAAATGCCCGTAAAATGTCTAATAAATCCTTACTTCCAGATGTTTTGTACGTACATGGAGACATTTTAGTTGCTATATAAGACTCGACTTGAAAGTCTAGCTTCACTTCCCACCAAGGTCTACCGGAGTGACTTCGTTGACCTCTGGGGTCAAACTCGTCATCTGTAGCTTCTGTACAGCAGCGTGAGCCACGCAACATTGCGCCTGGAGCGGACGTGCAAGTAAGACTGCATTCACAGCCCTCTGAGCTCTCACATGAGCGCATGTTAGCATATCTTTGTTGGCACGTGGCTCGTCCTCCAGCAAAGTTGCCCTTTCGCCCACTCTTGTACAAAATAAATAAAAAATAAAGTCTCATTGAATATTAAATACGCGTAGCAGTGTAATGATGACAGAGACCCAGAGCTAGCCTAATTATTCAGGCTTCCACTGCTGACTCAATGAGGCTCCCACAGGGGCCTGTGGAGCCTCCCTTCAACGCCGCTTCTCCTTCAAACAGTGGCGAGCTGCAAAGTCACCCTTCCACTTCACTTTCTTTAAAGGCTGCCAGTCTCCAAATGCCATTAAACACAGCATATCAGCTGCTTCTTTACAGACAAATCGGTGTAGAGAGGAGCAGTATTTAAATTACTTCGCCGCCCTGCTGTCAGAAGTTGAACGGAGCCGCAGCTTTGGGACAAGACGCGGCGGCAACGACAACAACGGTGGCCATGAATATGCAGCCGATGTGCAATTTGCACAGATGCAGATGTTTTCATCTGTAGGAGTAGGAAGGGAAGTGAAGGGGAACGTTTTACTGAAATGAGCCCATTCTCTTTGCTAGAAAGCAGCTCATTCTGCGGAGTGGTGCAGAGCTGAAAATAGACGCACAGTGGCCTGCTGAATAAAAGATGACAGGACAGCGCGGCCATGCACTCGCCGTACCCTTCGCAGAGGCACTGCGTGTTTGTTGCATGTCCAAGTGCACGCGCGGTTGGGCTTCAAAGGTTTTTTTTTTTCGTTTTGCTTTGCCTTATGCACACGAATAATGTAACTATATACTAAAAAATTAGAAATAGATGTCTCCAAGAGCAGCTTTTATCCCCTTTAGCACGCATGAGCAACTCCTTTTCCACTACACCTGACCAATGAAGCGAAACGCTGGAAGAGGATTTGGACAAAAAAAAAAAAAGAAACTTTTTTTTTATTTGAATTAAAAACCTCCCAACATGACAGGAAATTAAAGTCAAGAGCTCATTATTTACACCTAATTTCTCTTTTCTTCTTCCAACATTTTACCAAACCCTGAGAGAGGATGTGATGAAATGTTTATCCACTTCTCTCTACACACCCAGCTTTGGTATCTGACAACTTGAAAAGCGGCGCGATGTGGCGGCGGCGGCGGCGGCTGCTGCTTCCCATTTGGCTAATCTGTACGCTCTCCGATAAGAAAGCTTAAATCCTCCATCCTGCCATGAAAAACAAAGGCTTTACCTAATAACGAATCCGAGCCATATTTCACAGAGCACTTTGATTTTGATTTTGCTCCCCGAGCACGAAGTAGCTGGCTGCACCGGGGATTGCTGAGAGGGAGGGATTGGAGTCAAGGGACAGAAATAGAGATTGGGTTTGTTTATTCATCAGCGTGTAAGCAGGTAATTATGACGATTCTTGCAGAATGTGTGTTTACTTTTTGTCTCTAATTTGTTGACTTGTAATAAACAAAATTACAGCTTTTTAAAATCAAGATGATAGTGAGAGTTTCTTGTCAGCTTAGTAACTCACATCTGTAAGCATGACTTGTATAATTATGACAGCGGTACTAAAAGTCATCCATGAGAAACATACATATATGAAACTTATAAATATGAAAGATTTGGGAAAATAATCTTTCACCGTAGCAGAATCATGTTTTGCTTTTCATTTTTAACTTCAAAAAGAGAATTACTCACAAAAATGTAACATCACATCATCATCTGCGTAGCGTGAGATTTTTGCATGTAAACTCAAGTGTCTCATCTATAGATGAGACAAAATATTCAGACTGATTTATTTTATCCGTCAGTAGACATCATACAGTAACGGTTTTGTATGAATACATCTATTGCTACAGATCTATTTCAAATCTTACTCTCAAAAATCAATAAACTTTAATTTCCAATGAAACTTTTAACACTGGAACTGGAAGAAATTTTGCTTATCAAAAATAAAAAAACTAAACTAATCAACTGAAACAACAAATAAAATGGAAACCGAATGCCAATGCACAAGACTGAAGACTTTTGTTGTCCTGTCTTTGGTAGGAAGAGAGAGACGAAAAAAACAAACATAAATAAAATAAAACATTATTGAGCTTGTTTTAATTTATCATGCAATTAATTGGTTATTTTGACAGGCTTAGTTGGTTGCCGGGAAACTAACAAGCCAGTTTTCCAGAGATAAATAAACAAAAAACGTTTATATATCATTAAATCAACATTTATTTTAAAAATACAGAATATATCATGTGATATCTGAAAGTGTTCACTTTGCTGTAAAAGGGAGAAGTTCAACGCTGACGTAAAAACTAACAGCACCAATATTTAGATTTCTTTTTGGTGATTTAGGGGTTACTGAAGTGAAAATGTCACTGTCAGGTCACTATATTCATCATACTATAAGTTTTTTTTAAATGTTTATGCTTTGTTTCCCAAGAAGAATAACATGTAAATCCATCATTTGCACCAAGTGTCTCATTTTGTGTTATTTGGCTTCCTAAAAGCAGATTTTGTCAAATCAACATTATGCTGTCAATGCAACAAAAGCGTTTGTATGTTGTTGTTTTTTTTGTATGTAGAAGACGACAAAACGTGGACAAAAAAAAAAAAATGCGGAGAAAATAACGTCTCTCTTTGCTGCGGCTCTTTCTAGTGAGGGGGAAAAAAGGCATGCTGAGAAAGAAAAGAGTGCATGGTGAATCTATTATTCCAGGAGACTTCAGATGTTTTGCTTGAGGCAAGTGTGACTTTGCAAAAGCCTGTTTTTCACAAAGGCTGTCGATTCTGGACTATTTTAGGTGTCTATCTGGCCGAGTCCCTCTCCTCTGCTGACGTCCTCTACACCTCTGTCCATCCCTTTAATAAAGAGAGGAGAGCCACTCTTACTGCTAAACCACCTCTGTGCACACAGTATCACTCCGGCTTCACAGTTCGCCTCAAAACTCGGACTCTGACTGAGAGGAAGTGTGTGTCTCAGAGTGTGTGATGGACAGGTTTTGTAATACAGTACTTAAAATGGCCTTTGCTTTTTTCTCCAGCCTGTCCAAACCGATCATTCACAAACGGCCAAGCCCTATCACCCTTGATTAATGACTTCTAAAATAGTCAACCGGGATAAAAGAAAATCTCTTCAACTAAAAAAAGTGAGTACAAATTGTAGCAGAGAGCTAATTTTTATGACTTCTCGCACCAGCAGCAGGTGGTTTTGGCTTTTAATAGAGAAAGGAACATGCTAAATATAAGCGAAAGCAATCAACTCCACAACAGGAAGTGTTGGCATAATACTCATTACTGGGATTTATTTTTGGAGAAGTGCAACAAAATGATACTGCAGTCAAAACTCAACAAGGTCCACACAAAACAGTATTTATCCACCAAAGATCCAGCTAAAAAGCATTTATTTCATGGTTCTTTTTCTAAAATTTCTAAGAAAAATAAGGTAGGCATTAAAATAATAATTGAATAATAGTTTTTAATAGTTTTCCAAAACGAAGGGCTTTTAGAAAATGATAAACTGAATTGATCCTCTAACATTAGAGGAATAACATTAAAAAATATTCTGAGCATTGCTAAAGCAGTGCTAGGTTAACGATTCTCCCAAAACAATTGTAGTTTATGCTAACTTTTTAAATGTTTTCTTTTCTCTAAGCAGTTTTTAACTTCTTTAGCTTATATCTGTTCTGGTTTATTTTTGCTTTGCAGTGTGCATGCAGTGAAAGATTTTGTCTTTCTGAGTCTCTTTTTAGACATAAAAACTCTGATTAGCATAAGATTAGCATTAGCAATAACACTAGCATGCTAACTTAAAAGTCTAGAGCACATGCTGTAGTTTACTGACAAATACATAATATAATTTAAGAGTAAAACCTGTCTGTTGTCTTGTTTTCGCTACGCTAAAGCTACCTAGCTTAAAAACAGTGAGGATTACGAGGCTATTAAAAGCCAAAACAGGAAATACACATATAAATGATAATAATATATTTTTCTAGGCTTAATAGGGACCTGAAATAGTCATAATTATGTCCATAGCAAACCAGAGTTTCATCTGAATACTGAAATTAGCTTGGGCTACCAAATTGACTGAAAAGTCAGTTTTAATGAAAGTAAGTAAAACTTACAGCTCCAGTGTTAAAATAACATTTCTATTTATTATTCTAACCAAAAAAAAAAAAAAAAAAAACAGCAATAAACTATCCAAGTTATATTTTTCTTCTAAGCGTTTTACTGTCTCTTGTGGATTTAGCTGTAATTTCCAGTAGAGGACAACCAGTGACATGACTGGCGCATCACAAATGTGTCTCTACTTTACTGGTTAATGATTAAATCATCAAACTTCAATTAGGTCTGTGGAGACCGCACAATGCTGGAGAGTCTCTCACTTTCATATTCATAATTCTGGTTTGTTTGCCAACTTTTAAGAACTGAGGCGACAGAAGTGGGAGATTTTAATATTTATCCCAAGGTCGTGTAAAGTTTATTCGATGTAAGATGGATGAGCTGGTGAAAAAACAAACCCGAGGGGTCACGACGGGGTCAGGAAGAGGGAAAAAAAAAACAGAAAAGATGGCTGTTATGGGGGAGTGTTATTATGGGCTTGGCAGCTGCTTGGAGGGGAAACGAGGGAGGCAGAGAGCAGGTGTGCCGGGGTTATTGGTCAGGACCTGATGCGTCCCAGAACAGAACCGCCGACATCCCGGCCAGGTGAGCAAACCGACTCTGGCTCTGTGTGGCCACACTTCTTTCCCTCTCATTTATCCCGTTTTATTCACTCGCAGCTAATTTCAGATCTGCTCAGCGGCGTGAAACGGTGCGCTGGTCTGACTGGCCCACAGAGCCCGTGGTAAAAATGTGTCAACAGAGTATTTGTCGCTGGGTTTTTTTGTTTTTTCTGAATGTAAGTGAAATGTAGGAAAATAGACACAAATGTCAGCAGTTGGTGAAATTTAAAACTTCAACAGAGTCCACTCCTCCACAAGGCAGTCATCTCTCAAACTAAACAATTATTTTAGTAATCAACCTATCAAGTATTCTGACGATTAACTGAATAAAAAACTTGATAAAAGAAAATTTTGATAAATTGCCTAAATGAGGATGTAATAATCAAGGCTGTCGAATCATTACAGGTCGGGTCCAAACTCTCTGGATGAAGCAAATAGAGAGTGAAAGGGTTTGAATCCCAATCTTTCTGCATGAATTTTACATTTTCTTCTCATACTTGGACGGGTTCTCTCCATTTTACACCCACAGTCCAAACATATGAATGGTTGGTTTCTTAAAACAAAGAGATCTCAAAATGAAACACCAGTGGCAATGCCAGTCTATATTCAATATTCCACCTGCAGTTCTGATTTCAACAGCAATCAACACTTCAGGATCAGATCTCTCTGCACCAGAGTGACCAACACAGTCACAAAATGGAGTGCCATCAAACACCAGTGTCCGACCAAGCAACCCAGGGACACATTTGTTAAATTATTGAATGTCTTGTTTCTATAAACATTGATTGTCCAACTCAATAAATCACAGAAAAGTGGCAGAAAAACCTGTTTGGGTGCAGCAACCGTCAACTCTGCTGCAAATCTTACAAATGCATTTAGTTAACAAATGTGGGAAAATTAACAGGCTTTCCGAGAAATGATTTATGTAACCCAAATGTTCTTTTTTTTTTATCCCATATAATTAGAAAATGAACAGATTCGTTCTTTCAGCTGCACAGTCACGCATCACACACCCACGCCTTTCTCTGCCGTTGCCGCTCTTCACCTTGACTTCCGAAGGACACAAAGATCTCTATTAGCCCAGGTGTTTTTGTTAACTCGCCGGCACGATATAAGTGCAGATAAAGAAAGCCAGAGCAACACGCCATGAAGCCTTTTCCATTTACCCCTGAAGCATGAAGCGCACTGCGACTGACTCCAACTTCTTGGATCGATAAGTCATAAACCAAATGTCCCTTTCTGACTGTCGGTAGCTGAGGAGCTACAAGCTGATTTTCTATGAAAATTAGTTTTTTCTCTGGGCGATGTGAATAACATCGGGGGAAATTAAGCATCCAGGTGCGTGCAGAGATGAATAGAAGCAACACATAAAAAATAAAAATAGATTTTTGTTAAGATATACCGAGATACTACAGAAGCGTATTGCTATTACGCAGGGAAAAAATGACGGAAAAACCTCAGAAGACACTGAGCACGACTTCCTTCTTCATAAAATGTAGACAAAAATGACCAGAATGACCAGAAGACCAGAAGCCATTTCTTCCACTAGAGTATTTTGTTTTGGTTTTATTTACCCAGAATGCCCTCCATTGTAGTCCACTTCCTGCTTTTGGAGTGATCTCTGATCTGCTAGGCGTTCACATCCGAATTCAAACTGCGGCAAAGTTCACTTTTAATCAAACGAGATCGAGGTTGTTAGGCGGCTCAGAGTTCACCTCGTTTGATTCCTCCAAACAAACTGGACTTTCTGGACAAACAGACTGGAGTTTAATTAAATCTGACTAAAAAGTAAAAAGTAAATCAATTTCTGTTGCACTGGTTAAAAAAATGTATGAGACATCAATATGTCCTTCATGTTTTTGTTTCTACTAATTGGAAATAAACATGGACTATCAAAGGTAATATTTACTTTAATGGATCATTTCTGAAGACCCTCTTTGCTTCCTGCACGTCATTAATGAAAGTTTGTGAGCCGTTCATTGAAACAGCAGAAATTTGATCTCCACGTCGATTTCTTCGTTGCTCAATGGGTTGCAGAGAATCTGTCCTCATTCAATTCATCCCTCCAGAAAGCTCATTTACAGCCTCCGAGTCGATCCGTCTCTTTTTGTTTGCTGTCCTTGGCTTCTGCCTCTGACTCACTTTCTGCTCGGCTCTGCCTCTCTTTTCCTTCGTCTAATCCCTCTCCACATGCACCACCGCTGCACTGGCACAAGCTCTCTTAGCAAAGGAGGGAAATGAAGAAGAAAGAAATAACAAGAGAACAAAACAACAACAAAAAAATAGAGGGACCTGTGGTGACATGAAAGGAGTTGGTTGTGAAAGGACGGAGATAAAGTGGGCAAACACAGATGAGAGGGACAGAGGGAGGCTGCGTCACCGCTCCCATCAGATATGACAGAGAAACACGCAGCGAGGGAAGAGAAGCGGAGCGGCGGATTGATGGGTTTAAGATGTGGAGAGCCGTAAAGAGGCAGAGGTCTATTAAAAGTGCAGCGTTGGGACGGTGGTGATTTAAATGAATCGTTTCTGTGCGACAGCGGTCCATTCCTGCAGTGTGTTTTGTACTTCAGCGGCTGTTTGATGTGTGCATATCCATGAGTCAGTGTTTATTTATCTGTGTGGAGGGTGCGCTGATGAATCAATACTGTTAGTGGAATATTTAGCTTCTTTGTTTGAGGGGTTTTTTTAGTTTGGTTTTTGGTTCGAACATCCAACCACCAGAGAGGAGAAGACGGAGGGGAAGAGACGCGCAGAGCAACATGGTTCCCAGAGAGCTGACCGCAGCGCTGAACTTATTTAATCCTGCAGCGCTGACTTTGGCCGGAGAAATAAATTTACTGCGGCAAAAGGTTTTTGTTCAGCTTGAGTTCTTATTTTCAAACAAATTGTTTCTATAAACTTTAAGCCTACAAATGTGCATGTGCTGGATGTACAGTGTTTTTCCACAGCGCTGCCGCGTTCAGGCGTTGAACTTTTCCACATTCTGTCATTTCGCAAACGCAAAATTCAATGTTTCGTCTGGAGATTTTGCGAGACGAAACAACAGAAACTAGTTGATAATTGAGCTTTGGTTAGGAGGGGACAGAATATGATACAAACTTTTCATTTTGTTTTACCAAAAATGTCTTTCTGGGAGTGTTTCTCTATCAGTCTTACACATCTGAGTCTTGCATATATTGCTTAGTTTTTGTCTAACTCAGTTTTTATTAGTTAAATATTGTTTAGTTTTTCTGTTTCTTCATACTTTGGGTCATTTTTTAGGTGCGGAATAGAAAAAGTATTGTGTTGTCGTTATGTTTACATTGACTGGGTAATGAATACTCAACTTAAGATACAACTTTCAAAAAAGATTTTATCAATCGTGGATGAACAACAAACTTTTGCTGTCGCCATTTTAAGTCAGTCGACAGCTGACATAAACTGCTTGTGTGGAAAATAAAATCAATTTCTCATCAGTTTGAAAGCCTAATAAGTAGATTCAGAAACACAAAAATTAAGGATACAACGTTTATACCGTCAATTTTGTTTTATTTATTTTCATAAACACACAATATAGTCCCAGTTAGTTCCAGTTTTTCCCTTTTACTTACTGTTTTTTCTTATTTCAGTTAGAGAAAATGTTTTCTCAGTTTCAGTTTTTGCTAATTCGTCTTAGTTAACTATAATTATCTTGATATGGAGACTGATCTTTTTATCTTAAATTCTGTGAATTTTGCATGAATTTCCACTCATGTTTCTGGTTCTCAGCTAGATTCAGGTCAGGGATTTGACTAAGCCAGCGGCTCCAAAAACTTCCCAATTTGTGACCGACAAAATAAAAATGTAATTTAATATAGTGAGTCAAATCAAATCGGAAACAAGGCAGTTTGAAGTTTTACACCATAAAAACATAATGAAACAAGAAAGAAAGAAATGTTATATTGTCTCAAATTCCATCATCAAAATCATCAAGATTACACATTAACTTCATTTACAAGTAATCAAAGGTGGTTCTAAACAAGGTTTTAGCCCTATAGAAGTACTCAGTGTTTCAGCAGCTTTCCAGTTTTCTAAAAGTTTGTTCCAGATTAGAGGAGCATAAAGAGTAATAAATATTTATAAAGCATTTTAAAAACCATGAATAATTATCATCCTGCTTTTTGTTGATCCCATTTCAATAAATTAATTATCAAAGCTTTTGTTAGTAGTGTGACAAAAGATTCAAAAGTTACAACAAGCTTCTCCAGGAAATTTTACATTTGTAAAGAAATTACTTGAACTTTGCTGGAAGATTTCCTTGGAGTACTTATTTTGTACACCTGAACAAAAAGGTTTTATATCCCCAATATTGTACAAAGATCTGAGGACCTGAAGGAAATACAAAGCGGCGCTGCCAAGTCTTCCACCTTGATCCTTTATTATTTACGCTACATAAACAACATCCACCACGGACCCCTGGTACCAATTTCTATGCAAATTAAACAACACTGTACGCAGTGTGATCCTAATAGTATTACAGCGTCTTCTAACATATTTCTGTAGTCTCAAAGATGCACTGCTCTTTTAACCAATAAATGCACACACAGTAAATCACTTTGTTTACCAGCCCTATTAGCATTCTGCTGCTCTCCTGCAGCAGGAATGGTTCGGTTAGGTATAGCAAGGTTTTAAAAGTTAAAAGTTGGTTTCAAAACCAATAAAACTTTGTGTTTATGTGGTTTAAAATGTATTTAATGAAAATCTAGAGAAGGTCTCCAGCTGAATGGAGAATAAAGTGATGCAGAAACCCCTCCTCCACCTGTTGCTGTCTATAAGCTAACTGAAGAAAAGCTACTTCACTTCCCCCTTGCTTACGAAAGAAAATAATTTTGCTACTTTTATGAAACGTATGTTGCTCCGTACAACAGAAAAACAGTAATGAGGTGCCATATTGAGAAATTTAACTTAAATTTTAAGACCTTTAAGTAAATATAATCATGCATTCAATTAGAAAATATGTCCAGATTAGTCTTGCTTAAGTGAGAATTAAATATAATTTTCATTAAGCCCACATTCCCATATGTGTCTAATTAATCTACATAAACTGTTTCAGTTGGTGACAACGTTTCTGAAATAAATGGACTAATATTGTAAATTATTGAATGGATCTTAATTTGACCCATTTACTTGCAGATATCAAACATGATTGTGTATTTTTAGGAATTTTCAAAGAAGAGAAAGAAAGAACAAAAAAGAAAGAGTCAAATAAAGAAAGAACTAAAAAAGGACCAAAGACAGAAAGGAACCACAAAAGAAAAAGAAAGAACCAGAGAAAGAAAAAAAGAACCAAAGACAGAGAAAAACAAAGAAAAAAAACACCCAAAGGAAAAAAGAAAGAGAAAGAAAAAGACCAATAATTTCAACATTGTATTTATTTAGGTATGATATTTCACCTCCTTTACTGTCAGACTTTTATTTTGGTAAATGAAGAGAATGCCATTTCTCTTTGGTTCCATTGATACAAATCAGACTCCACTTCTCCTATTAACCTATAAATAAACCGTAATGTTTGCTTCACAAAGAAAACCCTCAGTTTCTGGGTCCCAATTTGATTAAATCTCGTAATACTTACAGCTATATGTATTTTTAAAGCCAGATTACTGCAGCGGCAGCGGCAGAATGACATGTAATCGGTTCTCCTTCCTGACCTCGCTTGGCGACGGCCTCGGATGTCCTCACCAGTTTCTGCCCTTCATTGCCCACTGATGCCCAGCCAAGGCTCCCCCCGCCCCCCAGGGGCCATTCTGCTGATGGCTAATATCTGCTTATCTGGCTCCCAAACCACGCTCTGACACAGGGACTGTGGTTAATGGCTGACCGGGAAGCGCCAAGTCAGCAAAAATGGAAGCCAAGGGGGAGGAAGGGGGGGAGGGAGAGTCACTTGTCATGAAATAGTGGCATTTTTTACTGGGCTCTTAGCCAGTTTGCATCGGTATCTTCCCATGCTTCAGAAGTAGAAAAGTCCAGACAATGGATGTTGCTTTTATATTACTTAAGAGTTTCAGATATTGATTTAAAAGAAAGGGGTTAGTGGCTATATAGCATTCTCCATAAGGAGCACAGAAATCTAACATATAACTCAATTAAAAGCCCAGTTCCACAGAGTTAGCATTATGCTTCTAACAAGAATGTTACATTCATTTTCATTTCAGGCCGTTTTCAAAGAACCGGCTGTGCCAGGATGTATTGATAAAACCCATCAACAAACTGCTAAAATATTAATAAACATCTGTCTCTGTATTCAATACGTAAAAATCTTTAAATAAAAGTGAACATCTTTTGACATTAATGACTCCCAAATTTGTTGGTGTGATTTTTGGCAACCAAAATCCCCAAAATTTCACAAATTTTATTTTAATATCATAGATGTGAAGTTTGTCAACATTTGTTTCTTTATTCTTCAAATCTGCCTTGTTTAGTTAAGAGGTTGCTTCTCCAGACATTTACTGGTGTATTAAGTTCTGTTGCGTTGCTCCTGGCGGTTGGTGGTTACCATAGCAACCAGTAACTGTCAGCTCCTCCCCTTTTCTTTCTGTTGCTGTTTGTAACTGTTTTCTTTACAAGTATTTTATTTTATCATATATCTTAGACAAATTTAAACACACAGTGTTTAACGAGTGATTTTGCCATGTTTTGTTAATATTTTTAACTGTTATTATTACCAATAACAGTTAAAAATCCTTATTATTAATATCTGTTATTAATGCCTATTAATAACAGTTATTAATATCATCAATAATTGTTATTAATATTATTAATAACTGTTGTTATTGTTAATGTTATCCATTTTAGTTGTGTTTAATTTTACAACTGCTAACAGCTGATAGGGAGATATTGTGCTGTAGTTTGTTTATCGTTATTTATTGTATTTTATTTAATGTTTAGGGGCAGAAGCTGCTGGACTGATGTTAACCACCAACTTGATTTCCTCTTGTTATAATAAATATAGTGAACCTGATTGTGTCTGTCATGAAGTCAACCTACTGGACCTGCGACAAACTTTTACCAGAGTTGGGTAGTAACTAGTTATATTTACTCAATTAGATTTACTTGAGTAACTTTTCTGAAAAGAATTACTTTTTGGAGAACTTTTACTACACTTTACTTTTTGTGTAATTGAGTAATTGTATTATGCAGTATTGCTACTCTTACTTGAGTGAAATTTTTTATTCTCTACCAACTGAATGAAAAACAAACATGTTTTAACCAAAGACTAACGAGAAACAGAGGAAAGAAACCAATTTTAGAAGGAAAGAAACCAATTTGGAAACATCTTATTTGCCTGATTTTGTTATTTTTTGGTTAGTTATATGAGTTATTGTTAAAATTTCCACTTAACTTTATATTTTGGTCCATCTGATTGGGTAATTTTTAAATATTAAATGATTGATAATTTGACAAGTTACTCAGTACTTGAATAGACTTTTAAAGACTTTTACTCTTACTTGAGTAGACTACCCGCCTCTCATGTTTACTATCCCAAAAAGGGGACCCCTCCACCATCCTTTCAAGCTGCCTTTTGCTCTGTTCTAGTCTTTTTTAGCTTGTTAGGCTGAACCACTGGAGCTTTTAAGAGATTCTTAACCTGTGAAACCAAACTCCCACCCACCGACCACTCCAGCTCTCCTCGACCGCTTCTCCAAAGCTGCCCGCCGTGGCCGAGGGTCACTGCAGCAGTCGTTATCATCTTCTCCAGAGAAGGAGAGCTGCCTAATTAATCGGGGCCCATCTTGACTCGCGGCCTCCCTGACTCTCGTCTCCTCCGCCACTGACAGGTTTTGCTGTGAAGCGCAGAGTAAGAGGTAGGAGCATGTGGCTGTTTTTAGCATCTTTGCAGGGAGCGCATCTCTTCCGCTGCATGCAAATGAGGATTTTGTGAGGTCTTGTTCTCCTTTTTGGTACGCGCGCCTGAATATGTGTGGCTGCTCTCTGCATGTGTTCCCGAACCCTCTGGGGCCTCTTAGCACCTCTCTCTAAGTGAGTTTCTGTAGCCGGAGTGAAACACCAGAGAGTTTACCCTCAATAAACGCAGAGAGCGGCAATACAGAGCGAGATACATTTGGACCGCCAGGTATCCATCTCAGTTAAACGAGTACAAATTGGATCGTTGACAAAAACCTATGAAAAAAAGACTTTTAGATCTTTTGTGCCACTGACTCACTCAATATCTTGAAATTGCAAGAACCTTTGAAAGCTATCAATCTTTTAGTTACATTTTACTTATTAGCTGTGTAATTTACCACCTGAAAATTTGCTAATAGTTGATTTTTGAAAAAAAAATGCTAAGCTAACTGGGTGTCTAATGCATTATGAGGCATTTTGACGAATACAGTTTACAGCTACTTAGATTATCGCTAGTATTAGTACATTAGTATTAGTAATTCTAGCATTGGCATCCTTAGCTAGCTGAGTGTCTGATGCATTATGATGTATTCTGACTAATCTAGCGTTCACCCAGTAAGGTTATCGCAAGAATTAGTATGGTAGAATTAGCTATTTTAGCAGATTGCGTATTAGCATTCTTAGCTAGCTGAGAGTCTGGTGCATTATAAAAGATCTAGTTTATAACCAGTTAAGATTATTTTTGGAATTTGTATAGTAGCATTAGCAATGTTAACGGATTGTAGCATCTTTAGCTAGCTGAGGCTCTGATTCATTCTGACTACAGCCATATTACTTTTGACATAACTTTCCCTGTTCTTACTCTGTAAGATTTTCTTGTAAGCAAAAACATTACAGAGGGGATTTTCAACATTCCCACACGGTAGATCTACAGTCAGCGGACATAGTCTGGCCAATGCTAGCAACCTCAATTTTTTGAGACTGCATGTAGAACGAATAGCAATGATTTCGAGCTCCAAACCTATCAGCGATCATAAGTTGTGATATAAATAGAGCACAATATGCCGAGTTGCAGATTGTTCTCTAAACTACTTTTTTCTTCCCGCAAAAAGTTATGTTGTCTCAACTTATTCCCTCCCTTCTTTATATGACACACTGCAGTGTCTTCTGTCCAACTGTGAGCCAGCTCATTAAACTGCTACAGCACCTCTGGACTTGACAGCAGGCATAACCAGTAGGAGCTACATGCCGTTCCACTACACTGACATCAGAATGCTCCTCTCCCCAAAATCATTATAAAACACAGCAGTGCAGTACTCTCAGAAAAAAAAATTGTTAATATATTCCACTTTAGCATAACGGGGAACCACTCTGGTAACTATATGTTCAGTAATCCCTTCCTCTTTTGTAATAAAGTTTACATTCAGTCTTTTAATAAGAACTTGTCCTAAACTTTTTATTTGAAATAAATATAGCATTTTACGCAGATATTTAGGATGTGAATAAACTCCAATATTTACTTATTGGGTAAAAACATCAAGAAATCACAAAGTCTCCACAACCGTTAAACAAAATCTTCACACCAATCCAAACTCTCTAATAACCTCTCTTGGGACCTGAGCCAGGAATGTATGCTTTGGATTAATAATTTTTAACAATAAACAGTCAAGGTTGTGTAACCTGCAATTAGTAATGGACTTTTATTTTTGCGGGCCCACTTCCTGTTTGCCCCAAACTCCGCTAGCTTATTTAAAGCCACGCCTCCAGCGCGCAGTTTAAAGATCCTCACCTGTTTCCACTGTGGTTGTGGCTTGTTGTTGGCGTCTTCTTCACGGAGTCATCAAAATCTTTAAGCCCACTGATTTGATTGCCTGGTGAGTTTATTATCTGAAAGCAGTGTTGCTTTTACATGTGAAACTTTGGGTTGATTGCTCATTGGAGCGTTGTTTTATTAGAATTATTGGCGGTGTTACCTGGATGTCGCCGGGGTTCTGGCACAGCTGATTGTGGCTGGGCGTGCCCACTCTCTTGATAAGGTAATCTGTTGCTGAATTTTGTGTATGTTCTGACACGTTAGATTGATGCTGAGGCAATGAAGTTTAAAATAAAATTTATCAGAACAGAATGTAGCTACACTTAAATATGATATTGCTAATAAACTTAGGTATTTACTTATTTTTTTCTTTCCCTCACTCTGCTTGAGTATTTGAGAAGTAATTTATTATTTTCCTTGATTGATATTTTGGAAGTGCACTTTGACTTTGACTTTGACTTTAACTTTGAATTGATTAACTTGAATCATGATTGATATTTTTTGTTTTACTTTATTTAAATTATGGTTAATTTAACCTAATTATTGAAATGTTTGTCTAATTATTAGAAATCTAATTGTTACGTTTAATTTGCACAAACTAAATGTTTAAATTGAATTATTTTTTTTTGGTATTATGTTTGTACATAATTGTTATTTTGATAAAATGCTTAATGGATTTTCTGACCTTTTAGGTCGGGTTTTTTTTTTCCGGTTGGATCAGATCCTCATCAGGATTTGAAGATGGCGAGCTAAGGAAAAGAACTCTGAACTTAATGATTTTGCAATTAATTTATTCTGGGTCAATTGTCTTGTCTCATTGTGTTGTTGTAATTGTTGTTTTATTCAAATCACTTAATATATATTCACCAAAACTAAAAACACTGCCTCCTGTTTTCTCCACACCTCGGGCTCCTAAAAGAACACTCTTCTGATGCTGCTTTGGTAGCCGCAGTTAGCTGCCTAGCCCATAACTGTTACATTGTTGGCGAGCTAGCCAGGAGCCTGATACTGTGAATGTTTTGGTGGATGTGTTTTGTGGTTTGTATTGAAATATGGATTTCTTTGACCAAATTGGTATCAATGTTGCAAATTCTGTCATCATTAGTGGTGTAACGAACACTCAAGCAGATGATGAGATCATCAATTATTTACGTGGTTATGGTGGAATTAAGGTTTTTACTGTTACTGCACGTGAGAATCCATTTTATAAAAACCTGGCCGTTGAATTCAGTAATTCTGCAGATTTGGAAAAGCTAAAATCGCTTTTGCCATACGTTTATCCATCTCAGGTTACAGAAGATGTTATATTTGTTGTTAAATTACTTTCAAGAGAGTGCCCTGCCACAGCCACAGTGGACACAACCTTACCTCCCGATTACCTTCATGAACTGAAACGTATTTCCCAGCAGAGTGGACAATCATTTGATGATGTTTTGAAAGGAGTTTTTGAACAAATAAGTGCTCATTTAGGAATAGCAGCTAGTGGAGGGAAGCCTGATAAAGATGATGAAGGGGATGATGAGGAGGAGGATATTGTTGAAGTACTTAACACTGAAAGAGAGTCTAGTCAGACTCCGCCACCTACTCTTCCCTCAAATCAATCAGATCAGTCCACCACCTACCAGCAAGGACCACAAACTCAACCAAATCCAACTACAAATGTGGGGCCGAGAATTTTCCTTTCGGGGAATGATCTGAATCCTTCTGAGGTCCAAAGGGTTGTTGTGGAACACATTGAGAGATGATGTAAATCTTCAACCTCTGTCTTCATTCAGACTACGTACCTTTTCAGGAAGACTTCCAAAACCTCAGCATGAGGCAGATTATGAATCCTGGAGGTCTCAAATAGAACTTTTAAATGCAGATCCAAGTCATGCACCCTTACATGTTACAAGGCGCATTTTGGAAGGTTTACTCCCTCCAGCTGCTGACCTAGTGAAGGGTTTGGGGCCTGATGCCCTGCCTGCCACATTTTTGCAGGTACTCGATTCTGCATATGCTACTGTTGAGGATGGAGAAGAATTGTTTGCAAAATTTTTAAACACACTTCAGGACCATGGGGAACGACCTTCTTCTTATCTGCAGAGACTCCAATTGGCTCTCAGCACAGTGGTGAAGCGTGGTGGGATTCCAGCCACTGAAATGGACAAATATTTGTTAAAACAATTTTGTAGAGGTTGCTGGGATAATAGTATGATAAACAAACTGCGACTAGAAAAGAAAAAAGATCAACCACCTCCTTTCTCTGAGCTTTTATTAACACTTAGAACAGAAGAAGATAGGCAGTTGGCAAAAGAGATGTTAATGAAAAAACATATTCCATCAGTCAAGCATCGTGTCAATGTACAAGCTCACACTACTAGTGCATGTTCATGTGGCCATCCATCAGACTCGGGTGCTATTGAAGACTTGAGAAAGCAAATGCTGAAGCTGCAGAGTCAAATGTCAGCTTTGCTGTCTAAGGACTCTAATTCTGTTAAACCAGAAAATCAGCTGAAAAAACAGAAACTAAAATCTGGCCAAACTAGTAGTAGGCCAAAGCCCTGGTTCTGCTTTAAGTGTGGACAGGATGGTCACATTGCTCCCAACTGTTCCAGTCAGCCAAATTCCAGCTTGGTTGAAGAAAACGCCAGCTTAAACACAAACAGCAGTCCTGGGAGAAAAGTAAATCATCAAACTAGAAGCAGTTCTTACTGAGGGACAAGTGGGAGCTGCAACCAATGAATGTCCCCCCATTCAAGACTCATCTTCTTATTTTCCATTACCTAAAGGGTTAGTGGGCACAAGGAGTACTGGCGAGGTGAAGATTAAAGGGATCAATTTTCATTGCCTCTTAGACACAGGTTCCCAAGTCACCACAATTTCACATTCCTTCTATAACACCCATCTATCGGATCATAAAATAAAACCCATAAATGATCTTTTGGAGGTAGAAGGTGCAAATGGTCAGAGGGTGCCTTATATTGGATATGTGGAACTCTGTTTGACATTTCCCTCTGAGTTCACAGGAGAAGAGATGGACATAAACACCTTGGCCTTGGTTGTTCCAGACCTGCGATCATCCCAACCCCCTGTTCTGATTGGCACCAACACTTTGGATGTTGTGTATAACCAGTGCTGTCAGTCACAGTCTGAGTTCCATCCTGTGCCTTTTGGATATAGAGCAGTGCATAAAATTTTGGAGATAAGGCACAAACTAACAACTGATGACTATCATGGCATTCTAAAAATGCAGTCATCTATCCCCCAGGTTGTTCCTGCTCAGAGAACTGCTGTGTTGGATGCTCTTCTTATATGCCCATTACTGCAAGGTGAAAAAGAAGTAATTATTCAGCATCCAACCTCCTTTTCTCTACCTGGTGGTTTAATGGTAAAATCAAGCCTTTTTGATCTACCTCCTGTACAGCCTGCTTCTCTGCCAGTGGTGATCACTAATGAATCTGACCATGACATTGTGATTCCAGTTAGAGCCGCTATCGCTGAAGTCAGTACAATCCAAACCATACTTTATAAAGAACAGAGTGTGCATCAACCTTCCCATAGTTCAGAGCTAAATCCAACTAAGTTGAACTACAATTTTGGAGACTCTCCGCTCTCAACTGAATGGAAGCAACGTATAACAATCATGCTCGACAGTATGTCAGATGTTTTTTCAAAGCATGATCTTGATTTTGGTCGTACAGATAAGGTCAAGCATGAGATCAAGCTGTCGGATCCCACTGCTTTTAAACAGCGACCAAGACCCATTCACCCCCTAGATGTGGATGCTGTACGTAAACACATTCAAGAACTGTTGCAGTCTGGTGTTATACGTGAATCCAACTCACCTTTTGCTTCCCCATAGTTGTAGTGGAAGAAAAATGGTGCTGTGCTCTGTATTGATTACAGGAAGTTGAATGAACAGACCATCAGGGATGGATATGCTTTGCCAAAGTTGGAGGACACATTTTCAGCACTGTCTGGCTCAACATGGTTCTCCACTTTGGATTTAAAATCTGGTTACTACCAAATTGAGATGAATGAATCAGACAAAAATAAAACTGCATTTGTCTGTCCACTTGGATTTTATGAATTTAACCGCATGCCTCAAGGTGTAACCAATGCTCCTAGCACCTTTCAACGCCTCATGGAGCGGTGCATGGGAGACATGAATTTAAAAGAAGTGCTTGTTTTCATTGACGATTTAATAGTGTTTGCACCAACTCTAGAGGAGCACGAATTCGGTTGAAGAAAGTTCTTCAACGCTTGAGAGAATTTGGATTGAAGCTGTCAGTTGAAAAGTGTGTTTTCTTTCAGACATCTGTTCGCTACCTTGGACATGTAGTTTCAAGGACGGAGTGGAGACGGATCCAGACAAGATTTCCACATTAACATCTTGGCCAGTTCCTCAGAAAAAAGAGCTCAGATCATTCCTTGGTTTCGCAGGGTATTATCGCCGGTTTGTGGAAGGGTTCTCATCAGTGGTCAAACCTCTCAACGAGTTAACAGCTGGATATCCACCCTGTCGGAAAAATTCAAAACAGATGAAGTCGCAACATTACCTTGACCCCAAAGAACCATTTGCTTCTCGTTGGACAACTGCTTGCCAGCAGGCCTTTGAAGAAGTAATCCAGAAGCTTAGTACAGCACCAGTTCTTGCATTTGCAGACCCAGGTAAACCCTACATATTACACACAGATGCTAGCTCTACTGGCCTTGGTGCAGTCTTGTACCAAGAACATGATGGGCGGAACAGGGTGATTGCATATGCTAGCAGAGGTCTGTCCCGCAGTGAAAGTCGATATCCTGCCCATAAACTTGAGTTTTAGCCCTCAAATGGGCAGTGACGGAAAAATTCTATGACTACCTGTATGGATCTGATTTCACTGTGGTTACCGATAGCAACCCATTGACATATCTGCTAACTTCTGCTAAATTGGATGCTACAAGCTATAGATGGCTTTCTGCTCTTTCAACTTTTACTTTTAAGATCATTTATCGGGCTGGCAGGTTAAATGCAGATGCTGATGGTCTGTCTCGTCGACCTCATGCTGAACAGGTGGCTGATCCTTTATCCGTTAAGGAGAAAGAAAGAATATTGAAGTTTACTGAACAACATCTGGAACATCCATCCTGTATTTCCATTGACCAGCACTCAGTCCAAGCAATATGTGACAGACAACTGGTGTACAGCTCACCCAACCTGGACCAGGTTGTTGCTCTTGTGCAAACCCTCTCCATTAACACTGACAGTTTACCAGACAGTTTTGTTAATGATGTACAGTTCTCTTCACTTGTTGTGCCATCTTTCTCTGAAGGTGAAATTGCTGATAAACAAAGAGCCGATCCAGTCATTCAGCACATCATCGCTCAGTTGGAACGAGGGGAAAACCCACCGCCATTTCTGAGGGAACAGCTCCCCGATCTGCCACTACTTCAAGTAGAGCTTACACGCTTGGAGCTCCATAATAATGTTCTCGTCAGGAGAAGGAATATTGGAGGTGAGCTTACTTACCAACTTGTACTTCCAGAGGAATGGCGGGCTGAGGTCCTTAACCAGCTGCATGACCAGATGGGCCATTTGGGCACAGAAAGAACTCTGGACCTCATCAGATCACGGTTCTTCTGGCCACGAATGGCAAGTGATGTCTGTAGCAAACTCAAGAACTGTGAAAGATGCATTCGAAGAAAAGCACAACCTGAGAAAGCTGCACCACTTGTTAATATTAAAACTTCAAGACCACTCGAACTTGTCTGCATGGACTTTCTTTCAATAGAACCAGACCGGAGCAACACAAAAAATATTCTAGTGATAACCGATCATTTCACAAAATATGCTGTTGCAGTGCCAACCCCAAACCAAAGAGCTAAAACTGTAGCAAAAGTGTTATGGGAGAATTTTCTTGTCCATTATGGAATGCCAGAGCGTCTCCATAGTGACCAAGGGACTGATTTTGAATCACACACAATCAAAGAGCTCTGTCAGATCACAGGAATCAAAAAGATTAGGACCACACCTTATCATCCCCGTGGAAATCCTGTGGAGCGATTCAACCGAACCCTTTTAAACATGTTGGGTACTCTGCAAGAAGAAGATAAAATTCACTGGAAAGATTTTGTGAAGCCATTGGTACACGCTTACAACTGTACCCGAAATGATGTCACTGGATACTCCCCATATGAACTGATGTTTGGTCGGCAACCCCGCCTTCCTGTTGACTTAGCTTTTGGATTGCCTGTGTCTGAACAACCATCTACATCTCATTCACAGTATGTTGAAAAGCTCAAGTCACACCTCAAAGAAAGTTATAAAATTGCAACTGAAAACTCTGAGAAAGTCATGTGGAAGAACAAACTCAGATTTGACAAGCAAGTCACAGCTGCAGAACTCTCAGTTGGAGATAGAGTTCTGGTTAGAAACGTCAAACTACGAGGCAAGCACAAGCTCGCAGACCGGTGGGAATCAGACGTGTATATTATTCAGAAGAAAGCCGGCACTCTTCCAGTATACACCGTTAAACCAGAAGGCAAAGATCGTCCCATCAGGACTCTCCACCGTGATCTGCTGTTGCCTTGTGGCTACCTGTCCCCAGCCTCTAAACCAGAACAGAGGAAGAAAACAGCGATTGCACCCGTGACTTCAGAAAATGTAGATCTTTTAGACCCTGAAAATGAAGAACTGTTCTTACCTGATTTATCTGATTACTCCAGCTCCTATGTCACCAGAGTTACAACTGAGGTTGACTTACCTGCTCCTGCATCTACCATCGCTCCTATACCTGTGGATTTGCCTGGCCAGCATCCCCAGAGCTCTTTAGAAGAGAAGGTTGGTGAGGAAACGGAAGGGGAGTCTGGACCTGAACCTATTGCTGAACTCGACCTGGAACGAACGGCTGAAGATGAAACAGATTCTGCTGACTCAGAGCCTCTTGGGGACAACTCCTCCTCTCAATCAGGACCTGTCTCTCCTCACCCAGAATCTGCATCCTATCCAGGACAATCCAGCATGTTAAGTGATTCTTCTGCTGTAAAACTCTCCAACCCAGATCCTGAACCATCTGCCAGACGCTCTACCAGAACACGTCACCCACCAACTCGTCTGCAGTATTCAACACTTGGGCATCCACTTCTGCAGAGCATCCAAACCCTGTTTCAAGGACTCAGTACAGTCTTTACATCTGCTCTGGAACTGGATGAGACCTCTGTGACCTCTACATCATGTGACAGTGTGGTGTGTCACCAGCCGGTTGCATGTACGAGGCCGCACATGAGTTTAGGGGGGGAACCTGTAACCTGCAATTAGTAATGGACTTTTATTTTTGCGGGCCCACTTCCTGTTTGCCCCAAA
Source organism: Gambusia affinis (assembly GCF_019740435.1). NCBI lineage: Eukaryota > Metazoa > Chordata > Actinopteri > Cyprinodontiformes > Poeciliidae > Gambusia > Gambusia affinis. The sequence goes on from NC_057885.1 coordinate 19,945,042, forward strand.
CTCCGCTAGCTTATTTAAAGCCACGCCTCCAGCGCGCAGTTTAAAGATCCTCACCTGTTTCCACTGTGGTTGTGGCTTGTTGTTGGCGTCTTCTTCACGGAGTCATCAAAATCTTTAAGCCCACTGATTTGATTGCCTGGTGAGTTTATTATCTGAAAGCAGTGTTGCTTTTACATGTGAAACTTTGGGTTGATTGCTCATTGGAGCGTTGTTTTATTAGAATTATTGGCGGTGTTACCTGGATGTCGCCGGGGTTCTGGCACAGCTGATTGTGGCTGGGCGTGCCCACTCTCTTGATAAGGTAATCTGTTGCTGAATTTTGTGTATGTTCTGACACGTTAGATTGATGCTGAGGCAATGAAGTTTAAAATAAAATTTATCAGAACAGAATGTAGCTACACTTAAATATGATATTGCGCAATAAACTTAGGTATTTACTTATTTTTTTCTTTCCCTCACTCTGCTTGAGTATTTGAGAAGTAATTTATTATTTTCCTTGATTGATATTTTGGAAGTGCACTTTGACTTTGACTTTGACTTTAACTTTGAATTGATTAACTTGAATCATGATTGATATTTTTTGTTTTACTTTATTTAAATTATGGTTAATTTAACCTAATTATTGAAATGTTTGTCTAATTATTAGAAATCTAATTGTTACGTTTAATTTGCACAAACTAAATGTTTAAATTGAATTATTTTTTTTGTATTATGTTTGTACATAATTGTTATTTTGATAAAATGCTTAATGGATTTTCTGACCTTTTAGGTCGGGTTTTTTTTTTCCGGTTGGATCAGATCCTCATCAGGATTTGAAGATGGCGAGCTAAGGAAAAGAACTCTGAACTTAATGATTTTGCAATTAATTTATTCTGGGTCAATTGTCTTGTCTCATTGTGTTGTTGTAATTGTTGTTTTATTCAAATCACTTAATATATATTCACCAAAACTAAAAACACTGCCTCCTGTTTTCTCCACACCTCGGGCTCCTAAAAGAACACTCTTCTGATGCTGCTTTGGTAGCCGCAGTTAGCTGCCTAGCCCATAACTGTTACAGTTGGTATGGCATAAAATAAAAGATGAATATATGGAAAATAAACGCATCTGAAATGTTTTGGTTCCTGGAAACCCAGTCAGTAGTATTATAAACTATTTAAAACACCAAGAATTTCAATATAAAACTTGTGATTTTTTACAGCAAAACGACACAAATTGCCACGTTACTGCTAAATAGTCTAAAATATATCAAAATAGATCAAAATAGAAATGTCCCTCCTTTGCTATGACCATCTCAACCGCTGCACTAAAGGTGTTTTCACACTTGATAGTCCAGTAGACTTGGTACAATTGGGGACTAAAATTGAAACATTTGTTACATGTTCAGCTGATGCAGTTCATTTTCACATTGCACGATGTCCAACAAAACCTAACACTTTGAAGAACCTGTTCTCCTCTTCACCTATGGGGGCGCTGCAACAAGATACACTGAAGGGAACGACACAAAAACCTCCAAAGAAGACTTGCTTGCAACTTCCATCTTCACAAATCGTAAACAAAAATAGAGTGGCATCAGATTTTAGCGGTAGTAGCGGCGTGAACCATTTCTCCACCAAGCTCTTGACTCACTGGGCTGTATTTACCCAGAATACCCTGCGTTGTAGTCCGTTTCCTGCTTCTGGAGCGGTCTCTCCGGTCCACTTGGCGTCCCCATATGCAATCGAACTACACCAGAGTTCACATCAACCGAACCAAGACCTAGGTTTTTAGCCGGAACAGAGTTGACATTTTTGGTCTCCATCAGAGTTCAATTTCGCATTCACACTTCCGCAAACAAACTGGAGTCGGATTAAAGCAAATTAAACAATGCTGGTGTAAATTGTCCCTTAATCTCATACAGAAAACCAATTGAGTAAATTGAAGAGAACCTGTGAAGAGTAGAAAGACACTCTAGATCAGTGATGTCAATACTTTAAATCTTCTCCCTTTAATTAACCCTTTTAAATAAAATCTGAAACATCCAGAAGTTAAACACTTTTGAAATATAGATATTTACATCAAGGAATGGTCAAAGTCTGTTACCTCTGCCAAAAAGTGTAGATAATGCTGCAAAATATGCCCTAAAAATGCCGAAGGAGGTACTGGAGTTATTATTTACTGCATGTTTCCCTCTGACTGACAGCTCATCATCTACACAGGCTACCTGTTCAGCTGCCCAGCCCTTTCTTCTTTCCGCTCTTGTGAACAATGTATCATGAAAATATTAACTGTCTGACGTGATTAAGCCGAGAGCAATGATTTGGGGACATCTGTTAACTGAGCTAAGAGATGACACTGGATATTCTTGTTAGACCTCCGTACTGTCCCACATGTAGAAACAGAGTATATTTAAAGATAAACAGCAAAAATTGGGTTTATTCTCTAATGAGAAATGAGAAATTATCTAATATTGACTTGATATGATTTTAAACACAGGTGAAGTGTGAAACATTGTATAATTTCCATTAAAAACAATGGATTTTTAATGAATTTCTATCCATTGTACTACAATATTGTAGCTCGGAATAATAAAATGGGTGCAAAGAAGAATCTAAAGTGTAGAAAATGACAACATTTACAGAATACCTGCTAGACAAACAAGTTGTGACATTTAATAATGTAAATTCCAAGGAAAATCGCAATAAATGAAGTGCACTTTAAAAATGTCAAAGAAAGCACAATGCCCAAACTGGGTTGATTATAATTGTTTCCAGTCTGTGGTTCTTTATTTTTCATAGACCCCTCCTCACAAAACATCACTGACATTTAGTTTAATTTGAATTTTTCCCGTGTTCTCCAAACGCTCTGCTCACCAGCAGCTCCAGCCTCTTTGATCTCTAAGAATATCATCAGAGAAACAGCTGTAATGCCATCTCATCTGACCTTGTTGCTGCATTTATTCAGACTACATTTGAATATATTTGTGGCAGACGTGACGTTCAGTACACCTTAGATCGAGTATAGCATCAGAAAAGGCCATTTGATACACAGATTATAAGAAAAAAGCAAGCATTTGGACACAAAACAGAATATTTTATCCATTAAACTCCAGATTACAGCACAACTTGCACATATTTATTCACCTGCTGCCTGTTCTAAGATGAAAACAGCCCTTCAAGATTCAACAATTTTCCTCAATCTGTTAAATCTTAGCAATGTCACAATAACAAATTTTGATGGGAATTATCACAATGAACATTGATATTGTTATTTTGACACTAGTGGTGGGCAATATTTTGGTACAAAATTATTAGAAAGAAACTATTTAATGCTGCTTGTTTTTCATTGTATGGTACAAGTATTGATCTTAAGAAGAAACAAATGTTTCTTCAGGATGCAGTTTACTTATCCATCCATCCATCCAATATCTATACACCCTTCGTCCCTAATGGGGTCGGGAGGGTTGCTGGTGCCTATCCCCAGCTAACGTTCTGGGCGAGAGGCGGGGTTCACCCTGGACAGGTCGCCAGTCTGTCGCAGGGCAACACAGAAAACAGACAGGACTGGAGTTTGGCACCTGTGGTCTTCTCAAAGACAAACCAAAGGTGATTTTTGTCGTCTTTGGTTCATGACGTCACTGCGCCTCAGCTAGCTACTGAAACGACGCGACTGTCTGGTTGTTTACAAAAAGAAATGGAAGACGAAGCCCCTTTTTTTGCATGTGAAGAAATACCGGAAGACTTTAAATTATATAAAACCAACATCAGTGGATGACCCTAAACCGACAGCTGGATGTTCAGAATCGAGTGAAAAGGTTTCAGATTTGGATTCTGGTGATCAGGACTGTCATGGCTGACAAGTCGACGTGGATAAAGTCCGAGACGGGAACGTTAAAACGGTCAGAACTATTATGTCTAAAGTACAATTTGTGAATTTAATACATTAATATTAATTTCTATTCTGGTGATTAAATGCAGCACATACCTGTATGACACGAGCGCGGAGATAAGCTCCTCGTTGTTTCGTCTTGTTGTCTGTGGTGACGTTATCCTCCCTCTATTTGCCTTTGTTTTTATAAGCTCGGGTAGTAATTTACTCGTCGGAGCTTACTTATTCAGTTCTGACAATGTTTTATATGTATATGCCTTTAAAGTAGCTTTACTTTAAAGTATGTCTACGAAAGAGACTCTTGTAATATTTTCTGTTCGTAAATGACTAGTCTTTTTATCCTCCAGCGCTTTGCGCATGCGCTTAATGTCCGGATTTAAGAATAACGTGCAGGGTGTCCAAATGGCGTTCATATTCATCCACTCGCTGTTGAAATGTTATTTGTCATCCGGAAAATATGTATTTTAATTTTATGATACGCATATTTTGTGATTTTCTTTCACGTAAGGCTATTCCAAAATCTTTAAGTTTACTCTGGACTCATCTATAGATTTATAAATTCACATATTTCAATGTACATACTTGTTTTTTTTATTTAATTTTATTACTTTGATTTAATTTATTTGATATTTGGGTCAGATTTAGATTACTTGGGATTTCGCAAATTTTATATCACCCATGGCTATATTTATAATTGCTAATATTTAGCACTTTGGATGGGAGTAGCTAGTCAACAAATAAGCAATTTCCTCTTGGCAGTTCAATAAAGTATATTCTGATTCTGATTTTCATATTAAAAACACTACAGTTCTCCTTAAAATAGAAGGCAAATTTGTATGTGTGTGCTGGATACTCGTAAACAACAACCAACTCATGATGAGATAGAAACCCAATTAAATCAATGAAGGGTTCAGCACCTATTACCGCCTCTCGGGGTGTGTGTGTGTTTGTGTGTGTGTCCCATCTGTGGATCAATCCACAGTGGACAGAAATGGACAGAATAATGACCTCGGTTTATGCCTTCACCCCCTCTCTGTATCCTTTTCCTGCTGCTACTCCTTCCTTCTTCCTCCCTCCATTAGTCTACACTGGGCTGGCTACTTTCAGCAGCTGCTTTTCCATTGACCAAAATTAAATATGCCTAATGGGAACATCCCAATTTCAAAAGAACTCTCGTTTTCAGATAAGACATATTGGTGCTGGGAAGGGATTGGTTCATTTCCAAAAACTGCAATGGAAACACTGTTTTCGCATCTCACAAGTCACATGGTCAATAGCCGGATGTTACCACTGGCAAAAAACACAAAGAAGAAGGCAACGGGAAGTAGCTGGAGGACGAAGGCGCACATGTTTTTTTAATGATTTATTGCATGAACAAACTTGTTCACGTGTGATTTTAAGTATTTAAATCTCATTTAATGGAAACACTGTAATTGCGAAACTGCGTTCTTATTTTCAACTTTAGTGAAATACTGACAAAGCTTTGCGCAGATTTGTAATGGAAACAGCTACGGTTTAAGTATGTCAGGAATTATTTTCAAGAAAGGACCAAGACGAAACTGGCCTCACCTTTCCGCCTGAACTTTCAAAGTCTCCTTCAAACATATTCAATTTCTTCTTCCTCCTGTCACACTAATCCAGAAATAACTCCTCTGGGCTGGCTAAAATCCCACACATTTCCTCTTTATTCTGTCTCTTCTTCATCTTACATTAATCTCTTTTGTTGTAGAAAAGTCCTTTCAAGTGACCCTTTCTACTCTTCCTCAACCCCCAGTAGCTTGGACGGTCTGCTCTTTGATGCATCTTTCATGGTTTTGTTCCCTAATGCACTCCATCTCTTTCACAGCCACACTATCAAATCTGCATCACTGGCTTTTATCTGGGATTCCAGCTCCTTTTTCCAGTCCTTGTAAATTCTTGCCGTTGCTGCTTCGTACTTCTTTTCTGTTCCTTCCGTTGCAGCAGAGTTCAGTATCTCGCTTCGTTCCTCCTCTTTCAGTCCCGTCTTTTATTCGCCCTCGTTTCTATCTCCAGCTATTTCCCCTTCCTCCATCACTTCCACAATAAGTCTCTCATGTCTTCCTTTCCTTTAGATCTAAAAGGATTTAATGTTGACCCTTTCCTATCTCTTGTATATTTTTTGTTGAGTGGGCCTCGGTTTCAGTAATAATAATCTGTTATGTCAGCAGCTGAACACCCTTCTTGAAAGCTGTCTTGACCATTAATTTGCTGGACGTTCACACAACTTTTTTTCTGTTATGCAGTACTTTGTGTTGGTTTTCCAAATAGGGTTCCAATAAAATATAATTAAGAAAAACAACGATATGGTCCATAGGTTAGAAGGCATTTTAAAGTTTCTGTAAATAAAAACACTATGCAAATATTGTCTTTCCTCCTAATGCAGCAGGAAACCAAGATGCTGAACAAATTGTAGGAAAAAACTCACGTCTCCATTTTGATTCCTCCAGTAGAAAAGATTCCTTTCACAGAGCATGTATGCATATAAAATCAAATTACCTACAACCTTAGGCTTGCCATTTATCAGCAAACACGATTCCAACGCGTTAGAAACACTAATTCTCCACTAAACTGCAGACTTTCCCTGCAGAGCAGAAACACCTGACTGATGGAAGTGTGTTAATGTGAGACTTTTACTGTCCACCTGCGCCCAGAAATAGATTATAGGGAAAAAAAATAAAAATAAAACATGCAATCTCTCTGCAACACCTGCTTTGGGTCTCTTACATAACTGCAACTGGAGACCACACAGAGGTACAGAGCCAGAATGGCGGATAAAAGATAAAGTAGAAGTTAGGAAACGTCTGAGCTTGTTGGTGTGAATACAGGAAAACGCATTATCCTATAATCCCTACCGTCGACTGGAGGATGGTAAAAATCTTCAATATATTCAATGTATTGCTTGTTAATCCACCTGAGATGTCTGTAATGGCTCTGGTTTGCCAGAGGAAAAATGTTCACATCAGTGTTTTAGGGGATTTTACAGTTAATTTGCAGGGTAACAACAAACTTATCCACTTATTCTGCTTTGCTAACACTTATCTATGAAGTTAAAGTTTAAATTAGAAAGGAAAGTAAGAAGTAAGGCTCAATAAATAATAATAATAATTTACCAGCAAAAGCTTTTAAAACATTTCATAAGATTAACAAAGGTACAAACATTGTTGAGCAGGAAGAATACTTATTTTATGTCCTATAATTGGTAATGGGTAAATGTTAAAAATATCTTAAATAGTTCAGACTAGACATGTCATGATAGATTTTGTTGGAAGTTATTTGTTGGTTCCTCCACCGGTTCCACCAGATAGTGGAGGAATCGTTGGTTGCTCCACTATTAGCTAAATTGAAAATGATTTTAATTAATAAAGCAGGTGTAAAAGGTGTTTTTAGCTCTTTTTGTATGTCTTTATGCAATATCTGTATTGAATATCTATACCAGAAGGTTACCAACTGTGCATTTTTTTAATTTAATGGTTTTGTGTTTTATATTTTAGACTGTGGATCCGATGTTTATTGTTTTTCCATAATTATGAAAACAGATCGCTCTGTCATTAGTTTAAAAAAAATTATTTTTTATATTTTTGTTCCAAAATGAGAAAATAGAAATATATTTCCTAAAGTTTCTAAAATAATTTTAAAAAAACATTTAATATCGCACAGGTTTATAAATTCTACCTATTTCTGTGGCGCTACACAAGTTTTTATTCTTTTATTTTTTTTGTTGGTAGAAACTCACAGACCCTTCCCTGAGCTTATAAAAAATTTGATTTACAGTGTTTAGCATTTTACTTTATTTTTCTTGAAGCAAAACCTAAATTAAAATTGCATCTCAGGTCCAAATAAACCCTTGGGAATAAAAGGTGAAAAATGTATCGCGTACCCCGGCGATTTAGAAATATATTTTCTGAAACATGTCGGAAAAGAGAAAACGAAAGATATATGGGAGAGCAATGAAAAAAGCTCTCACTGGGGTCTGACGCTCGGTACTTACAGCCCGGCTTGTCATGCTGGCGTCAGCTGAAAAGAGCTTTATGACGGCGGCTGACAGCGAGGCATAATTTATCGCCACTTCACTGCTTCCAGGTTGAGGATAATGATGGGGATTAAGGAGTGGTGCGCTAAGGTGGTGGGCGTTTGAAGAATCGGATGTCACAAAATCTGTTCCAAGAAGGGCAACGCTTTAAAGCTCACTATATGTTCATCAAAGTTTGTGTGCTTATAAATTATACATCTGGCTTTAGTAATGAGGGAGTTGTTCTATTATTCAGTTGTCTGTGGCTCATTTTGGGAAGGTACTCATTCTGTGTCAGCTGCTTTTTTTTTATCTCTAAAATTATGCAGAATGTGCAGCAGACATAGCAAATAATCCTTAGATTCAACTAGGGCTGAAACGATTAATCGCGATTAACCAATAAGTGACATAATCACTAACTTAGCAATCGATTAGTTGTTCACTGGAGCACACAGACGTTGAAAAATGCAAACTGCTGAAAGGACAACATAATCAGAGCAGTAATTAGGCTAAAATTGTACCAAAAATATACATTTTGCATTTAAGATAAACATTTGTCTTTATTCAAAACAGTGGCACTCTTGGCTTCACTTTGTTCAAATTCTGTAAAAAAAAATATAAATCCTATTAATCAACTTTTACCATACAGTTATTAATGGATTAGTCCTAATTAAATGAGAAATCTTCAGAATTCATCCTTTTTTCCAATTAATCGAATAATCAATTAAAGGAATGCTGCTATTGCAAATTAGGCAAGAAATGTTTACATTCTTATTTTATAAAAGGAAGTATTGGTTTATTTGCATATTTTAATGTTTTTCTAATATTGTTCAAAAAGATCTCAATGAGAAAAAATTTTAAACAATTCATTGTCAGAAAAATCTCTTATTGTTGTTATTGCAATTTAGACAAGAAATGTTTGTTTCCTTATTTATAGAAAGAATAATTAGTTTCTTTACATCTTTTAATGTATTTCTAATATCCTGTAAAGTAGGCCTACGTGAAAAAATCTGCAGAATGTGCCATTTTTTTATCCGATTAATCAACAAAATAATCAATTAATTGATAACTAACATAAACTTAGTTGCAGCTCCACATCCATCACTTTTTTCTAAAATTGTTAAAATTATATTCTCTGCTCCACAACACAAACAATGGATTTAAACCTGCTTAACCTTTCTTTATCTTCCTGGTAATTATGTTTAAGCAACCTATTTGCGGAGGTTTTTAAGAAGCTCAGGTCTTTGTGAAATCTGTAATTTTCAGGTATAAAAATGAGACGATGGTTAATGTCAGAGCTTCCCTCCCTCTTCCACCACCAAGCCCCACATGAGACAGCGTGACCTTGATTTGTACAAGCCTCGGGGAGCGTATTTATTTGTGTAAAACCACAATGTTTAACTTGTTCCGTGCTAAGCATCGACTCTAAATCCCTGCTTGTCGTGACTGACCTTGAAGCATGGCTTTGACCGGAGTAAACGTAATTGCGTTGTAACAGTAGTAGAGTCAAAGACTCTCAAACAGCACTTGGTAAATCGGATTGTTGCCTGAAACACATCTAGTCTTAAAGGTGACCTATTATGCTTCCCTGAACAAGTTAGGATAGCTCTGTGGGCTACACAAAACATGTTCATTACAATTTTTTGCAGAAAATCATTCTAAATAATAATCAGATTTTAATATTGAGTTCTTCCTATTTTGAGCTCCTTTCAGAAGGAGATTTTTAGGGCCACTTGTCACTTTAAATCCAAACAAGCTGCTGCTGGTCATGCCCCCCAACTCACATGAAAATGGCTGCAAGGAGATGCACAATTATACAACCTTACATCTTTGAAAAGCACTAGTAGAGCCTCCTGCACAACCAACAAGAATGCAGCAAGTAGTTTCTGAAGAGTAAGTTAACAACTAAACACTTGTCTGTTACAGCAGCCGTTGTACAGTAGTAAAAATAGCTGACCAATCGTGCTTGAGTTCCGCTTGGGTTGCTAGGTAACAGGCTGGGCTTAGCAAGGGTTGCTAGGTAACGGGCTGGACTTCGCTGGGCAGTGCCTGCTGATTTGTTACAACATATTCAGATAATTTTTGAAACAGGTCATTTTCCAGACACCTAAAATCATTAACTCATTTCCAAAAATATATATATTTTTTTAATTGCTTGGGATGTTTTTAGAAGCAGTTGAGACTCAAATGAAAGTACAAAAGCTACTAGGTCCACACTAGGTCCTCTCTAAGTATTATTAAAATCTACATATACAAATATACCTGAGGAAAGTGAAATCACTATACATGCGTGACAGGATGAGACAAAACACCCAGAGGAATCCGTAGTCCTGTATGTGCAACTCATGAGCCTCCAACAGCAGAAAGGAAAAACTCTGGTCTTTCAGACTCCTCTAGATAATAAGAGCAGGGAGTAAAAACTTGATTCTCCTGAACTCTGCAGAGATAGAAATGCTGACTTCCCCCCCCCCCCCCCGCTGTCTCTAAAACAATGATTTCCATTATATATACACACAAGAAGATACATAAATGGATAGAAAAATAGCCCCCTGAGCTTGGACTCCCAAGGCGGAAAATGACAAACACGTTTCAGGCTGAGTCTTTTCCCCAGCCTTGGGCAGCAGTGGGCCACCACACAAGCAGAAAGGAATCCATTCATCACACCCCTGGGTTTGCCCGACTCTTCTCTGGCCTGCAGGCTTCCTGTACCTTTGAATCTTCACAGCGTTCAGCTCCTTTATATTTGCAGGGTGTCCATGAGGGACGGCGCTAACTCCTGTATTTTTGATTACCTCTGTAAGAGCTACCCTTATAGAGCGAGGGAGGGAGGACCGCCTCCACCATGTCAAGGTTACAAGAAAAGATGAACGCAAAAAGCAAACAGTGAGGCCAGAGGTACAAAGGACAGATCCTGGGGTCAGTAATTACTTTAGTGGAGAAAGGGACAAACATTGCCATTTTTAATGCCTGACCTATAAAACTGTTGGTTTATACATTTCTTAACAAAGATAATGTAGGACCAAGTAGTTTTTTTTAGCTGAGTAACAGGAACAACTTTCTACTGTGTTATCTCCTAATGGGATGAACTTTGGACTTTATAATTTAATGTAAATGTGCCTAATGTTTTCTGATGGATTTATAGGATTAGACATTGTTCTCAAATTTATTTTAATGTTTAAAAAAGTGAGCCATTCAGTTCCTTCCATCCCCATAAATTAGTCATAGGGCTGTACAATAAATCTGTAATTTATATCATTAATATGTGTGATAGATTACTCAATAATGAGGATAGAAAATATTCACTGAACTGTCATGGCTGGCTAAGCAAGGTTGGTGGAATCAACTTAGTCACTCAATCTTTGGTTACCTAGCAACAACTCGCTCAATCGTTGGTTACCTAGCAACGACCTGTTGAATAACTGGAACGGCAGCAGTTTAAGGTTTTGCTTCGTACCTGCTAAAATATAAAGAACAATTATTTTATTAGATGAACAATAAACTAAACTGATTTGTTTTGAATTTGATTGTGTATAAGTTGGAATTTCTTGTCTTGGAAAATTACCTGAGATTAAATTTGTGCTGAATTGTTTCTACTTGAACAACAAAAAGTTAATTTAAATACATTTTCATTTGTTTTGTTTGCATTTAAGAAATTTACTCCTCATCTCCTCCTTAAATAACCAAGTAAACATACTAAAATTCTATATTTAATACTTTCCATTTACTTTCCTTTGTGTGTGTTGACCGAAATAGAAAATTCTTCTTTGTTATTTATATTTCTTATTACACTCCAAATAATAAGGGTACTTTTACTCCTAAAGTGATTTATCATTGGTTTAATTAGATGATCTAAAGTCCATCGACTACTTTCTTAAAAACCTGAGTTTTATCTAAATAAAAGAGACAAATAATTGTAAGTCAATTAATTATTTCCAACATTAAAGGTGATATTTATCTTGTTTTACAGATTCAGATTGTTGGGTAGTTATACCACAGATTTTCTGAGTCTGTAAGTAAAATAAATTTAGTTGAGGGAGGAAACTGGAATCAAGCTAGCAACCTTTTGCAACAGAGGCAGAGCTTACAGGTTATAATAGACACTGTGGTTGTTTATTAGAACCATTTTCTGGTTTAAATTACTTTGCTCTGTGTTGCTACAGCAATAAAATGATTAAAAATGATTCTGAGCAGCAATATAACATGAAAACCAATTCAAAGTAAACGGTTGCGACGTTTACAGCGGTGTAATTTGCTACATCAATATCAGGACAACGTCTGTCCTGGTTTAGATGTAAATAAATGGGAATAACTGAAGCCGCTTCAGTGTGCAACAGAAATAAAGGAACTGACCTCCTGGTTTAACTGGCTTTGAAGGGTACTCTATGTCATCGAAAGCCTTTTTATACCCACTCCTCTTTTACGATTCCCTCATCTGTTCGTTAGGAACCAAAGAGCTTCACCACAATTAGCGGCTGTAGGGCTCTGGAGAGACACAACAAGGTCTGCACAGTCCTTCTGAGACCTTCGACACGCGGGCAGAAAAGGTTTGATGAAGTGCCTGGCCAGTTTCCCTCCCAAATGACCTGTGGTAGATGTGTTGATGGAGAGTCCAGAGAAACGCAAAGCACCAAAACCAAGCAAGCAAATCCAGCTCCGAGTGAAACTTTGGTCTGTCACACAAACAGGATTAGTTATAATGTGAAGAACATATTTACATTACTGTGGACAAAACAGATATTAGAGCCAGTTACTAGTTAGATTGGTTAAACTATTATAAACAAAACCGGAATTTGTAAACAATTTAGCCACTTACAGATTTCTCCTTTTTCTCATTTTTGGTTACACTTGAATGTTTTAGATTATTACATTTTAATTCAAGTAAAAATAAAATGTGGTTTTCAAAGGATAAAAGCCAAAATAAACGTTACATTAACAGACCTGCTCTTGTGTAAAAGAGTGATTACATCCCGCAGCCATCTTATGATTTTTAGTTAAATCATAATCTGTGATTAATTTTAGAGTAAATTCTAGTCTGGTAGATTCGGTTTGATTTTGGACCAAAATTCCAACATTTGTTACATTTCAGCTGCTGCGAAATAATGGTGCGTTCACATCAAACGCGTTTTGTACGTCTGGTTTACATTCAAAGTCAGATGCGTCACAATCGCTCTTCCTGCCCTATTTGTCAGACATGTTGGACGACCCATGACGCTCCAAACGCTTCAAACACACAACGAACCCATGACGCACCTCCACATAGATTCTGAATGTAAACCAGATGCGCCTGATGGTCAAAACGCGTTTGGTGGGAACGCACCACACAACGAACCAAACCATTTGAAAAGGCTGTTCCCCTCCCTGCCTGTGGTGGCGCTGCACCAAAAACACTGATGAAAACAACACAAAATCCTCTGACAAAGACACTGAGCTCAACTTCCTTCTTCACGAAATGTAAACAGAAATGAAGTGATGTCAGATTATAGCAGAAAAAGATTCCTCTTTTGTCTTCAAGAACCATTTCAAGAACCATTTCTCCTGCTAGTGCTAGACCCTCGCGACTGTTTTGGTCGTATTTACCCAGAATGCCCTGCGTTGTAGTCCACAGAAAACGCCAGAGTTCGCTTTTTTGATTCGTACTAAATTGAACCAAACAGGTGTGAATGCAATCCTAGAAAGCTAAATTCAATTAGTCGAGGTCTGACCTTTAGGGTCAAGAAGTCACTTAGAAATAAATAGAACATTATATTGGACAACATAATGTAGGCTAAGAGCTCTCAAAAATAACTTTTTACTTCTACTTCAGCAATATTATCATGAAGTATTACGACTCTTACCTGAGAACAGGTTTTAAATACTACACCTGCCCATAATGAAGGTATATGTTGAGCATAATGAGTGAGGGATATTTGGAGCTCGTCTGCTACTTCAGGATTTGCACAACTTGCTGAAATTTTTATGAAATCGGGAATTCAGCTTTCTAACATAAAATCGGCCATCAGTTTAGCTCTTAAGTTCAAGTTCACTGGAGTTCTGAAGCAGTACGACGATCCAAACCCCACCAGCAGGTCCAATTGTGAATGAATGAAAGAAGATAAGGGATTTAGAGAGGTCTAGTCAAAGTCTGAGTGATGCTTAAAAAATGAAAACAATTCTACAAAGAAAAGAGTGCCAAAGTAAAAAAAACAAAAAAAAAACCATTTATCATTATTGGCTGTTTTTAGGGCCAATAACCAGTTATTAAGCTTAGAGGCAAATTACTCTTTTACACAATGCCGGGTTGGTTTGGAAAGCTTTTTCCCTTCATGAGTGAAATGATAATTTTTCTGTTTGTCTCAAATATAAATTGGTTTTCTTATCTGAAACATTTATTGATGAGAAACAGCAGAAAAAGGAGAAAACCACAGTACACATCTTTAGTTAAATTCAAGGAGGAAATGCTAGTTAAGCTAATATCTGAACCCAAAACATCCTGCGTTTAAATGTAAACATAAACAAAGGTGGGTAACCAAACATTATACTCAAGAAAGAGGAGCACGACTTCCACATATTCAAGTAGCAGTCCAATAAATTACTCAAGTAAGAGTAAAAAAGTATTTGGTAAAAAGTTGACTTAAGTACTGAGTAACTGATCAAATTATCAATCACTTAATACTTAAAAATTACAACATCAGACAGAACAAACTATAAAGTTCAGTGGAAATTTTGGTATTTTAAGCACCAAAATGATAACAATTCATATAAGTAACAAAAAAATAACAAATTAAGGCAAAAATATTTTTTCCAAATCAGTTTCTTTCAATAAAAAAACTTATGAATCTTTAACAAAAACTGCAGGTGTGTGTCTGTGTCTGGTGAATTTTTTGGTTAAAACGTGTTTGTTTTTCATTCAGTGGGCAGAAAATCCAGAAAGAAAAATAAGAGTAGAATTACTTCAAAACAAAATTACTCCACCAAAAGTAAAAGGTAGAAAAAAATACTCCTAAAAGGACAAAAAAGTTTAATGTGATTGAGTAGATTTAACCAGTTACTATATGAAATAATGTCCCGCTGTATGTCTGTGTCGTTGGGGCAAAAAGGGAGCAGAAGGAGAAAGAGGTTAAAGTGAAGAATGACAGAAGGCCGGTACTTACTGAAGGAATACAAGAGACGTAAACAGGAAAGAGAGTCAAGAGACGAGCATAAGAGGCCTTTCTCCATAATGATCTCAGAGCCCCTCCTAATTGGACAAATCTCCGGGAAAATCGCCTGGCACTTTGCTCTGAAGAACAGGTCAGACGGAGAGCGAAGGAGGGAAAGAGCGAGGCGGAAGGAAGGGGGGAAACGTTCACGGACACAAGGGCCCTGCCATGAAAAGGTCGAACTATGCCAGTGTAATGAATTGAGGGGTTGTACACGGACCTGAACCCGAGTCCCCGATCTGTACCAGCATTTATCCCTCATCCCAGCTCTCATGCCAGCGCAATCCTGTTACAAATCTACAAGGAGCTGAGTCGACGGAAATTTTGAAAAACGTTCAGCCGAGGTTGGGTCCTGGAAGGTCGGAAGTGGAAATAAAAGAAACCTAAAAGAATTGAAATAATGTTGTGAGCCCACAAAAGGACCCCCTGGTGGGGGAAAAAAAAAAAATAATAATAATAATAATCTCTTGTTCAACTTCTGATATCTTCTGTTAACTATTTGACTTTTTCAATTGTTGGAAAATAAACACCCTTAAAAGTGAGACCCAGGGCGTGCTGTGGTGGCGTAGGGGATAGCACGACCCACGTTTGGAGGCCTTGAGTCCTCAACGCGGCCATCGTGAGTTTGATTCCCGGACCTGTCGACATTTATCGCATGTCTTCCCCCTCTTCTTCCCCCATTCCTGTCAGCACTGCCTTCAAATAAGGGACAGTAGAGCCCACAAAAGACCCCCTGGAGGGGAGAAAAAAAAAGTGCGAAGCAGAAGTCAAACAGTAGAACCAGCTAAATCCGCTGACACCGCCCAGCTTTCCTCTGTCTCCTCGTCCGTAAATCACATTCCCAACTGAAACAATGTCTAGAAGTTAAAGGGAAAGTAAAAAAAAAGAATTAAAGTTCTGCTGACTTGCGACCTCTTCCTCCGTTTCCCCACATCCAGTGTTTTCACGTCTCTGGAGGTAAAACTCTAATGGAAAGAGACCGTTTCGTTTTGGCACCATGGGAAATCTCGTTACCGTCTTCCAAGGACTTGGCAGCAACAACCCGGCTCACTCAGATGTCTGAAAACTTCACACACTAACGTACATCCCTGAGAAGCAAAACATCACTCATTAAGCGTTAAAGCGCCGAGCATGTATGAAGGTTAAACTCTAATTGAAGTGGCAAGACCCTGTTAGACTCAAACTCCGATCTTTTCCACTCTTTACATTCTGACTGGATGTTTGAGGTGAAAAGATTCGATTCTACAGGACAAATCCTCCAAAAATTAAAATTTTTGGAGGATTTTACGATGCAACTACAAGTGTATGTGTATTTTAGATTCTCTAATTAAACACTTAAAACCACTTTCTACTCACCTCATGCATCTTTTTACGTTCCTCTAAACAGCTGAATGAAATCAGCAAATTAATCTTAATTAATTTTTTTTTTTTTTTTTTTTTTTTGTCCTGACTGATTTGCTTGTATTTGTTTTGTTTGCTTCTTAAGCTTCAGTTACTTGGAAAGTAGCTTAAAATGAAACTGAGTTACATTGAACAATTGTCTTTTTAAAATAAAAATAATATGGTTATTTATAGATTTGGCTTATTTAAGGGAATTAAATTAAAAAGGCAATAAAAATACACAATTCCTGCCACAAAAACAATGTAAACCTTATTTCCCAAAACTCAAAATTATGCAATACTTAGTGTTAGCTTCCACATTAAGTTAAAAATGAAACCCAAATCAAGGTTGTGATTGTAACACGACTTTGTGAGATACTTGTGTAAGATGTTTATCTCTTTTAGCTATAGTTACACCTAAAAAGGGAAGGAAAGTCATTTCCAAAGTACTCTAACTTGAGAAATCAAACTAATTTGGTGTTTTAACAGCTGATAGTTTGTTCGATTAGAGACCAAAATTGCAACATTTGTAACATTTTCAGTTGCTATGGAATAAAATGAACCTAACCTTTTAAAAAACTTGTTCCCCTCCTCGCCTGTGGGGGCGCTGGAACAAGAACAACTGGAGGAAACAACACAGAAACCTCTCTAGAAGACACTGATCTCAACTTCTTTCTTCACAAAATGCAAATAAAAATGGAGTAGCTTCAGATTTTAGCAGTTGTAGGACTTCTGTTTTGTCTTCAGTAAAATACCACCAACAATTTTTCCGCTAGCGCTAGATTAGTTTGTTTGTTTTTACCCAGAATGCCCTGCGCTGTAGTTTACTTCCTGCAATCTGGTCTGCTTGGTTTGAAGTGAACACCAGAGTTCACTTCAAACGAACTGAGATCGGGATTTTAAGGTGGACCGGAGTTCACTTTTTTGGTCGAATACGTGTTCACACCTCTAAAAACAAACCGGACTTTCTAAACAATGTCCGGTTTGGCGGATTGAACGTTGCTGGTGTGGAAACTGATATATGCAGCAGCTAAAATCCAATCACGGATCTTTATTTCAAACTCTCCTGCTGCTGTTCATCGACACAGAAGCTGCTTCAGCATTGAGAGACCATTAATGAACAGGTTGCTGTTTTATGAATGCTGCGTCTTTAAATATTCAGACAAACAAAATGAAAGCGCGTCTTTGTGGGACCGCTTCCAAAGTGGAAAAGTTTTCCAGCGGTTTGCTCTGAGCCACCGTCTGCTGTCGTCATGTGAGAGCGTAGCGCCGCCGGAGAGGAGTTTACTTCGCTGATCCCGACAATAACGGCAGCAATCATCGTCCGCGCCGCATCATCAGGCACCGGAGTGTAGCGCCGACATTTTTGGACTCATTCATCACTGTCAAGACTTCGCTTTCCTTCATAAGCACAGCAAATACACACACACACACACACACACACACCCAAAAAAGACAAGAATGAAGTGAGAGCCTGTCAGCCAGGAGACATCCTAATTCACTGTGAAGCGGTCTTTATGTTTTTTCATTAGCATCCTGCCATCAGAACAGCCGACGGCCGGCAGCTTAACAAAGCCTGAGCTGCAAGCCTGACAGCAAATAAATGCCCCGTTTATTTAAAAAAATAAAAAAAATAAAAAATTCCCCCAAAACAAGACTAAAAGTCAGACATTCAGTGACAGAAAACAAAAAAAAACCTGATGGTTGGTGCCTCTGAACAACTGTAAACTAAATAAACAGGTTAGTTTGAAGTTATTGTGATTTTTACTGGAAAAAAAAACTGTAAATTTATGTGATTTCATTGTATAACCCTTAATATGCAGACCCATTTAATAAATACATAGATTGCTTTACACATATAAACGTTTGAAACTCTTTAATTTTGTGAATTATGATGATTTCCTACTAAAAACAAGACATTTAAAATTGGAATATTACATCGTACCAATAAAAACAGAAATTTTCAAAAGGTATGTTTAATCAGACAAGTTGACTTCATATTCTAATTTATTAAATGTGACTGTACATTAAAATTACAGTCTTTCAAATAAAAGTTAGTAGAAAATTCAATGGAAAATTTTTTTTTACAGTTAATTATTTGTGGGGGCTAAAATAAATTAATACTTAAGACTCTCTACAATTGTTTATAACCGATTATTTTTTGTTTCCAAAACTGTAAACGTACACTTCAAACACACAAAATCTTACCAAGTGATGTTTTATTACAGTAGGAATAAAACAAAACAATCTCAGAAGTAACTCTTTAGAAAAACAGGAGCTAGTTTTAAGTCAATATTTCCTTAATATTGATGAAAAACTACTTTTAGCAGTTTTAGCAAGACATTTTTCCCATGTTACAAGTGAAATAATCTGCCAGTGGAACCAGTACTTTTAAAAAAAAGTAATTTACTGAAAACAAGATCCCACATTTTGCTGAAAAGTTACTTGTAAGTTTGTTTTGTCTTACTTTAAGTGTGCTAAGATATTTGTACTAGAAAGTAGACCAAAAATACTTGGTAAGATTTTGTGGATCCAAAATGTTAACGTTGTCTGGTTTGAAGATGTGACTCAGATTCAGTTAGTTTCAAATGGCGACATTTGTGTTTCTAAGTAAAGTTTGTGATCAAATCAGCTTATGTGAAAAAACTTTTGGGTGCTGCGCTAGAGCGGGCGACAAAACTACAGGGAAAAATTTTTTTTTCCTGCATTTTCTGTCTTTACCGGCTGTTAGTGGGAGTGTAAATAATGTGATTTATAACAGAGGCACGCCTTTACTGCGTCGGATAGCACAAAGTAGTGTGTCAACAGATGGGCATCAACTGTGCAGCGGTGGAGCCGGCGCCGCAGAGCCTCGTTACATCCGAGTGACGGAAAAAGAGGAGCATGTGTGTTTTATAACCAACCGCAGAGATGACACTCCAGCCAATGCCGCCGCTGCTGCTGCTGCTGCTGCTATCTGTGTCTGCATTACCATTCAACTGGTCCCTCTCCGGCTGGTTGTTAGGGGTTTCAGCTGACAGCTCACACTAATATATGTGGCGGCGCAACAGCCCATACTAATGCAGGAGCAACAACAGGGAAGAGGTAGCATATAGTGGGTGTTAGCGCTGCAAAATAGAGATTGTAGTATGGTAATGCTGTGGCACTTCTAATCTTATTCTCCCTGCTGAATATATAGAGCTTTTCATTGCATCTCGCCTTCTTCGCTTTCAATGGGTTATTTTTCTTTTTTTTACCCTCAACAGCATTGCTTTCTGACCTACGTGTTTGTAGCCTTTATACAACCTCAGAGCTTGTCTTCAGTGCGAAAGGTTTGCAGTTAGATTTGTACAGCAGTGTACCAGGGCCACTGCAAGTAGGAAAACATGGAGGAGTACATTTTTGTCAAAAAACTCAGAAATTTTGAGATTAAGCTCAGCAATTTTCTAGAAAAATCTTGGAAATTTCTGCGACTAAAAGGTCATATATTTGCTAGAAAAAAATTTGAGATGTTGAGATTAATAACATAAATTTTCCAGAAAAAAATCGAAAATTTATGAGTTTAAAAAGTCCAAAATTTACTATAGAAAAGTCAGAATTTTTTTTTTGATTAATCTCAAAAAATGTCCAGAAAAAAATGGAAATGTCTGAGTCTATAAAGTCAGAAATTTGCTAGGAAATAAAACAGAAATGTTGAGGTTAACCATATAACTTTTTCAGAACAAACTTGGAAATGTATGAGTTTAAAAAGTCAAAAAGTTTAAGATCAATTTCAGAAAATTTCCAGAAAAAAAAATGGATATTTCTAAGTTTAAAAAGTCAGAAATTTGCTACAAAAAACTAAAATTTTCAGATTAATGTCAAATTTTTGTTTTAGAAAAACCAAAGGGCTTCAAAAATCTAACATTTTTTTTACTTTTGGAAATTTTCTGAGTTGAATTTGTTGAGAAAAGTAAAGTCACATTACGACTATATTGTCATATTATTGGGTGTTTTTTCTCAAAATTAATATAATTCTAAACTGACTGAGCAGCTACTGCATTTTGAAGAAAAAAAACATGCATATATGAGATCTTGATAACTTTTATCAAAACTGTTTTCTCATTAAAACAACTTCTTTTATAATTTTAAGATGTTTTTCTGGTAGAATTGCATCTATATTCTGCTAATATTACGACTATATCCTCGTACGTAAACAAAAACTCTTGTAGCATGTCGCTAATATGTCATCATACAGCTCAAAGAAGTTTTTGTACGATGAAATTGCAAGGAAAAAATCAATTACAATTGGACTGGTGTGAAAAAAAGAATTGGAGATTTTATTTCTGAGATATATAACTGACCTTGAGACGCTGTGAACACCAGAGTTCATTTACCTCCATGAAGACTTTCATATAAAAAGCCACCAACATGATTGACACAGGTAAAGTTCTGGTGGACGTTCAAGTAAAAAAATAGAAATGGAGGGAAGTCACCCAGCTGGCCAGAGGGATGAGCTGCAAAGCTCCGAGCAACACGGATTCTGCGCGTTACGTCAATCTGATTGGCAAGAGAGCAGGATGTATTTAATCCGGGCTGCTGCTATTTCCAACCACGGCTGATTCAGCTAAATCTGTTTCCATGCTCTCTGTTCAGGACTCATCAAATCCTGTTGTAGTCCTGCAGATTTATTTATATCTTTTGAACAAATAACAATTTTAATCTCTGGAAGCTTTTTCTGTGTACATGAGGAGGAGCAGCTGAGCTGTAACCCACCTGCACTGTCAACATCGCAGTGATCTGGGTGATTTATACGTCTTTTCTTTGGCTTTTATGTTGCCTATTTAGGTTTCGTCAAATACAAACTCAATTGGTTTTATTGAGATTTTATGTGACAGACTGTCACAACGTTTTGTATAATAATCGAGTGGAAGGAAAATTCAAATATGAGTGTTTTTACTTTTTTACTAGTAGAATCAGTTCGATTGGGGACCAAAGTTAAATCATTTGTTGCGTTTTCAGCTGGTGTGGTTCTCTTTCACACTGCACTGTGTCAAACAAACCAAACCCTTTAAAAAACCTGTTCCCCTCCTCGCCTGTGGCGGCGCTGCACCAAGAAATACTGAAGAAAACAACACAAAAGCCTCTGAAAAAGAAACTCAGCCCAACTTCCTTCTTTACAAAATGTAAATAAAAATGGATTAGCATAAAAGGCTTACAGAGACTTCAATATTCTTTTATTTGTTGCTTTATTTATTTACTTTGGGTATTTAAAATGTCTTCCGGTTCCAGACAAAAATGTTTATCAGAAATTAAAGATTATTGATCTCCAAGAGGGTGTAATTGCACAGTTATACCATTACTGTTATATTAGTTATAATTGGTCCAAAATCAAAAATATTGTTGTTTATTGCAATAACTTGTGGGAGAATTTATCTTCCACCAAAGTTGTTATATTGACAGGTAGTATTTGGTTGTATTTGCCCAGAACGCCCTGCGATATAGTCCACTTCCTTCTTTTGGAGCGGTCTCCAGTCCGCTTGGTGTTCACATATGCTTTTGAACCGCGTCAGAGTTCACTTCAACCGAACTGAGAGCGAGGTTTTTTTTTGTTTGGTTGATTCTGCGTTCATACCTCCACAAACTAACCAAACTATCTAGACAAGTGATTTATGAGATTAAACCTGATTAAACAGGGCCGGTATGAACGAACCTTTGGAAAACTTGAGAAAAGGTAAAGGAACGACTCTCCTTATAAGAAAGCGCCGTCTCAGTTTTATCTAAAAGAGCAACAGAAATTAATGACATAACCACATGTTGACAGCATGTGACCAGAAGCCAACATTACCAGTGTCACATCAACAAAACAATCCCAATACAGACAGTTTCTCTCATGTTGAGAAAAGTGACTCTGCAAAGGGAATCATGAAGATATTCGTGTTGTTGAGTAAGAAACGCTGCAGCACTGCAGGCAACCGATGTCAAATAATTTTTTTAAATTTCTTTGCAGGCTTTATAAATGTTGTCACATGGCACACACACACACACACACGAAGACCAAATGAAACAAAACTGAACGTCTGATTTGAAATCTATACGAGAACTCTTCTTCCGAAAAGGCGCTGCTATAGAAACAGCACAACAATAGAGTGTTCATTTGCTCCAAGAATGGAGGGAAACGGCCAGGTTCACGTTGCACCTAGTGAATGAGTCTGCCACAAACAGATGGAGACGAGAAGCAAATGAACACATCAGAATCAAACACAGGGACGGAGTCAAACTGAATGGTCTAGGAAATGCAAATCATGGCTAAACTCTGCTTCAGATCGCTGACAAAGAAGCAAACACGGCCAAAATCAAAATCCGTGAGAGGGAAGAAAATCCTGCACGCAAAATTGATAGGAAACAGTAGAGAAACATGGCAGTGGCTGCATCATGCTGTGAGGATTCAGAGAAGGATGGCAGAAGAAGATGGCTATGTATGAAGAAAACCTTCCAGAAGGACAACCCTAAGCAAAGGTAGCCAGAGCTTCAATGACCTAGTCAAAGTCTAGACATAAATCCAACAAACAGTTTGTGGTAGTCATAGATGTTTTCTATCCAGTCGAACTGAGTTGAACGTATTTTTATAATAAAGGGGAAAAATGTCTGGTTTTTGCTAAATAAAATGCATGTCACTATCTATATTCCCATCCATTTTTTATGTGAATTTTGAGCAAACTTTGGAATAATGTTGCTAAAAAAGGAGAAAAAAATGAAAAAGGGAGTTATCCGTGTTTGGAGTGAATCACCCAGGCTACACAAACGTAATTTTATCAGATGTTGATGTTACGTATGGCTGGTAACAGGAAGTAGAGGTTACAAACTAGCATGGACGACGCAACTTAGAAAAATGGAGTCGTTCTCTCCAAGCTAAAGGTTTGGACTGAAAAAGTTTTCTACATCAAAATTTATTCCCTAAACGTGTTTCCGTCTCACCTTTAAACCATTAGATCTTGTCAGGAAAACCAAAAACCATCTGAGGCGATTGTAGACTTTTGCTGATTCCATAAACCTTTGCTAGTGTACGGAAGACAATTGGAGCCAACAAAAAAGGTTATATAAAATTCTGACTGAATTCAGAATTCTACTTCTGTGTCAAAATCCAAATAAGTAACCAAATATTCTTAGGTTTATGTCAATTTTGTTGTTAGTATAGAAAAACAATCAAACAACCATTTATTCATTGAATCTGCATTTTACCTAGA
Source organism: Gambusia affinis (assembly GCF_019740435.1). Lineage (NCBI taxonomy): Eukaryota > Metazoa > Chordata > Actinopteri > Cyprinodontiformes > Poeciliidae > Gambusia > Gambusia affinis. The sequence goes on from NC_057885.1 coordinate 19,968,699, forward strand.
CTGAAAATCTGTCTCAAACTTACTTGGTAAATTTGGATTTTAATACCAGATGTGCCTG